>NW_006159527.1:514405-581740 GCF_000334495.1 Tupaia belangeri chinensis | reverse complement strand
TCTTTCCCTGCCCTCCTGAACTCTTGTTGGGTGGTGGCTACCATGAAGGGGAGGAGGAAGACTGAACTGAGGACTCAAGTTTGGGGACATTGTGGGGGTGATAAGCTGCAGCTAGCAGTATGAAGATGCTCAGATGTCTGGGGCCGAGCTCCCAAACTGTTTCTAAGACCACATAGCCCATGTCAGATAGTCTTGGTTGCAATTCCTCACTCTGTAGGTTTGTTTTTGTTTTTGTTTTTTCTTGAGCACCCACTTTGTTCCAGGTTCTATGCCGGGTACTCACCCATGTATTGCCTCCCCAGAGACCTGGTTTGAGTTCACCCCTCACCACGCTGGCTACCCTGCACTCGGTGCCTACGTCCCTACTACCCACTTTGGAAGCAAATTCAAGGAGGGAAGACTGATTAAGTCTGAGTCTGAACGAGACCTGACCTTTCTGAAAGGTCAGTACTGGGATCAGATGGGGTTAATGGGAGTGGGAAGTGGAGGGAGGTAGGAGTTTCCCTCCTGAGGGCCCAACTCTGCCCAGCTCCTACATTTCTGGAAGTAGGCATGGGGAGCTTCCAGTAGGAGAGAGTGCATTCCTCCTATGTTGTCACTGTCTCTGAAGGATCCCCTTAATGTGGCAGAGTTCTGATACCAAGTGATCCAAAAGAGGCAGTTTAATAGAGGGGCTCAAATCCAGGGCTGTGGCTTCTAATAAGCACATTCAGAATGTGTTTGGGCACTAACAAAGCACATTTTTTTTAAAAAGAATAGGATATTTAAAAACCAGCTGACTACCAAAATCATCAAAGCAGTCATATTGCATAAAACCAGAGCTTGTTTAACCCTCCTTGACTGTGACTTGCGCTGGTGTCACTTTTACTTGTGACATCATGGCCTCAGCACTTGGGAGTCTGAAGATCCCACCCTGCAGGGTCAGACAGCTCCCCGCAGCCGGGAGCTGGATCAGCTCAGGCAAGTCATTTTCATTCTCGGAGCCTCAGTTTCCTCAGTGGGGCAGTGATATGATGAGATACTCAAAGTGTGTATGTGAGTTACGTGAGGTCCATTAATAAAAACCACTTAGCCCTGTGCTCAGCACATGGTGGAGCTCAAGGAGAGGTGAATGTCCATGTAGTCAACACATATTTTTGAGCTTCCAACTTACTCAACTATCCTTGAGCTCATACCATTCTCTAGTGTTTTTCAAGGCATTTGAACTGTGATCAGCCATATCAGATCTGTCTCCCTTAACCACTGAGCTATGGGTCTGGTCCTTATTTTATTATTATTTTTTAAGCAGAATTTCACTACGTTGCAATCTTCCTGCCTTGACCTTTCAGCTGGGATTACGGGCATATGCCACAATGCCTGGTTCTCTCTCAGATAGAGTCTTAACTATGTTGCTCAGGCCAGCCTCAGCTTGTAATCTTACCATCTTAGTCTCAGGTACAAGTTACTGGGATTATAGGTGCACACCACGTTGCCTGGCCTTTAAGTTGGACCAAGAATTGAACCCCGGCCTCCCATGTGGTCCCAGCCTTCAGAGCACAGCGTCTTAGCAGTACATACCACCGCCCAGTGTACAGCTTATCGATATTACATACATCCATAACATTGTGCAACCCTCACTGCCATCCACCTTGATAACTTCTTTTTTTTTTTGAGGAACCACCATGTTATTTTCTACAGTGGCTATACCATTTTACATCCCCTACAACAGTACACAAGTGTTCTGATTTTCCACAGCCTTGTCAACACTTATTTTCTGTTGTCCATTAATTCATTCATTTTTCTTTTTTTTTTTTTTTTGAGAGGTTTTTGCTATAGGGCGTGTGCACTTGCCAGACAGAGACAGAGAGACAGAAAGTGAAAAATCACCTCCCAGGGGGGATGGCCATGCCGCAATCCCTTCTCCTCCATTCTCCTCTCTTGGGCATGCACTCATACGCTCCCAGCGTGAGTTTTAAGCCCCTGGGTCTGGGACGCGAACTGCGGTCGACTATGTGGGAGTCCAGTGACATTGCCATTACGCTAACTGCTGGTCCCACATTCATTTTCATTAAAAAAAATTTTTTTTCAACTGGCACAAGTAGTTGCCAGAAAGGGAGAGATAGAGAGAGAGGGAGAAGGAGAAAACATCCCTCTCAATGGAGTGTGGTCATACCACAATCTTTTCTCCTCCATTTCTACTCCCCATTGAAATTTTGGACATGCAGGCACATGTGCCTGGTATGTTTTCAAGCCTCCAAGGCAAGGAGTCAAACCATGTGATTGGTCATGTGGGATCCAGTTTCCGTAACCACCAGGCCATGGGGCTAGACCCACTCATTTATGTTTGATAGTAGTGATCCTAATGAGTGGGTCTGTATGTGTCTTTGATGACTTGTTTGTATGCCTCCCTGAATCATATACAAATGTGTTTGGGTAAAGGTCACCACCAAGCACAGTGGCTGAAAAACTGATTTTAATGACAAAGGCAGGCAACTGATGGTGCTGGTGTACCAGTGCAGTGTTGCATGTGAGGACTCAGGTGTATCCTGGTTTTCTGCTCCTCCATCTTTAACATGTTAATGTTCACCCTCATGCTGAATTCTGTATCACCTGAAGGCTCCTGCGTTGGATGAATGTGCTCTTTCTTCACAGGAGAGTGAGCACTTTCCAGAAGTTTCCTCCACCAATCTACACAGGCCAAAACTTAAACACCCCCTAGCTACAAGGGAGGCTGGGAAATATCGTCCTTCCTGCCTCTATGCCAAAACATGGAAGGCCTTGGGGTCGCTTCTCTACAGTGTCTGACTGGCTGTACCGTAGAAGATAGTGATCGTGTGGACAGGCATTGTGTCTATCTTGTTTGCTGCTGTATTCTAGTAGTTAGGAGAGTGTCTGGTACTCAATTCTTGCTTCATAGATATTTACTGAAAGGAAGAATGAGCTTCCTGCCCAATGGATATTCACGTAACACTTTATACCAGTTGGCTGGTGCTTTGAGTACCAAGTGTGACAGTTACATGATAGAGAACCATTTAGATTTATTTTTGTTTTCCTGGCAGGTTTGTGGGGAAGTGCTCTAGCTAGCACCAAAGACATGAAGAAGTTCATTTTGGGTGAGTATTTGTTTGGAGAACAGAGAGTCAAAACCTCAAGGTATTTTATTTTATTTTTAATTTCTTGTTGCTTTTTTCATTGTTTGTTTGTTTTGTTTTGTTTTGTTTTGTTTTTACATTTGATTACTGTATATCTTGACCGCATACAAAATGGACTTTCCAAGCATGACTATACTGCATGTTAGTCCAGTCAAAGATCTTACCATACACTTAGCATCAATGGTTAACTTTCTGTTTCTGTGTCCATTTTTCCCCCCTTGATTCCCTCCCTCTTGCCCCCACATTGTCCACCCTCCTTCCACAGTCTCTAGTGTCCACAGTTGATCTCCATGCTTTTATATCTTCCAGTATTTCAGTTTCTGCTATAAAGTGCACATACTTGGTATATATTGAGTGGGGACATACAAAGCATGAATGTCATAGTCTGGCTTGCTTAAGCATTAAATCTTCCATATTCTTCCCCTTTCTATCAAATGCCATGGTCTCATTGTTTTTATGGCTGAGTAGTATTCCATAGTGTATATATGCCACATTTTTTTCAATCCATTCATCTGTTCTTGGACATTTGGGTTGACTCCATGTCTTAGCAATTGTGAATAATGCTGCAATAAACATGAATGTGCATGTGTTGTCCAATTGAGTGCTTTCCTATCCATTGAAATCCATAGTACTTTTCCTACAGGTAGCAGAAGAGAGACCTGGATGTAATTGTTCTAGTGATTGAATTTTCTGAAAATTGTTACCATTTATTGTATATTTACTGTGGGCAGCCAGAATGCCTGTGCAGTGACCAAGAGTTCAGACTGCCTTGGGAGGAATGTGACTCTGGTACATGTGACCTTTGTAACTGCTGGAAAGTTACCTAACCCCTCCATACCTCAGTTTCTGCATCTGTAACATGGGAGTGATAGTAATAGCAGTTATGAAGATTCAGTGAGTTAGTTTACCTAAATCACATACAATAGTGCCTGGTAGATTAAAGGAATCAGTAAACTTTAAGAACTGTTATCTATTCTATCATTTAATCCTTGCAATGACTATAAGAAGTGGATGTTATAATCGCTTCCACCTTGCTGAGATCTACTGAGTTGCCAGGAGGGCAAGTGACTTGCTAGGCATCCATGGTCAATGAGCACAGATGCAGGGGTCCATAGAGGTGCAATGCACTGGTGCAGCTCCAAAGTCTGCCTGGACCCACATCACAGCTCTGCTTCTTATGCATTTGCTACCTATGCAAGCTGCTTAAACTCCATGACATAATTTCTCCTTCTAGGAATGGAGACAATAGTAGTTCCAATCTTATAGGAGGGGACTTCAAAAAGTTGGTGGAAAAATTAAATGATAAATTTATTTGAGTCTGAGAAAAATGAAATCCATGTAGTTTTTCTGATAATGTATTTTCCATGAATAGGAGTCAGGTCTTCAAAAAGCTAATGGAAAATATGTATTATGAAAAAACTATACATGAATTTCAAAAAAAAATTTGCACCAGAACCAGCAGATAGCATAGTGGTTAGGGTATTGGACTCTCACATGCCCAGCCACAGTTCCCGGACCTGGTGACTTGAAACTCATGCCAGGCACATGTGCATGCATGCCCAAAATCCCAGGAGGAGAAGGTATTGTGGCATGGCCATCCCCTGTGGGGATTGAGTTTTCACTTTCCTTCTCACTGTCTCTCTGAAAAGTGCATGCACACTATGGCAAAAAAATATAAATTTTAAAATAAATTAATTAACAAATTAAAAATAAAAATAACTTTTTGAAGTTCATATCCCCTCATATCTCTAACCTTCCAATGGCTAACTGAAGTTGTGGAACAGGTCAGAGTTTTATTTCTCTAGGGGGTTGCTAAGTTTGTTCTCTATGGGGGAAAGAAAATGTCCCAATTTGTAGTGTTTGCCAATTCCTGTGGTGTAAATATTCTCAACATGGCCAGTGTTCAGCTATCATTGCGAGGTCTCTGAACACAAAGTTGGAGAAGAGCCAGTATCAACAGGCTTCAGCCTATCATTGCCATTTCTATTAAAGAGCTATCCCTGGAGGTAACTTGTATTTGCTATAAAAATATTCAACACTGTAATGAATAACTTGATTGTACCGAAATACATTCCCTCTTCTTCTGCTGTCTTGCAGCCCAGTTTCTAAGCTTGAAAGAAAAATTGAAAATGAACTATCTATCCAAAGAAGGTAAGTACCCTACATTGATATGAATCACCAATAATAATATGGATTGAGAGCATGCTTAAAGCCAGCCATTGTCCTGAGAACGTATATATAATGATTTACTTGGTATTCATCCTCACGTTATGAATAAGATCTATTATTATCTTACTGTCCAGTTTGGAATCAAGGGGCACAGGGGCTAAGTGAGGTGTCTAAGGCCACGTAGGCAAGAGGTGGCAGAATTGCAGTCCAAACCCACACATGGGCTCTAGCACCCATGTGCACAGTCACCAAACATACCCTAGGTGATATCAGAGGCAGAAAGTAGGAAGATCCTGAGGCATTTAGCAAATTGAGAAGAAAAACATTTCCTAAAATTCTATGGGTTATGAGTCACAAAAGAAAGAGACTTATCTATGGAGAAATTCTAAAGGAGAACAAAAACTAAACATAAAACAGATACTGAATAGAGAGGTTTAGACTGCATTAGTCAGGGCTAAGAGACTGTGCTGTACACCAAACCCCCAAATAGCTACAACCTAAGATACATACAGCTTATATTTTGTTCACATGAAATGCAGTATGGTTGGGTGTTCCTCTAGGTCAGCTCTCCTCCACATGGGGACTCAGGGATCCAAGCTGCTTGTATCTTGTTGCTCCTTATCTCAACACAAGGTCTCCTTATTTGTCCCATGACAGCACTGGAGAGCCATGAAGGGCCTCTTGTGACTAGGCCTGGAAGTAGCAATGTACCACTTCTGCTCACATTTTATTGGCCAGGATCAGTCACATGGTCCAACCTGACTACAGGAGAGGCTGGCAAATGAGGTATCATTGTGTACATAAGAAGAAATAAGCTTGGTGAACAGAGAGCACATTGTTGCCTCAGGTCATCAGTCAGTATAGAGTGAAGGTAGGTCTTTACTCCAGGACTGCATCTGCTTTACAGGTTTATCGCTGTCTTAGTCATTAAGGTTGCCAGACAAAGTACCATGGGTTGAATGACTTATAAACAGCAGAAATTTATTTCTCATTTCTGGAAGCTAGAGAAGGCCAAGATCAAGTTCTGGGGAGACCCTCTTCTGAGTTGTAGAGTACCAACTTCTTGTGTCCTCATATGGTGCAAATAAGGCAGGAGCCATCTCTGGAGTCCCAGAATAAGGGCACTAATCCAATTCATTGGGGCCCCACCTCCTAGCCCAATCACCACCACAAAGGCCCCACTTCCCAATACCAACCAATTGGAGGTTAAGATTTCAATATATGAATTTGATGGGCACTCATGCATTCAGTCCATAGCACTCCCCACTATTTTCCTTCTGCCCCTCAATCTGCTCTTTTGCTATAGGGCATGTGTACTCATTGGAGAAAGACAAAGAAATATAGGAAAAGCCTTTCCTAAAGGCTGAGATAGTGAGAAATCCCCTCCTGGGGGAATAGCCACACTGTAATCCCTTCTCTGCTGTTCTCCTTTTGGTAGTATGGGCACACATGCACATGTACCGGGTGTGTTTTCAAGCCACCAGGTTTGAATGCACAGTCGGTCAAATGGGATCCAATTGCCTTATCCAATAAGCTACCTCCTGGCCCCTTTTTTTTTTGTTTCTGAAACTAGTACCCAGGACAGTTCATGGTCCACAGTGGAGACACAATAACTGTTTAATGAGTGAGTGGATAAAAGAGTCCAGTATAGGCAGCATTTGCAGTTTGGCAAAAATAACCTGAAATTCCAAATGTGCCTTTCTTCAACTTTCACTAAGTTTTAAAAGTTATACACATACAGGGGGCTAGCAGGTGGCATAGTGGTTAAGGTGCTGGTTATGGCTGACCACAGTTTGAGTCCCAGACCTGGTGGTTTGCTTTCTCTCTTCCTCTCTCTTGCTCTCTGTGTGTGTCTCTCTCTGTCAAACTAAAAATAAATGAATGAATAAATAACATTAAATAATTCTTTTTAAAAAAGTTATACAAATACACACACATAAATTATATATGGTTATATATAACTATGATATATATAATATAGTTATACAAATACATACATGTGTGAATAATTATATACTTGTATGTATATAAAATATTACATGTATGGTTATGTATAACTATAATGTATAGTTTTTATATATTATGTTTGTATATGTTAGTTGTATGTCAGTTACTTAGCACCAGCCATTCAGAGAGCTATCTAGTCCCTTCTGCCATGTGAAGTCATAGCAAGAAAAGTCACCATGCACTGAAGAACAGCCCTTACCAGACACCAAATCTGCCGACACTTTGACCTTGGACTTCCTGCCCTCCAGAACTGTAAGGAATACATTCCTGTTATTCATAAGCCATCCATCCAGTCCGTGGTATTTTGTTATTGCAGCCTGCATGAACTCAGGCATCATACAAATGGAATCATACAGTGTTGGTCCTTCTGAGTCTGACCGATTTCACTTGACGTAATGTTTTCAAGATCCATCCATGTCATAGCGTGTGTCAAAATGTCACTTGTCTTCCTAGCAGAGTAGTAGCCCATTGTGCGTAGACAGTGCTTTGTCTCTCCCTTTGTCTGTGGGTGTGCCCTAGTGCTGCTTCTCCCATTGGTTATTGTGAATAGGGCTGCTGTGCATGTGGGCCCCAAGAAGCTTGCTGACAGGGTGAGAACCTGAGAACCTGGGCGCTGACGTAAACATGTTTGAGGTTACACAATTAACAAGGCAATGTCAGGACAGGATCTTGAATGTGGCTCATGTTGAGATAGACCTCCCTGCAGGAAGCCCATCTGCCTAGACCTGGGCTGATGGATGAACTCACGTGAAGCTGCTTAGATTTCATGATGGCTCTAGGCTAGGGACGGGGAGGGTGCTGACGTCTCAGGTTGGGTTCCCCAGAATCAAACTGGAAGGGAAGAAAGTAGTTGAGGAAGGAGCCAAGCAGGGGTGAGATTGCAGAAGTCTGATCCTGAGGGAGGCTCTGGAGCATAAGTCATGCCCTGGGCCTCTGTCCTGCCTGGAGCCACGGCAGCAGGCTCCATTTTCCTACATGCATCAGTCATTGTCTGTTGTTTGGGCCGAGGAGGAACACCCACTCTTGGGTGCTTCCCAGATAGGGGTGGGAGCCTTTATCAGCCACACATGTAGCAGCTGGGGTGCAGGTCGCAGGGGGCACTTGGGGGCAAGGCGATAATATACACCTGCACTTGTGGGTGAGCATTCTTGTCTCTGAGCAGGCACAGGCGTGGACGAAGCTCTGCTGGAACTGGTGACGGCTTACTTACAGGATCAGAGCAGCAACAGCACCCAGAGGAGGCTGCAGACCCTGCAGCAGGCACTGCAGGTGGAAAGGCCAGGTCTGTGCACGGGGATTGGCTCTCAGACTGTGTGGGATGACAGAGGGCCAGAGGAGGTGGGCAGGGGGAGACTGAGAGCTGAGACCAGGTAGGTGGAGTGGCAGGGAACAGGCTCAGCTTTCCTTCCTCCTTCAACTCACACTGCTCTCACAGGGAAGGCATCAGTGCCAGGAGGGGAATGTGTAATCAGTAAACTAAATGGGGCAGGCTGGGGCTGAGGCCTTGGGGAGTGGAAGGGACCCAGGAAAAGTAATGGGAGTGAGTGGTCAGTCAACTCCAGCACCTGCTGCCATTCTGGAAGGAGGGACCTTTGTTTCCAGACAGCAGTGATGCCCATGAGTGTGTATGTCGCCATTGTGCCAGGCTCGGGCTGCATGCCATCCCCTTATTATTGCATGTAGTTCTCACAACCCTGTGAGACAGCCACTCCTAATATCCCTATTGTTCAGGTGATGAAACAGAGGTAGAGATATTGAGTAACCTGCTTAAGGCCACACCGTTTATAAATGGCAGTGCCAGCATTCCAGTGCAGCACTCTGGCTCCAGGGTATATGACTGTCCTGCAATGGTTAAAAGCCAGAAAATTCACATTTCAAGAGAAATCTTCCTATTTTTATGTGCTGCTAGTAAATTAATATTTCTTTTAGGACATGGTGTAAGTGAACTATTTGGGACAGGATTAAGCTCACAGGTTTCTGGTTGTTATGGGATATCCTTAAAGGATAGAGCAGGGGGAAGAGCATAGGTTTGTATCCCAGCCCCAGCACTTTCCAGCTGTGTGACCTTGGCCAAGAGACTCAGCCTCTCTGTGCCTCCATAGTCCTCATCTGTGTAATGGGGACAACTCTCAGTGCCTCCCCACAGCAGTGGGGTAAAAAAGGATGAGATTCATGTAAAATGGCCAGACACGGGCCTGGCACACAGCGAGTGCTCAATAAAATACGAGAATTATATCCTGAGTGTGAGACAGAACTGAGTGGCTGTAGATAAAAGTAGAGGAGGAGCTATCTAAGGATCCAACCCTGGTAAATATCACTGTGTAAGGGAGGACTGGGGATGAGGAACAGCCTAAGGAGGTGGAAAAGAAGAGGCTGTAGAGTAGGTGGAAAGGAGGCCAGCTGTGCCAGGTCACCACAGGCAGGGGAAGGGGCGGGAGATCGGGAGAAGGGCAGTCAGCTGTAGGAGGAGCTGCTGAGGTGTCATGGCTGCTGTGACAGAGCAGGCTGTGGCTGGCTTTGGGCATGTGACATGGACACATTCTGAGGTGTATGGCCACCTGGGTTTCTTGGGGTAGATCAAGACAGCGAGCCTGAACACGCCTGGCTGGCCAAGATGGTTCAGAACTGGAGCCAGATGTCCTGGGAAGAGCAGGGGCGGCTCCTGGAGTCCCTGGTGTGTAGCTTCACAGGGCAAGGAGGGCTTCCCATGCCCCGCATCAGGAGCACAATCAAGGGTGAGTGCCAGTTCTGTCCACCTTCTCCCTGCTCTTTCCTCCCCACCTCTGCAGCCAGTCCATAGGGGTTGACCAGATGTCCCACCCTGCATCTATTTTTCTACAAGTTGTGGGCATGGCATAGGTCTGAGGTGTTCAGAGGGGAAATGACACACCAGGTGCCTGTCCTGGAGGACACACAGGCTAGTGGAAGAGCCACAGAAAGACCGGTGAGCCAGCCCAAACAGGCCCATCCTGGGCCAGCAGATAGTGTGGAGGTTAAGGTGGCTGGATCCCAAATGGCAGATAGTGAGATCTGAGTCCCAAACCTAGTGACTTGAAATTTGCTCCAAGCACATGTGCCACTTAGAGGGTGAGGGTTTCAACATGTGACTGGGGAGTTTAATACCATAACACTCACCTTGGCCCTCTCGGTTTCTTCCTCCAGAGTCGCTCAAGGACTTTTTGGACTTTCTGAATAAAACCGGAGTATGCTTTTGGAAGTGGGAATGGGGGACCATTCACAACTTTCTGTACGAACATGGTGAGACAGCTCCTGTTCCCATTTCCCTGATCTGGCCACTGGTGGGCCGTGAGGGATGGTGGATGATGGAGAGACACGAAACACTCAGGCACATCTCTTCACCAGAGCTGCGGAGGGTGGGGTGGCAGAGTGCCCCGGGGTCTGAGAGGAGGTCTTCTGTCCTTGCTTTTTGTAGTGAAAAATATATCACTTCATTAGCGAGTCAAGGTGTTGCGAAAAACCCAATTCTGGGGACCAGCAGTTGGTGTAACGGCTATCTCGCTGGACTCCCACGTAGTTGACCGCCGTTTGAGTCCCGGACCTGGCGGTTTAAACTTATGTCGGGCATGTGTGAGTGCATGCCCAAGATCCTGGGAGGAGAATGGAGGAGAAGGGATTGTGGCGTGGCCATCCCCCCTGGGGGATGATTTCTCGCTTAACAAACCTCTCTGTCTTTCGCACATGCGACGTATAGCAAAAACCTCTTTAAAAAAACAAACAAACAAACAAAAATTCCGGAGCTCAGAAGTGCAGGGTCAAGATGTCCGGGTGCAGGGCTGGTTTCACCAAGGCCTCTCTCCTTGACTGGCAGATAGGCAGATCCTTCTTTCACTTTCCCTTCTCTCCAGCCGTGTTCGCAGGTCTCGCTTTCAGGCTCTGAAAGTTGGCTGATCCAATTTCTCTCTGCCCGGTGCCACAGGTGGCATCAGAGATGAGGCGATGCACAGTCGGGAACTCCTCCACCTGGTCGATGCTGGGGTTGCCATCAACACTCCCTACCCACTGGTCCTGCCCCCGATGCGGGAGGTCCACCTCATCCTCTCCTTTGACTTTAGTGCCGGGGATCCTTTTGAGGTAATGCAGAAGGCAAGAGATGGAATTTAGGTGGAGCTAAGTGCAGGAAGAAACTGAGGACTGGAGCTGGGGAGTGGGTGATGGGGGCAGGTGCTGACTGAGGAGTGGGCGATACTGGGGAGTGGGTGGTGGGGGCAGGTGCTGACTGAGGAGTGGGTGATACTGGGTAGTGGGTGGTGGAGGCAGGTGCTGACTGAGGAGTGGGTGATACGTGGGAGTGGGTGGTACAGGAGCCAAACCAGCTTATCCCTTAGTCCCAAAGCACTCACCTCTGACAACATCCAACAGCCTTGTCATCTAAAACCAGCCCAGACCTTCCTGAGCCCTCTTCCTGGCAGATTTTGCCACCTTCTGGGTCCCACCCGCCATCCATATCTGTCTCGTGATAGGTTAAACATTCACCTGCATGCTTCCTTGCCCAAGCATGTTCTCTGCAGCCCTGAGGTGGTTTCTTTCTTCTCATTTCAGTTTGTTGGAGTCTGGCATGGGGTGGTGCTAAATGTTTGCTCCATGAGGAGATGCATGTGTATTTGTACTCAGCACATACCACACCTTCAGGACACAGGAGCTATTTTTCTCAGTTGCTTTGAACCAGTTTTACCTGGCTTCATACCCACACTCTGCCACTTACCAGCTGCACAACTGATGCAACTTATTTACTGTCAGTGCATGTTGCTTTCCTCAACTGTAAAATGGAGCTGATGTCAGCTCCTCCTAGGATTTGTTACATGAATTAATACTTGCCAATACTTGTAGAGTACTTAGCACTGTCTTCCACTCAGTATGAGTTTATAAGTATTTTCTTTAAAAATAAATGCACGAATGTAATATTAGGTCAGCGGGAAAGTTATGAGACTTTTTTTCTGTGCAAAAAATGCATCTTGACTTTCCTGATGACCCAGTATACAACTGTTATATGATGCATGCTGATTTATAATAGTATTCATATATAGGAGACATTACAAGGTTTGTGAAAAAAATGCAATTATTTTAGCGCAAAGTGAAATCCAGGCATAATTTTTTTCATAAAGTATATTTTCTTATTTTTCAGTTTTTTTAAGAGAGGTTTTTATACTCAACAAAAAAAGACAGAGACAATAAGAGGGAAAATAAGAAATCACCCCACAGGGGGGATGACCACCTCACAATCCCTTCTCCTCCTTTCTTCTCCTAGGATCTTGGGCATGAATGTACACATGCTCGGCATGATGTTCAAGCTACTGGGTTCAGAACTTGAACCGTGGCTGACCATGTATAAGTCCAGCAACATAACAATTATGCCATCTGCTGGTCCCCAAGTTTTTGGTTTTTATTTTAATTTGGCCAGAGAGCCTGTGTGCTCACTGGAGAGAGACACAGAGAGAGAAAGAAAATGAGAAAGCATCCCCATGGGGAATGGTCATACTGTAGTCCCTCTTCACCATTTCTCCTTCCTTTTTGGGTACACACACACACACACACACACACACACACGTGTTTCTCAAGCCACTGGGACCAGGACTTGAACTGTACAGTTGGCCATGTGGGATCCAGCTGCCTTAATCAACACACCACTGGCTAACCCTCTTAAATATTTTTTATAGTATATTTATTTCTTCCATGGAGGAGCAGGGAAGAGTATGCTTTGCTTTTTTTTTTTTTTTTTTGCTTGTTTGTTTATTCATTTATTTCTTCCATGTGAGAGTGGAGGAAGGCAAGCATCTCTGATAGGGTTCTATTTTCCTCCTTAGACCATCAGGGCTGCTGCTGACTATTGCCACCAGAACAAAATTCCCTTCCCCCCAGTAGAAGAGGCTAAGTTGGAGGCGTGGTCCAAAGCCCCGGCTGACTGCTACATCCTGAAAGGGGAAACCGGTCCTGTCGTGATGCATTTTCCCCTGTTCAACACAGACACCTGTGGAGGTAGGTGTAGGGCAGGGGCCAGGCTGGATGGGGTTGTGTTCTACCCAAGGCACATCTTGTCTGTCCTCTAGTGTCTGATGGTCCAGAGCAGGTGGGTAAGGAGCCATCACCCTGTCCACCTGTAGACCTCCTGGAGGGTGCTATGCTCTCTGTACTAGTCTTGGGTGTTTCTGTGTGTTGCCTCCCTTTTTTGGAGTGTTCTTTCCCTGCTTGGATATCTGACTCCTCTAGCTGGGCATCACATATCCTTCATCCAGTATCAGGTGAACAGTTGCTTGGAAGGCCTAGCATCCAGGTTGAGTGATTATCTTAGTCCATTTTGTGCTGTTGTAACATAGTGCCTGAGACTGGGTAATTTCTAAGAATGGAACTTACTTCTTATACTTTTAGGGTCTGGGAAGTTCAAGGTTGAGGGGCCTGCATCTGGCAAGGACCTTCTTGCTGTGTCATCTCACTGTTGAAGGCAGAAGTGTGAGAGAGAGAAAGGGTTAAGGGGGCTGAACTCATCCTTTTATAAGGAGCCCACTCCCAAGTTAACTAACCTGTTCCTGCAATAACATCATTAATCCATGCAGGAAGGCAGAGCCCTCATGACCTAATCACCTCACAAAGGTCCCACCTCCCAACACTGTTGCACTGGGAAGTGTTTCCAACACACAAACTTAGGGCACATTCAATTGATAGCAGTGGCTCGCCAGGGCCTGATCCCACCACTGCCTGCACTGGACTTCAAGGACCTCTTACCTTGTCCACATGCTCCCAGGGTGAGATTCCCATTAAGAGACTATGTACACCTGTCTTCGTCCTTTATGTAACAAACATTTGTTGTTCACTGGCTCTGCTTCAGCCGTTGTTTCGTGCCACGCAGACCAGAATAGAAGAAAAATTCCTCATGTGGAGCTTTGTGTAGATAGGGGATGTAGATAGTAAAAATATAGATACATTCATGGTTTAATGAAGCTTTATAAAGTTAAACCTTAATCTGTAGGGGCCAGGTGCTGATGCAGCTGGACCCACATGGGAGAGTCCTGAGTTCACATCCCAGAACCCCTTTGAGTGTACAGGTATATGTGTGTTTGTCCATGATCTGAGCCACCTGGCCCTGGGGCTGGATCATGGCCTGGGGACTCTGTTGGAACTATTTATGTTTCTGTCTCTCTTGTGGAAAAAAAATAATAAATACACACTTTAAAAAACAGAAAAACTTTACAGAGCCAGGTAGGTTTGATTCATGGTTATATTTGCCAACACCTGGGATAAATGGACGAATTTGGTAGAATTAATTGTCCAGACTCATGATGTATTTTCTTTCTTGGTCTGATTATACGTCAGATGAAATTCAGATGTGGAATGACAGATACAGCACCTTCAAACTCGTTGACAGCTATACTCTAGACCTGGTGACACAGCTCCTGGAGGTGTCCAAGAACAACATCAGGAGAAACAAGGAGAATATCCTCAGAGAGATGAGGAATGTGGTCAGGTAGGTGGGAGGCCATAGTAGTCCCTCTGACCCCACCTTCATTCAGTGAAAAACTACTGGAGAACTTTCTCAGTGCCAGGCATTGAGGGTTGCAGGGATGAAAGAAAATAGTTTCTCATCATTTGAGCATGTCTCAGTAGTGGACACAGACACTGAGCAGTGTCAGGGAGTGAAGAGTTTTCTGAAGAAGAATGAAGTAGTGTATATTAATGTGAAGGGCTGTTCTAACAAAGAACCCCAGATTCTGAAGTGACAGAAATGGATCGTCTCATGGTTCTGGAAGCCAGAAGTTCAAATCAAGGTGTCAACAGGGTTGGGTCCTTCTGAGGGCTGTGAAGGAAGGATCTCTTCCAGTCTGCTCTCCTTGGCTTGTAGATGGGTATTTTCTCTCTGTGTCTTTTCACATTGTCTTCCCTTTCTGCATGACCTTATATCCAAATTTCCCCTTTCCTAAGGACAGTAGTCATATGGAATTAGGGCCAAACCTCTAGACACTTCTTGAATTAATTGCCTCTTTGAACATTTTTTTCTGCAAGTACAGTCACATTTGGAGATGCTGGGTATTAGGATTTCAACATAGAATTTTTGGGGTGAGAGAGGACACTACTCAACCCTTAACATAGGGCTGTGGATGAATGACAAATGACCTCCCCATCCCACTCTAGATTGGGAGTGCCAGGTTGGAAAACAATGAGTTGCAGTTAAACAGGTTTTTTGACTGCAGGATTCATCAGATCCTTTAATGAACTAATGTGCTTTTTACAGCTTCAAAGGAGGTTGAGTAAATATTTTCCCCTACATTTACATGACCTCTTAGCACAGAGCTTTTTCAGAGAGTTGTATTCTGCAGAACATCCTTTAAGAAAAGTGGCTGTGCAGCTTTGTGCTCTGACTCTATGGAGACTCCTGGCTCTGGTGAAATCAGATGCTTAGAAACCAAAAAGGGCTATGTGGAAAGTTCCAGAAGTATTGGGTAGAAACAGAAGCATCTGGACAACCTATGGTTGGATTTAACTGAGAGTCTTCACCTTGAATTTGAATAATCCCAACTCTATTACTGACTGACTCAGAGGCTTTCTATGCCCCAATTTTCTCTCCTGAAAGATGAGAACAGTGATACTATCTATATATGTTAAAAGTTGGTTGATATTTTTAATAAAAACATATAAGTAAACTTGATATGAAGCTCATAGTGTGTTCCATCAGTACTTCCTGGTGGAGAAAATGGCTTATCTTTAACTCTGTGTACTACTGTAAGAGGTAAGTCCTAATAATCATGCTTCACTTATAATAAATTGGACTGATGAGGTCGCCAGTGGCTAAGTAACCTGTGCTCAGTCAGCAGCATGGAGAATTAACCCTGATTGTCATGAGGGCCAAATAGGACATCCCTTCCAAGCCTCCTACTAACCAACGCTGAGTCCACCAATGGCTGGTCTGAGCTCCAGACATATCTTATCAGTTGGAATTTAGAGCGTCTTCTCATTCCAATTCTAGAGAACCCCCGAAGTTCCTAGAGGTTAACAAGGATTCACTGGAGGATATGGTGGAGGATGTTGAAGGCTCTCAAGCTATGGAAATCAAGATCACCCACACCACAGCATGACAACTGAGGGTCCCTTGTAAGTTTCCTTCTTGTCCTTTCTTCCCTGTATCCAGCCCTGAGATATCCTCACATATATGTGAGTACTGCATGCTTCAGTGTACAATCTCCCAGTTGAGAGAGACATTGGGGTGAGGTGGTGGCAGAGAAGTAACACAACTAGACCCAGATAGGAAGGTCCTAGGTTTGTGTCAAGGATCTCGCTGTGCACATTGTGCATCTACATGTTCATAATCCAGGTTGGCTAAGAGTGAGGGTGAATTGCAGTGTGAAGACTCTATTGGGAGTGCTGGTCTCTTTCTCTCACAGGAGAAGTAAATAAAATTTTAAAATTAATTTTAAAAATCTCACCTCTTACTATGTGTGATCATGGTAAGATACTGCTCCCCCCCAAGTCTCAGTCTCTTTCTCTGTAAAGATGTTGGCATTTTTGGCATCATAACAGATGGTAAAAACTTAGTTTGTAGAGAGCTTTCCTATTGAGGCCCTGCTTCTTCTCTCAGCCTCTTGTACTTCCCCAGCTGGAGGAAGTGGCTGCTGATCTGATGGTTGAGTCCCCAGCATGGGAACCAGGGTATGTGTTATTCATGTGAAGATGAGAGCCTTACATTGTCTCTCACACCTTTGCTCCCAGACAATAAATCCATTTCTCTTGCTTACATTAGTCTAGGTCTAGCCTTGTTGGGCAGATTGAGTGAAGGGACCATCTGTATCAAGATTGGAAAGTAGAGTTAGCTCCATGGCCTAATGGTTAAGGGAACCAGATCTCACACAACCAACCATGTAGTTAGAATCCTGGCCCCAGCAACTTGAAAAACATGCTGGATGCATGTGCATGCATGCCATAGGTCCCAACAGGATGGAGAAATGAAGAATGAACTTCCCCATTGGGGAGGGTGCTTTCTTTTTCTGGCAAGTACAGACACCCTTCTCCCCTCAAAAAATAGATCACAAAATAGAGGAGAAAAAGTCATTCTGGGCTTCTGAACCAGGCTGTTTCCCAGACAATTTTGCTGAATCCTTGCCTGGGGTGAGGCAGAGAAGTCATTTGCTGCTCATACTTAAGGACCTATATTAGTTTGCTAGGGCTATCATAACAAAATACCACAGACTAGGTGACTTAAATAATAGAAATTTATTGTCTTACTGTTCCAGAGGCTAGAATTTTGAGATCAAGGTGTCTGCAGATTTAGTTTCTTCCAAGTGCTCTCTCCTTGGTTTGTAGATGGCCACTTTCTCCCTGCGTCTTCCCATGGTCTTCCCTCTGGAAGTGTCTGTCATCATTTCCTCTTCTTCTCAGGACACCAGTCATAATGGATTAGAGCCCACTCTAAAGACTTTGTTTTAACTGCATTACCTCTTTAAAGACCATATCTCCAAATAAGGTCACACTCTGAGGTACTTGATGTATTTTTTTTCTTTTTTGCAGAGGTTTTTGCTATAGGGCACGTGTGCTTGCCAGAAAGACAGAGAGAGACAAGAGAGACAGAAAGCAAGACATCACTCCCCAGAGGGGATGGCCACACCGCAGTCACTTCTCCTCCATTCTCCTCTCGGGATCTTGGGCACACATGCACACACACACACCAAGCGTGAGTTTAAGTCACCGGGTCCAGGACTTGAACCGCAGCCGACTACATGGGAGTCCAGCAACATAGCCGTTATGCTAACTGCTGGTCCCCTGAGGTACTTGATATTAGGACTTCAACATATGAATTTCGGGGGTGGGGGCCAAAAGGGACAGAATTCAGCCCCTAGCAGTACCCTAATCCTGTTTGGCCTTGTATCTTGTGCACAAAGCTTTTCCAGTCATATCCTCCAAGAATAGAAGATTCAACCATCAGGTGCCACCCCACACTATGGATCCATCCCATACTTGAACCCTTGAGATACTACCTTAATACATGTTATTTGTTCTTTTAAGAAAGACCCACCTCTAGCCACATTTCCCCCCTCACTGGCTAACTCCCCTTCCTACATTCTCAAAATGATCCTTCAGAAGAGGACTTCAGGGAAGTCTGTCTCCATGCCTCAACCTATGGGAAGTTTCCTGTCTCTTACCCCTCCCTACTCACTGACTTCTCTCAGGTTGAGCTCAGGGATATTGATGCTTATTTTTTGAGTCTCTTTCCTTGGTGTGTAGCGCTGTGGGTTGGGGACCACACCCTTTTATTCACCATGGTGTTCATTCATTTATTTATTCCATAAACACTTACTAGATGCCTATCATATTGTCATGTCAGGTACCATCCCTTGGCTTTCAAACAAGTCAGACAAGGCTCTTGTTCTCATGGAATTTGCATCCTCCTGGGTGAAGACATGAGGTCAATGGGTAAACAAATGAGTCAACAGGATAGCTATGGAGAGTGCTAAGAGACATAAAGACAACAAAACATGGTATGTGCAGAAAGTTAGTGAAGGTCTCCATGGGAAAATGAATGGTGTCTGGGAGGCATCCTCAGGAAAAAACCTTTGACTTCTGGCTGAATGCTGAGAAGGGATGGCCATGAGGAAGTCTGGGGGAACAGAATTTCATACAAAGGGAAAGCAATTGCAAAATCCCTGGGGTAGGAATGAGCTTGGCCTATTTAAGAAATAGGAAGGGGACCAGCAGTTAGCATAATGGCTGTGTCGCTGGACTCCCATGTAGTCGACCGCAGTTCATGTCCCAGACCCGGTGGCTTAAAACTCACACCGGGCATGTGTGCGTGCGTGCCCAAGATCCTGAGAGGAGAATGGAGGAGAAGGGATTGTGGTGTGGCCATCCTCCCTGGGGGGTGATTTCTCGCTTTCTGTCTCTCTGTCTCTCTCTGTCTGGCGAGTGCATGCACCCTATAGCAAAAACCTCTAAAAAAAAGAAAAAAGAAAAAAAAAAGAAATAGGAAGAAGACTCATTGCTGGATGGAACTAAATGTTATTTGAGAGATGGACAGAGATCAGGTCTGTGTATTGGCAGGTATTATGATCTATGCTGAAAAGTCAACTCCTTGGCCAGTTTCTGTCACATGTGTTTAGTATTTATAGCACTGGGCATAGGAATTAATATTTATGCAGTAAATGTAGACCACAGGAGCTCCACAGTTGGTGGTTGAGAAGGGATCAAATCTAGATATTCTCAATGCATGAATTTCTCTCTCCTGAGTCATGTATGAATCAGGTAGAGACTTACAAGTCTTTGAATCTTGTCCAGTGTACAGTGATACCTACAAAGAACAATGGTGATTTCTAACCCTGCTTTTTTTCCAGGCTTTACTGCTGGAATGGACATGCCCAAGTGATTGCACCTCCTGTTCTTCCTACAGAGTCCACCATCATATTCTCCTTCATGAAGATGAGTTCTGCCCAGGGCAGCATGGGCCTGCTGGTACACTACGGCCTGAATATCTTTCTCATCTTCCTGTTCTCTGCTCCTTTCAGCTACACCTTTCACAGCACCAAGTTACCTTGACTGTATTAACCAGATCAGTTACCACCTGGAGCATGTCTTTGATGGCAGCATTCAGAATAAGGAGCCCCAGGAGCTAAAGGTGGTGAAATCTATCCTGCGGATCTTTCAGAAAACCCTGGAGCAGGAGCATGAGTCTCACCATTAGAGACATTATGTCCAACATCCAGGCCAAAATGAACATGGTGGTCGAGACAAGAGCCATTAATTATCACACCCCCAACCAGAGGGCTAGCTCTGCAGAATTAAGAACTTTGGCCTAAATCATGGTTTCTCTCTCCAGAGTCAAGTGAAGCTCTGTAAATACAAGTGTTCAATAAATGCTTGCTGCCTGACTGGTGGATTGACTGAGCCTGTGTGTCTTGATCTGCTGCCATCCCTATTGCACCCCTATTTTTACCCTTGGCGCACCTTCTTTCTTTATTTCCCATTACTTTCCTACATCTTCCCTTCTGCTCTTTCCTATGTTCCCCATTTGTCTTCCTCTCATCTTTTCTAGGTAGACATATTTCTTGACCATCTTATCCATTACCCTGTTCCCTCCTCCCTTTTTCTATTCCTTTTTTCTTTATGTCCTTTCCCAACTATGATTCAGTGATTAAGCAGGAGGGTTCCATAACTGGTTTTCAATCTTGCTTTCTCTACCTGCTTATCACGAGAACTCAGGCAAGTTCCTTTTTCTCTGTGCCCCAGTTTCATCATCTGTAGTATAGACAATCATGGTACCCATACCCTTGAGAAGCTTAAATGAGTTCACAAGTCTTAAGACCTTAGAGCAATCATAAGCCCCAAAACTCTGGGCCATGCTGATCCTCTACAGGGATTACCCCCTCACTTCTCTGCCCCACTGAAACTCTGGATCCCCACACCAGGTGGCCTTTCATCCCCTCAACCACTGAATGTGGACACACATAATATAATCCCTTTGGGTTCTGACATCACCATGACTTGTCACCTTCCCTACCTAGTATTCTGAAAACATCAGCCATTATTATTAGTAGTAATCCAGTGGATTTTCAAAATTAAAGAACAATTATAGCTTGGATTGGGTCCTCCTGCCCCACCCCCTAAAAAAACCAGATGTTGATGTTGTATCCCCCAGCAATAGTAAATGTGACCTTATATGGAAATATGTCTTTACAAATGTGACCTAGTTAGAATGAGATCATTAGGGTGGGCTCTAATCTGTTCTTATGAAAAGAGGGAATTTGGACAAAGAGGTAGAGATATGCACAGGGAGAAGGCCATGTGAACATGAAGGCAGAGACCAGGGCAACACATCTATAAGTCACGGGGAGCCAGAGATCACCAGCCACCAGTTATCCCAATAAAGACTTTTACAGCAAAAGGGTTCAATTCTGTTGCATTTGGTCATGTTTCCTTCATCTTCTCTGATCTTGACGAGTTCCTCAATTTTTCCTCCAACTTTCATGACTTTGACATTTTTGAAGGTTACAGCCCAGTTACTTTGTAAATCATTCTTCCATTGGGCTCGTCTGGTGTATTCTCACAACTAGATTTAAGAATATCACAAAGTGATGCTGTATTCTCATTGCAGACCATCAGGTGGTGTGTAATTTTGATGTATCATGTTATGGACGATGTCCATTTTGATTGTTTGGTTAAGAGGGTTCTACCAAGTTTCTCCAATGTAAAGTGACTCTTTCCTGTGAAATTTAGTTTTTTTGGTTTTTGGAGTTTGTTTTTTGTTTATTTTTTTCCTATAGATCAGGTGTTCTCACTGGAGAGAGACATGAAGAGAGGGAAAGTGAGAAATCACCCCTAGGGGAGATGGTTATGCTGCAATCCCTTTACTTCCATTCTCCTCCTGGGATTTCAGGCATGCATACCCACCTGCCTGGCATCATTTTTAAGCCACTGAGTCTGGGCTCAAACTGCAAAGTCAACCTTGTAAGATCTAGTCACCTCAACCTACATGCCATCTGCTGGCCCAAAATTTAGTATTTTGTAGGTACTTTAAGCTATGTAAATATAAAACTCTACTTATCTCATTCTATTTCCCCCCTTTCTCTATTGGCATCTCCCTTTTTCCACAGTGGGAGATGTGGCCCCCATTACCGTTAATAGAATCACCACGTGCAACCAATCTCTCTTTTCTGTTGCTGGCCCACACCCATGGGGATGCTTTCCACACCCTACACCCTGCTGCCTCCGTGAGTGAATGTTCTTTTCACTCTGCTTGGGTGATGACATCCCATACCAGATCCCTCAATTGTGGGATCCTTTCCAATCCATTTACAGTACAAACCCTCACCCCATACAATGCCTGCTTATAGATACCTTCTTCACTCAGCTCATGCCCCAAGGTTCTACACCAAGGTACCCTTCCATGGGTTCATACTCACCATCTCTGTCTCTAGCACTCTAGCCATGCTTCCCCTCTATGGGGACTCCCTGCCCGCCCCTCTGCCCCATCAGAACTCTGGCTCCTCAAGCAGTATAACATGATGTTATGTGAAGCTAATCCACAAGGGGAGGTTCCAGGTTTGCATACAGAGATCTCCCTGGGAATTCCAGACACACACATGCCTATGATTCAAGGCTAACTGAGTCCAGGAGAACTGCAGCATCAAGACCCTCTTAGGGGTGCTGTTTCTGTTTCTTTCTCTTGTTCACTCATGGAAGAAACATAGAAATAAACATTTTTTATTTAAAGTTAAAAACAAAACAAAACAAAACTCTGGCTCCTCACACCAAATGACCCCTATTCCCCCCAGTGTGAACAACCTCATTACCTCTTGGAATCTGACATCACCGTGACTTTATACCTGCCTTACCCCATTGCTGCCACCACCTTGCTCTTCATTGAATTATTAAGGAAGGACAGAAGGGAAAGGATGAGCAGAAGAAGAGCAAACATCATACTCTTAGTCATTACACATGCCTGTTCCTGCAGTCCTGTTACCAGGCAATTCTTGCATCCTGCTCACTTGCACCTGTTCCTGTTTTAGGAAAGCTCCTTGAGGCTAGGGGTCATTTCCTCTTTGCCTTCATTGCCCAAAGGCCAGGCTTAGAGTATATACTCAAAACACTTGCTGGAACATCGAATGAATGAATGCTGTCTGCTCTAATCCTCATTTTCAAAGTGTACTTTCCCATTCTATTCTGGGGATAAAAAAAAGTCTCAGAGCCTGAGACTGACTGTCTCCGCCCATCTCACTCAAGCCAAATGGGAAGGCAGGAACAGCTCTGATCCCTCCCCAACTCAGATGGAGATTTCCCATCCAGCTGTCACAGCTCTAAGTCACAGGAGCCCAGGAAGAGGCTGAGAGGCAGAAAGAGTTGGCAAAGGCGTGATATAGAAAATAAGGAGGCTAAGCCACTGAGGGGGAGCAAGAGGAGGGGCCGTCTTGACACTGGTGCCGGCTGAGCTCCACCCCACCCACTCCATGCAGTTTCCTGTGGGCCCTGCTTGCATCTTCTTGAGGAAAGGCATTGCTGAGAAACAGCGGGTGAGGTGGGGGATAATGGGGAAGGTTGGCGGGTAGGGCAAGGGGAAGTGGGACATGATTTAAAAGGAGAAGACATATGGTACAATGCAACAGGGGGAACAGGTACAGAGAGCACAAACTGAGAATAAAGAATTCCAGGGTATGGTGGGGTAAGAGTCAAGTGAGCTCGTGAGATAAGTGGTCTATGACGCTTAGGGAATGAGTGTAAATTAATTTTAAAAATGTTTCAGAAATAAAAAAATAAAATTCAACAAAAAAGGGGAAGATGAAGGAGAAGAAAAATTAAAATAAAAGGGAAACTGGGGTGATATCACTGTTGAGATCATTGTCATTCTTTCTTGTGGACATTCACGGTGATGATGATAGTGACAATAATGACGACAATAATAACAACATGCTACCACTTACTAAGTAGTTGCTATGTGCCCAGATTGTGCAAAGGGCTTTACGTTTCTGATGTCATTGAAACTCATGAGGTTGGGAATACTTTCATAACCATTTTACAGCCAGAGGAAATGAGGCTGTGAGTCATGAAGTCCTTTGCTTTAAACTTACATCGTTAACGAGTGAATTAATGGTAGGGTCAGGTCTGTTTGATTTCTATAGGCATGCTTTTAATTGTTAAGATTTTAAGATCACCAAAAGAGAGAGAAAGAAAAAGAAGAGATTACAGAGAGGGAATAAGGAAGAGAAGCTGGGAGAAAGGCTCCAAGGATACGGGGAGCTAAGAATTCAAAGGAGCCAAAGGTAGAGGTTAGTAAAACTTCAAAAATATACATTCAAGCCTGCCTCTTCAGGTATGTCCAGGAGTGGGTAAGGCAACAGTGATCGGCAATTTCAGAAGTTTCAAAGATTGGTCATGCTGGTCATTTGGCCTGAATGCCACTGAACCCTGTTCCCATGCAAAGGGATTCTAACGGTTGAGAGGAAAGATGAAGACAGGTTGAAAAAGAGTCACTGGAGTGCATTGGAAAGAATGCTGAAACCATGAATTCAGACACCGGTTCTGTATTTGGCTTGCTGTCTGAACTCAAGGGAGTAATTTCTCCTTCCCTTGGGAGGGAAATGGCACTTATGTGCTGTGTGACCTTGGGAGATTCCTTAAGCTCTCTGCTTCCCCATGAGTAAACAGGAATGATCTGTGAGTCTGCCTCACAGATAAGAAATAATTGTGGAAACTTCCCAGTGGATTTTGACCATGTAAATGGTGATTGCATTGCTGTCTTCACCTGGAGAAGGAGGGGGTTAGACTTAGTGTTTACAATTCTTTTCATCATAATGCGATGAGTGTGTGTCTGGGAAAGACAGAAGAGAGAGAGAGAGAGTCAAAGATGGGAGGGAGGAACTGAAAGAGGACGAGGACAAGCATGAGGAGCAAATAGCCATGAAATGAGAATCGGGAGATGGAAGAAGAGAGTTGAGGGTGTGGAGGAGAGGAAAAATGGGAGGAGAAACTAGAGAGGGTGAGGAGTAGCTGAGAAAACATGTTTGGAGAGGTGGGGGTAGGATTCCTAACCTCCAAATTCCTTATTCTCTAAATTCTTTTCCAGGAAAGACCACTGGGACAAGATGAGATTGAAGGTAGTACCATCTTTCCCAAACGCCCTCACATTGCCATCCACCCACTGAATCAGCCCTTAGTCCCTCTTTGAATTTCTGCGTAAATTCCTTCCCATGAAAATTTTACACCCTGCTCTCTTCAATAGTAGTTTTGTGGAACTCATTTTCATGACAGCTTACGTACCTAATAAGATATTTAGAAGACATATTCATCCCCAAGCACCTCAGAGACTCAGGAGTGACATATCAGTTTTAGAACAAGTGGAAAATTGGCCATTTTGAGATTCCCCATAAGTTTTTTTTTTTCTATGTTGTCTATATGTTTTTTTTTTAATTTTTAATGTTTTCTTTTTATTTCTATTTCTTTTATACATTCAATCATGTTACTTAGCTTACAAAGTGAATATTCCAACATGTGTACATTTCTCACCAGTCCAGTTCACCATACTAGAAAGTTATCTTCCTCTGCTCCTTCACACCCTCTTCCCACATTGTATCTGGTATTCACAACCATTTACTTAGTTTCTATAGCCTTCAATTGTTCAGTTTCGGCCATAGAGTGCAAACACTCGGTATATATTAAGTGGAGGTTCCCCGTAAATTTAATCAGGAATTTGGAGAACTTCAGTGCTCTTGTTTAGCAGTCTCATGAATTGAGTCTATTGCTAACAAAATGCATACATAATTTTTAAAAATCATTTTTTTTAATGTGTCCTTTGAGGAGCCTCTAGTCAGTGCCTCACTGATAGTTTCAAGGGATACTACTTTCCCTATTGACTGTTTCAAATGTCCTCAAAGTTCTTCTCTCTTTATTTACAGAGCTCCGGGAAGCATTCCTTGAGTTTGACAAGGACCGAGACGGGTTCATCTCTTGTAAAGATTTGGGAAATCTCATGAGGACAATGGGCTACATGCCAACAGAGATGGAACTGATTGAACTGGGCCAGCAAATCCGCATGAACAGTGAGGACAGGGGATGGGATGAATGACTGGGGTTAAGGGAGGGCCAAGGGTGGAACTGGGAAGGATACAGAGATTGAGAGTTGAATTGGAGATAGAAGGGAGGGCAAGAGGGATTAAAAGACTGGAAGAAAGCAGTTTAGATTATATTTAGAGAAGCCACACTTGCAATGGTTAAAGGTGACTTTGAGAGCTAGATCTAGAGCCAATTCTATTATTTACTAATTGTGGTGATTTTGAAAAATGTGGTTATCCCCTATTCTAGAGTCTCAGTATTCCTCATCTGTCAAGTGAAGATGCTATCACTCTTTACTGATAGAACTGAAAGGAGAGGGTATAGATGTTAATCCAGCTAAAGGCTTAGCCTCTATTAAACTCTTATTAAATGCAAGTTGATACTACCACCACTCAGATTCAGCAGTGGAGCACAAGACTGGAGCTGTACTGAATGATGGAAACAAACTTGGAACTAATGCTGTTGAATAGTGTTGCAAAAGGATGGATTTTTTAAACATAGAGACCAGAGCTAATTTTTAGATAGAAGCTGGTGTAAAGTTGCTCTTGGATATGCTTCTGGGCATGTAACTGAGTAAACAAGATTGAATTCAAAGTGATAATAGGAGTCATATCTTAAAGAGTTGGATGCTCATTTAATTCATACCCCCTCTTCTGCAGATCTACAGATGAGGAAACATATTGGGTTGTCGGAAAAGTCACGACATATTTTTCTGTTTTTCTATGCAAAAATGCATAATGACTGTTCTGATGACCCAATAGCTCTTAACCAATTCAGAGATTTTTTCCAAAGGACAGACAGCTGATTTCTTGAATCATATCACACTCTGTCTACTCCTGTTCATATTAGAGGAACATGAAGACTTGAATTGACTGAGTGGAGAGAGGAGGTTAAGGCAAACTCCTAAAAGACAAAGAGATGGAATCAGTCTATTTCTTGAACTGACTTGAAGGACAAAATGAGGTAATGAAGATTGGAGTCTCACTAATCCTACTTCTTTTGTCCTAAGTGGGTGGTCGTGTAGACTTTGATGACTTTGTGGAGCTGATGACTCCCAAACTACTTGCAGAAACAACTGGGGTGATCGGTGTCCAGGAAATGCGAGATGCCTTCAAAGAGGTGAGTTAAGAGTTTATGGTACCGATGGTGGTCTAGGGAGACCCCAGGGGCATGATGGTTGGGGTGCTGGACTCTCACATGGCTGACCCGTGCTTAAGCCTATAGACCTGGTGGCTTGCTTTCTCACTTTCCCTCTCTCTCTCTGATGAGTGTCTATCAAATTAAAAAATAATGATGATTAATAAGATTAAGTAAATAATTCTTCTTTAAAAAATAATAGTCATTACCATGGACAGAACCCATTGAAACCCATTTTTCCATAGCCATTGTGGAATAGATAAGGAAGGAAAATAACATTTACCAAACATTGCCAATAGACCAGACCCTCTACATATTTTATCTGACTTATGCCTCATGAATAACATTAGAATAAGCAGCCATTTGTCCCAATCATACAAATGAGGAAACTGAGGTCATGGAGATTAAAGATTTTATCTAAGATCCTGAAATCTCCAAAACAACTGTTAGTGCCTGTAATAGGAAAAAATAACCCAAGAATTTGAAATTTCAGGTGGGAACCCAAAGAGATCATCTGGATTTAGCCACTTGCTGTAGAGAGACCAGGGGAGAAAAAAAAGTTTCCTTATATCCCCTGACAAAATACTTTCCTCGATCAGAGACTTTAAACTACACAAGGCAAAAATGAAGGCTAGTGTGGTGTCTAGAAGCAAAGATTCTGGAGCCAGGCAAATATGGGTTCTAATCTCAAGAATTCTCCATCTACTAGTTGTGTGGTTTCTCCTTGCCACACAGGAACACCCTCAGCTCTACAGCCACCCCACTTTCAAATAAAGATGTATAGTTGTGCTCCAAAATAGAACTTTTGAAGACCAAAGAAATGTTCCAAAACTGTAGCCACTGACCACCCAGCCCTTAAAATGTGGAGAGCGTAGGACCACCAGGTAGTATGGTGATTAAGATGCTGGACTCCCACATGGCTGACCACAGTTCAAGTCCCAGATTCAGTCCCTTGAAAATTACAAAAGGCCTATGTGCACGCATGTCCAAAATCCCAGGAGAAGAATGGATTACGGCATGACCATCTCCCCCGGGGGGTGATTTCTCACTTTCCCCCTCTTTCTCTTTCTCTCTCTAGCAAGCATACATGCCTTATGGCAAAAACACTTTCTAAAAAATGTGTTGCATGTGACTGAGTGATTAAATTTTTCAATTTATTTCATCTTGATTGGTTTCAATTAAATTATTTATTTAATTTCCATTTATATTCACTTGAATATAAGTCCAAGTATTTAAACAGAATTATTTCCATTTAAAATGATACTCAATCCAGTTATTGAAGATCTTTCCTCTGGAATAATTTGGGTATGTGCATCTACTTTTTTATCTGTAAACTTTATGATAAGGGTTAAAAGCAGATAAAATATTTCTGATAAAAATCAATTAATGGGATCCAGCACCTTAATTACCATGCCACCTGCTGGCCCTAGAAAGGCAAATCTTTTTTTTTTTCTTTCTTTAAGAGAGATTTTTGCTATAGGGTGTGCCACTCACCAGCGAGACAGAGAGAGAGAGAGACAGAGACAGAAAGTGAGAAATCACTCCTCAGGGCGGATGGCCATGCTGCAATTCCTTCTCCTTCATTCTCCTCTTGGGATCTTGGACATGCATGCACATGCACCTGGCATGGATTTTAAGCTGCTGGGTCCAGGATTTGAACCATGGTCGGCTCTGTGGGAGTCCAGCAAAGTAACCATTATGCCATCTCCTGGTCCTGAAAGGCAAGTTTTTTTTAAGCATCTTGTTCTCTGCTCTGTGTCCAATAAACAGTGCCTTCCACATGACAAGCACTCAATAAATACGTGTTTCAGTCTGAACTGAAAATGCCATGACTATAAAATACATACTGGATTAAGGTGGTGTGGTGATTAAAGGTGTTAGACTCCCATGTATCCGAATGTGGTTTGAGTCCCTGACCTGGCAATTTATTTTCTCACCTTCCCTTTTTCTCTGTTTTTCTGTCTCTCTGGTCAAATTTAAAATAATAATAATAAATAATAATACAAAACACATGGCCAACCACAGTTTGAGTCCCAGACCTGTAGGTTGAAACTCATGCCAGGCACATGTGTATGCATCCCCAAAATCCTGAAAGAAAAATGAAGAAGGGATTGTGGTGTGGCCATGCCAGTTTTCTTTCTGTCTCCTTCTCTCTGTCTCTCTGGTGAGCACATGAACCTTATAGCAAAAATCTTTTGGAAAAAAATGATAATAATAATGAAGTTGAATAAAATAATTCTTAAAAATAGATGGTATAGGAACCAGCAGTTTGTGTAATGGCTATGTCGCTGGACTTCCATGTAGTCCACCGCAGTTCAAGTCCCGGACCCAGTGGCTTAAACTCACGCCCTGGCCATCCCCCCAGGGGGTGATTTCTTGCTTTCTGTCTCTCTGTCTCTTTCTTTCTGGTGAGCACACGTGCCCTATAGCAAAAGCCTGTAAAAAAAAAAATAGATGGTATATTTAGTGTTCTTAGCCAAAGTATGTTTGTATAATTATTATTTTTTCTTTTTTTTTGGAGAGGTTTTCGCTATAGGGCGTGTGCGCTGCCAGACAGACAGAGAGAGACAGAGAGATAGAAAGCGAGAAATCACCCCCCAGGGGGAATGGCCATGCCGCAGTCCCTTCTCCTCCACTCTCCTCTCGGGATTTTGGGCACACACGCACACGTGCCTGGCATGGGTTTAAGCCACCAGGTCCAGGACTCGAACCGCGGTCGACTACATGGGAGTCCAGCGACATAGTCATTACTCTAACTGCTGGTCCCTTATGTTTGTACAATTAAATATGCTATGCTAAGTATGTTAAGTTCACACTAAGAATTTAATATTCTATTATTCTATTTTATGAAATCCAATGTGTGTAAAAAGAATGTAACATATGGGGCCAGCAAGTGGCATGGTGACATTACTGGACTTCCATATGGCTGATCATAGCTTGAGCCCCAGACCCAGTGTCTTGAAAAATCACACTGGGCACATGTGTGTGCATACCCAAGATCCTGGGAAGAGAATGGAGGAAAAGGGATTGTTGTGTGGCCATCCCTCCTGGGGGTGATTTCTCACTTTCCCTCTCACTGTCTCTGTCTCTCTCTCCATGGTGAGCATGCACTCCCTAAGGCAAAAACTTCTTTCATAATTTTTACATAGATTACATGCTGAAATGATAATACTCAGATATACCAGGATAAATAAAATTAATCATTAAAAATTCATTCCACCTGTTCCTTTTACCTTTATTAAATGTAGCTACTAGAAAATTTAAAATTACCCATGAGACTCACTAGTGAGTATTTCTATTGGACAGTGCTGCTCAAGGGACATCACATTCTGGGATGAGGGGAGCTGCAAGTGCCAACACTCTAAGGCAGAAGGAAAGGCAAGAAGCCCCAAGTGCTAGGAGCGACGTGACTGGAGAGAGAGTCACATGAAATACAGAAAGTCTCAGAGTTGGAAGGGACAAGGCCAAGTCACGCAGGGGAACAGTGTCAGGAACTCGTTCTGAGTGAACTAGAAAGCCACTACAGCACTATAAGCAAGGAGTGACAGGGTCTGATGTGTGTCTTACATGAATGTGAACATAACGACCAGATGTGTGGAGAATGTATCATAGTAGGACCACAGCGGGAGCCAGAAGACCAGTTTGGAGGCATTCAGGCAAGAGAGGATGTGGCTGGAGCCAGATTGGACAGGGAGAACTAGAGAATACTTGGTTCCTGGATGTGTTTTGGAGATCGGATGCACTAGGCTTTCCAGTAGACTGGCTAAAGACATTCAGGGAAAAGATCTGGAGGCAGTTCATTAATTCAACACATATGCACCATGTGCCCTTCATGTGGGAGTCACTGTCCTTGGGACGAAGCACACAGAGCAGAGAACAGACACTTACAAATGCATGTCCTCTGTGTCTGGCTTATTTCATTTAGTGTAACGTCTCCTGGACTTATCCATGTCGTTGCATATGGCAGGATTTCCTCCTTTTTCTTTTTAATTGCCAGAGGGAACATGTGCTCAACAGAGACAAAGAGACAGACAGAGAGGGAGAAAGCACCCTCCCGTGGTGCAGGGCCAAGCCACAATCCTTTCTTCTCTATTTCTCCATCTTCATATTTCTCCATCAAGATTTGGGGCACACATGTACATGAACTCAATGCCGTTTTCAAGCCACCAGGGCCCAAATTCAAACTGCAGTCGGCCATGCAGGATCAGCCCCCCTTAACCACTAGGCCACAGGGCTTCCTCATTTGTAAAGTCTGAATAATATTCCATTTTGTGTATGTACGCATGTGTGTGTGTGTGTCTTTCTCCTTCACACAGAAGGAGAAATCCCCTTATATGAGGTTTTAAAAATAATCAAACCCGGAAGCAGAGAGCAAAAAATGGTTGCCAGAAACTGGGGGAGAGAGGTAAATGGGACGACATTACTCAATGGATAAAAAGTTTTTCTTATGCAAGATGAATAAATTCCATGGCATCTGTAGTTAATAAAAGTGCATTATGCATTTGAAAACTTAATAAGAGGTGTATCATGTGTTAAGTGTTCTTATCAAAATGAAACAAAAAAGAGACAGACCTAAGGTAAGTGTTAGAGGTGATAAACGTGCTTTCTACTCTGGTGGCGGTGATGTTCTCACAGGTGTGTGCATGTGTCCAAACTCACCAAATTGCATGCATTAAAGATGTGCAGCCTTTTGTGTATCAATTATACCTCAATAAAGCTGTTTAAAAATTGGGAGCAGCAGGTGGCATAGTGGTTAAGATGCTGGACTCCCATGTGGTGGACCACAGTTCTAGACCTGGGTCCAACAGCTTGAAGCTCATGATGGACGCATATGTGTGTGCCCAAAGTCCCAGGAGAGGGGACTAGCAGATGGCATAATGGTTACATTGCTAGACACCTGCATAGTGGACTCTGGTTCGAGTTCCGTACTTGCTGGCTTAAATCTCACACACCAGGCACATGTGCATGTGTGCCCAAAATCCTGACAGGAGAATGGAGTAGAAGGACTGTAGCATGACCATCCCCCCTGGGGGATGATTTTTCACTTTCGTTTCTCTGTCTCTTACTGTCATTCTGACAAGCACATTCACCCTATGGCAAAAATCTTTCCAAAAAAAACAATCCCAGAAGGAGAATGGAGGAGAAGGGATTGTGTCATGGCCATCCTCTTGGGAGGTGATTTTTTGCTTTCCCTCTCTCTGTCTCTCTGGTGAGCACATGTCTCCCTGTCTCTCTGGGGAGCACATGTGCCCTTGGGCAAAAAAAAAAAAAAAAAAAAAAAAAATTTTTAAATGAATAGAGCACAGAGACTTGAGCCTATGATTGCATCTACTTGGGAAGCTGAGGCAGGAGGATCAGATCATAAGATCATGGCCAAGCTAGACAGCATAATGAGATCCTACCTAAAAATGCTGTCTATGGTAATAGACTTGACTTGATTGTTGCATGTTGCATGCATACTGTGAAAATCATGTTGCATTTTATAGAGATGTACCAGGATTGAATGTAAATAATAAATCATAAAATTAAAAAAATGATAATGATACAAACAACAAAAAAACCTTGTCCTTGAGGAGGTGACATTTTAGCAGACGATATGCCCAAATCTCTCAGCTTAGCCCTTGACCCACAGTAATGACCCATACACATTGACTATTACAGTTGCTGTCATCATTGATGTTGCTTGTATAATCCCCTTCTGCTCCAATTCAGTTTGACACCAATGGAGATGGGGAGATCACCCTGGCGGAGTTGCAACAGGCCATGCAGAGACTTCTGGGAGAGAGGCTCACCCCCCGGGAGATCTCAGAGGTTGTCCAGGAGGCAGATGTTAATGGAGATGGCACTGTTGACTTTGAAGGTAACCTTGCATGGGGCAACCACAGTGGGAACTCTCTTCCAACTCTCCGTGTGATTTTCAAGTTGGTCACCTCATCTTACTCTCTAAGTTTGAGTTTGGATGAGGGTGGCAGGATTTGGAAACTTTGTCCTATCCCTTTTCTCTTCATGTCATTTGAAAGAGTTCAGTGTCTCTCTACCTGGTAGCTCTATGAAACGCTTTGTCCAGAGGTCCCTTCCTACTCACGCTTAGGACTCACTTCTACCTCTCTCATTTCTTCTTTTAATTACAGAAACTGTTTCTCATCAGAAGGAAAGCTAGTAGCTCGGACTCTGGTACCATATTCATGAGCTTCAAATCCAGGATCACCTTTTACCAAGTACTAAGCCTTATCCCGATCCCTCACTTTTCTTAAGTGTCAGTTTTCACATCTGCAAAATGAGAGTAGTAATAACACCTTTCTCTCAGAGTGTTGAAGAAAATGAAAAGAAATCTACACTCAAAGCTGCTTTTGCTATGACCCAGTTCTGTTGTTGGTCATGTCATTCCTTCTCTTGAGACTACCCTTTCTTCTTTCCCCGGGCTGACTCAAAGTTCTGCTCCTAGAGAGTGCCTCCTCTCTCACTGGGCTCATGTTCCTCTTCTGTGCTAGTCTCTGTAGTGGCACTGACCCATGATCTCCCAGTTCCTTATCATAGCTTACCGCCTATTTTCTTTGCTTTGCAGAGTTTGTGAAGATGATGTCTCGTTGAGGAGGTTCTGAAAGCCTCAGACACTCTCCACCCAGTCAATGTGGATCAAGTGCTCGTGGAAGACCAAATTCCCATGACCTTATAAAGCACAGAGGGTGGGAGGGTGTGTGGGACTGGCTTTGCAGACGTATGGATTGAGGTTGACCAAAAGCAATTGTTTTGCCAGGATGAGGGTAGGAGGCATAGAACTAGATTAAGAAGGGAGAATCTGTGAATGGGAAAATGAAGGATAGTGGGTCCAGTTGCCACTCCAAGAACTCCAAAGATTAATGACCTTATTTTACTTCACATAGTCCTAAATCCCTATCACCTGCCAGAGCCTGTTCCCTCACTTCTCCTTGAGGTAAAATAGTCTTTTCTATGTTATATTGTTAAAAGGTCAGCATGCTGTCTATACGTCTCCCGGCTTAATTTAACTGCTTCAAGTCCTTTCATTTTCTCTCTCTTCTAAAAAGGGAGGCACATCAGTCATGGCACTAGAGACAGGGTTCAAGATAAAGTGAAAATGGTTCATTAAAGATAGATGGTGGGGCCAGCAGGTGGCATAGTGGTTACGGTGTTAGACTCTCACATGGTCAACCAGGGTTCAAGTCCCAGATATGGAAGCTTGAAAATCACACTGGTGCATGTGTATACACATACCTAAAATCCCAAGAGGAGATTAGAGAAGTGACTGAAACGTGGCCATCCCCCCAGAGGGCGATTTTTCTCACTTTCTCTCTGTCTCTCCAATGAGCACAAGCACCCTCTAGCAAAAATCTCTAAAAACAAAAACAAAAGAGATGGTGAGAGGCCAGCCTCATGGCGTAATGGCCAGGTGCTGTGCATCAGAAGCCGGATCCCATATTGTTGACTGTGATTGGAATCACAGATGCAGCAGCTTGAAGGATCACACCAGGCACATGTGCATACATGCCAAAATCTGGTTGGGGGAGAGAAAAGAGAAGGGATTGCAGTGTGGCCACATCCCATCAGGGTGTGCCTTCTCTTTCTCTTTCTCAAGCATTTGTCCCCTCTGGCAATAAAAAAAAAATAGTTTTTAAAAATTCAATGTATACTTCAAAATAACTAGAAGAGTAGATTTCGAATGTGCATAACACAAAGTAATGATAAATATTTGAAATAATGGATTTGTTTATTGGCCTGATGTGATCATTACACAATATATGTGTTTAAACAACTACACTGAATCCCATACATGTGTATAACTAGTGTATAGAGAAATAATAACAATAATGATTTTTAAAAGAGAGTTCATTTACAATAGCATCAAACAGAATGAATTTAATTAGAAAAAGTTTGTATTCAAACAAAAACTCGTACATGAGTTTTCATAGCAGCAATTTTTTTTTAAATTTTGCCAAAGAGTGCATACACTTACCAGAAGGAGAGACAAAGAAAAAGAGACAGAGAGGGAGGGAGAGAAAGAGAGAGATAGCCTCCATGGGAGATGGTCTTGCTGAAATCTTTTCTCCTCTATTTCTTTCTTCTTTTCAGGATTTTAGGCATGCATGTACATGCAGCTGGTGTGTTTTCAAGCCACTGAGTCTGGGATTGAACCACACAGGTGGCCATGTGGGATCCAGCTGCCTTAACCACCACACCATTGGCTGGCAAAGCAGCAATTTTTTAATAGTCAAAGGTAGAAGCAACCCAAATATCCATTAATGCAGGACCAGGTGAACAAAATATGGTCTGTCCATATGCAGGAATATACTGTAGCCATAGAAAGAAAGGTAGTACAGACACATGCCGAGTTTGGATGAACTGTGAAACATTAGGCTAAATAAAAAAAAATCACAAGCTACATATTATATTGTTACATTCAAATGAAAGTTCAAAATAGGGAAATCTATAGAGACAGAAATCGACTAGATTTTACTTAGAGCTGGGGATAAGGATCGGTGGGGCAGGGAGGGGTGGAGAGTACAGGGAGTGATAACTAAAGGGCACAGAGTTTCTTTCTGAGGTGAAGAAAATATTCTAAAATCAGTTTGTGACAACTGTGAATATACTAAGAATCACATGTTCGCTTTAAATGAGCTAATTGTATGGTATGTGAATTATATCCCAATAAAGCTGTTTAAAAAAGAAAGAAAGAAAGAAACTGGCATTCACGGCAAGTTTATCCCCTTTTCTTGTGAACAATTTGTGTTTTTCTCCCCTCTGATTTCCATCCCTCTCCTTGTATAAAATACTCAGGGGACTAAATTAAATCACAAATCTGGATTATCAAGGTTTAGAGCAGGTTGATCCCTGGAGAATTAATCCCCTACAAAAAAATATCATTATGCAAATAGAGATGACAGAATTCCTGAAATCCCCAGCAAAGCTGTTCCTGGAAGGCCCCTGCCTCTGTGTCAGTGCTCTGGGCTGCTGGGGGGAGAGGATCTCTCCGTTAGATGAGACGTCTGTTCCTTCCTCAGATCCTGGATCTTTCTGTGACACTTGAAAGATAAGTTCCTCCCAACCTTCACTTGAAAATAGGATGTCTTGGCAATGCAAAGGGCGTCAACATAAAGAACTCATTTAGGGCTTTCTTCCACGTTTTACTCACTGTCTAGTCTAGAATGAGTCACATTATTCAATGGTGTTATTTTATAAAATTGCAATGAAGAAAAACTAGAACCTCAATAACATATCAATATTTCCTAACCTTTTACCTATGGCCACTCTCTTTGTGCCATTCTTCACTATCCTGGGACCATTTTATTTTATTTTTAGAAGTTCTTATTTGTTTATTACTTATTTATTCCATGAGTATGAGAAAGAAAGAGAGATAAAGAGAGGCAGAGAGAGAGAGAGAACCCCCAACAGGGTTGTGATGCTGATCCACCCCCAGCTTCAGCTTGCCCTGCATCATGGGCATGTGTATGCCCGGAGTACTCAAGAAAGTCTCCAGCAAACCCAGAACCTTCCCACGTGAATCAGCCTCACAGAGCTTCATGTTTCAATGCTGTGCCACCATTCTATTTCTAGACCTCATACCCTTCGGTCTTCCTTCTCTCTTTTTTTCTTTTATCTCCCCTTTCTCTATCCTTCATCTCTTCAATAGCAACGTATTAAGTGTTCACTATCAGCAAGGCACTGGTCCAAGCATAATAAAATAGGCAAAATCTCTAGACCCCATGACCTAACATTATAATTGGAGGAGAAAGACCCTGACGTGAAAGAAGAGGGGGATGGGAGAAGAGGAGAGAGCAGCAGAAGCAGCACCACTACGTATAATGAATTTGCATCTGGGTTCTGACAGAAACATCTCTAACCAGTTATCATTGTCTGCCATGGGCCTGGAGGAAAGAAACCTTTGAGGCAGTCTTACAATGATTTTTCTATCCTCCATTTACTTATTTATTAATAATTTAATAATTATTTACAAATGTTTCAGCTAAATCTGTGATTTCTCAGAAAGAGATAGCAGGTTGTGATTACTTCTAGTGTTCCCATGCAAGGGGCCTGATATCCCCACCAACAACTGAGCCACCAACTTTTCTTTCCTCACACTTTCACTGTATCTTTCATTCTAGAAAACAGAAAAGACAGTGCCCGGGTTTAATTTAGGATTCTTTTATTGGTGGTAATACCACATTTTCCCTCTGTTCTTTGCAAAGGACCAAGTGATTGGGTATGATGGTGGAGGAGGTATTTCTAAAGATGATTATTTAAGCTTACACGATAACAATGGAAAAGACAAAGCAGGTCCCAGCTTCTATGTGGCAGTCTTCCTCTGTAGAGGTTCCTCCTTTCCTTGAAAACAGTATCAAAGGCCAGAGTTAAAGTGACAACTGCATTGGCTCAAAATGTACTGCAAATTAAAAAGTGACTTCTATTGATTTTCCACACTCAGAAGTAAGTGGAAGCAGCTCATCCAAGGGCTGTTAAACATCCTCTACCCCTCACCTGGCTCAAGGGAATAAGTCAGGTAATGAACAATGAATCCCTCAACCTCATCACAATGGTAATAAGTTTGGTGGGAGAGAGACCCATAGATGACAGTCCTGCTGTGATGGACAGAGGGTGAGGAAAGACAAAGATGAAGACAAAGAAGAAGTACAACAACAACAATACAATATAAATTTGCATCTAGGTTCGGCAGGAAACAGATTCAGTTATTAATTTTTTTTAAGTTTTTTTTCTATAGGGTATGTACACTTTCCTGAGAGAGACAGAGAGAGATGGCAAGAGAGAAAGTGAGAAATCAACCCCCAAGGGGGTTGACCACACCACAGCCCTTTCTCCTCCACCCTTTTCCTGGGATTTTGGACATGCACACACACATGTGCCCAGTATGTGTGTGTGTGCATTAAAGCCACTGGGTCCAGGACTCAAACTATGGTTGACCATGTGGGAGTCCAGCACCTTAACCACCATACCATCTGCTGGCCCCAAGTAATTAATTATTGATGTCTGGTTTAAGCATGAAGGAATAGTTGAGAAAGTCTTGCAATGAATTTTGAGACTAGGTACTAAAAATACAGCCCTAGCTACAGACTGAAGATCACTTGGGTGTTCTTTAATATCCAAGATGGCACCTAGAGTTCCAAATCCTCTCCTTGGCATCCTCTGTTCAGGGAAGATAATTTTCACTGGCAAGTTATAATTCATGAAGAGTTACTAATGCGGTTCATCCATAAGCCACGTGCATCATAAGGACAAATATTACTTAGAACCACCAGAGGGAGGGGAAGCAGAGTTTTGTCCACACATCTGATAAAAGAGTTTCTCTTTACTTCTGGATTCCCTTTACTTTTGGATTCCAGAAGTTAAAGAGTGATTATGTCAATTGATCCACACAGGAGGTCTCCATCTAGAGAGAATTTGTATAGGGTCGAGAATACAAGATAAAGCCAGATGGGAAAGAGCAGAAGAAAATGAGAAAGAGTAGAAGAAAATGAGGAGTCAAGTTGGTCTTGCAGAGATAGTCGATGACTTATGGGCTGTGGTAGGGGAGGCGAGAAGTAAATTCCACTTTTCCTCAGTTATCTATTCAATGATGGGATTGTGGATCAACAGTATGGTGATGTGGGACCAGAGAAGCCTAAGTTATCCTTCTTAAGTTATCTTAAGTTGTCTTTTCATATCATGTTCCAGTTTGAGGAATTCTATTTCCCTAATTTTTCTTCAGCCAATGCCTTCCAGACCTAAAACTCAGAATGATGCCTTTCTGAGTCTGAAGCAGTTTGCCCATTTCCCTCATCTCTCTCTCTCTCCTGCTTGCCAGAAAAATCTCGGTTTCATCTCAACCCCATCTTAGTTTTGGAAAATGGAGCCCACTGTGCTGGAAATCTCAGCTAATCAGACATGGTAGGAGAAACAGATCTAATCTTCACATCAGCAATACCCGGGTGTGATCCCTGACCTGCCTTTGTGTCAGCGAGGCACCTCGATGTGCCACCTAGCCACCTCTCTCACCTTAGCATCAGCGGTGCACCCAGTTTTGGCCCCTGCTCTCACCTTTGCATCAACAGTACACCCAGGTGTGGTCCTTATCATAGTTGTAAGAAGTTGCACACCATAATTGGTTCTTCTTTGATCCTTTGTTAGTGCAGTTAAAATAATTCTTGTTTTTATAGTTGAATGGGAAGTGGCAGGGAAAGCCAGCAACCAGTGAGGAAATTCCTGGGGAGAAAAAGGGAGATAAGACAGGTTATTCCCGGGGCTTTTATACCACAGTGGCATCTTGGGCTTCAGAACTCATCCTAGATTAAAAACTGGGTAAACACTGCATGTATGGTTGTGCTGTTGGCCATTGCTCAGAGGCTCCCATTGGAGGGGTGAATTCTGACCTAAACCTAGATGTCAGAAGACTGTTGCATTGCTGAATTTTCTTTCCTCAGAAGCTACTTTTTTAGTTAAAAATTAATTAGTTAAAAAATTTAAATGATTGACATTTAATAATTGTACATATTTGGGGGATATAATGTGATTTTTCAGTACAAAGATACAATGTGCATCGATTAAGTCTGAGTAGTACATACACACCACATCAGCCATTTGTCATTGCTTCATGTTGGAAGCATTCAAAATCTTCTTTTTCAGTTACTCTGAGATAGACCATAATTGTTGTCAACTATATTCACCCTATTGCATTTTATCATGCCAGGCATGACTCCTCTTATCTATCTATAATTTTATTTCTATGAGTCAAAATCCCTCTACCCTCCCTCCACCTCTCATGTTCCTATCATTCCCAAACTACAGTGTCATTCTTCATCTCTCTACCTCTCTGAGGTCCTTCCTTCAATTTACACATATGTATGAGAACATGTGGTATCTACCCCTCTGTACCTGGCCCATTTAACCCAACACAGTGATTCCTGGATGAGTAAGACTCATGCTGTTTGAGTTTAGGACTTGGGGAAAGGTGGAGAACAGAATGGGGAAATGGAATAAGGACCAAGGACAAAGGGAAACCCATGGATCCAGAATGCAGGTGGGAAGGACAATGTTCTAGCTCTAGGAGGATGGAGCGGTAGACTGGGACCCACCGGAATCCACAGAGGATAAATTTCAGTGGATCCTTATTATTCATAGATTCTATATCTGCAAATTGACCTGTTTGCTAAAATTTATTTGGAGCCCCCCAATCGATACCTATGTAAAAGCACACATTTTCAGCTGTGGTCAAGCAAGGCTATGCTCTGCCTTCTCGTTTCAGTTCTCACCCTGTGAACACGTACTCTGTCCATGCTCTAGTGCCATGTCTTTTGATGTTTCATGCTTGTTGCTGATGTCACTGTCTAAAATGGCTCTGAGCATAGGGTCGGAGTGCTGTCTGGCGTTCTAAGCCTAAGAAAGCTGTGATGTGCCTTATGGAGAAAATATGTCTCTTAGATAAACTTCTTTCCAGTGGAGTTGTAGTGCCAACCAGCTGTGAGTTCAATGAGAATGAATCAGTAATACATACTATGTAAGGTCTCTTTAAATAGAAACACACGGGGACCAGCAGTTAGTATAATGGCTATGCTCTGAACTCTCATGTAGCCAACCGTGGTTTGAGTCCCGGACCCGGTGGCTTAAACTCACACCAGGCACATGTGCGGGCGGGCCCAAGATCCCAAGAGGAGAATGGAGGAGAAGGGATTGTGGCGTGGCCATCCCCCCTGGGGGGTGATTTCTCACTTTCTATCTCTCTGTCTTTCTGGTGAACGCACACACCCTATAGCAAAAACCTCTAAATAAATAAATAAATAAATAGAAATATACGCAGAATAAGGTATTGATAGGTTGACAAAACTGCTGTGACCAGACACTTAAAGGTCTTAACCCTAGTTCAGTGTTTGCAGTGACTTTGTAAAACATAACTATTGAGCTATCAGAAAAGTCATGGGATATTGTTGCCTAGAAAACTATGTCATGACCTTTCCAACAACCCAATATTTAGAATAATGAGAATTAACTGTATCTTCCAGTGTGAGCCACTCTGAATTCTAGCTCATTCCTCACCCATGGACAACCTTCCACTCCACAGTCCTGGATACATGCAAGATCCCTGAACAGGGGTTGGAGACTCAGACAACTTACAAGGAAATGAAAGTATGAAGGGAGAGCCTTTTTCTTGGACAAAATGATACCAAACCGGGATCCACTGACTGTTGCCCAAGAGTAGATTGACAAAGACACATTGTGAATGTTTGGTTTTCTCTCTCTGAGCTTTCTTCCCTGATCACCTCACCAAATTTAGGTTTGCTATCTTGTGATGACAAAAATTATCCAAAATGTGAAATAAGGCCAAAAGATTGCCACATGACTTTTTAATGTCAACCTAGAATATGATCTAACAAATTCTTTTTTTTTTTTGGAGAGGTTTTCGCTATAGGGTGCGTGCACTCGCCAGACAGAGAGAGACATAGAGATAGAAAGTGAGAAATCACCCCCCCAGGGGGGATGGCCACGCCGCAAACCCTTCTCCTCCATTCTCCTCTCGGGATCTTGGGCACGCCCGCACATACGCCCGGCCTGAGTTTTAAGCCACCAGGTCCGGGACGCGAACCGCGGTCGACTATGTGGGAGTTCAGAGACATAGCCATTATGCCAACTGCTCGTTCCCTGGTCTAACAAATTCTTGACTGACATCTCATACTCTAGAATCAGCAAGTGTGTGTGTATGTGTGTGTGTGTGTGTGTGTGTGTGGTTTTCTTTCTTTTTTTTTTCTTAAGAGAAGATCTTCCTATGTTGCAGTTCTCCTGCCTCATCCTCCTGGGCAGCTGGGACTATGGGAGCAGGCTTTCACACCTGGCTTTTTAGGGTGGGTCAGAAACCAAACCTAGGCATCCCTGTGTCTTCAGCTTGCTGGGCAGCACTGTCCAGTGTGCACCATCACAACTGGGCCAAGCAAATGTTTTCCGTAAATACTTTTTAGCTTTGAGCATCGTACAGTCTCTGTTGTAACTACTTAGCCCTGTGGTCACAGTGAGAAAGTGGACCTGGACAACCCTTAAATAAATGGGCATAGCTGTGTTCCAAGAAAGCTTTATATATAGGCACTGAAATTTGAATTTTATAACAAAATTCACCAATCACAAAATATCCTGATTTTTCCCAACCATAAAAAACTATTCTCTAGTTGAGCATTGGCCCACATTCGGCTTATAGGCTGAGATGGAGTTTCCAGACCTCCGTACTAGGTATAAGTGTTTGACTTACTAATTGCCATAGATTGAAGGCCAAACTCTGAAACTATGAGACATACATAACTTACAGAAGATTGATAGATTGTGAATGATTTTTGTTCAATGCATGTGAGTAATTTGTCTGATAAGCAGGATAACTTCAAAGGTTTGATTACCCTTTAGGTGTTAATAGATTCTGTATAGGCTGAGTATCCTTTATCCAAAATTCTAGGAACTGAAAGTGTTTTGAATTTCAGATTATTTTGGATCTGAGGATATTTTCATGTATATAATAGGATATCTTGGGACCCACATCTAAACACAAAATTCATTGATATTTTACACCTTATACACATAGCCTGAAGGTAATTTTATACAATGTTTTTGTATTGCAGCATTTCTACTGTGACTTGTCACATGAGGTCGGTTGTGGAATTTTCCACTAGATGTTATGTTGGCACTCAAAAAGTTTCTAATTCCGTAGAATTTCAGATTTGGGATTTTCAGATTAAGATTGCTCAAGCTGTGCGTGATTTAGTGCTCAGTATACTTTTCTTCACTGACTATATGAGGGGACCTCAGAAAGCTTCTGGAAAATGGAATTAAAGTGTGAGTTTATCTTGGTGCAAAAATGTCTTGAGATCTCTGCATAGTTTTTTTCATAATGTTCATTTTCCATAAACTTTTTGAAGACCCATCATATACACATCTTGTAATCACCTTTGAATTGCTTTTATTATCCTTCAGTTTCTTCACTAATAGGTTTTTTTAAAACTTAGCAAATGCTTATCAATATTTGTATGACAGGTATACAACCTTATTTTTTTTAAAGGTTTTTCCACAGGGCATGTGTGCTCAACAGAGAGAGACAGAGAGAGACAGTGAGAGGAAAAGTCAGAAATCACCCTCCAGGGGAGATGGCCATGCCACAATCCCTTCTCCTCCATTCTCCTCCTGGGATTTTGAGCATACACATACACACATGTGTACACACACACACACACACACACACACACACACACCCTGCATGAGTGTCAAGAGGCCAGGTCCAGGACTTGAATCACAGTCAAGCATATAGAAGTCTAGTGCCTTAAACACCATACCACCTACTGGCCTCTGTATTCAATCTTTTTAAAATTTTTTATTAGTATTATTTGTTATTTTTATACATTCAGTCCTTATGTATCATTTGGTTTGTAAAGAGATTTTACCCAACATGATATACGCCACACAGCAGATGAGTTGATACTAATATACACATCATCAACAGGCAACAAACCATATCTGTGTAACACAAATGTCTTACTTCTCCCTATTTCCCCAAATTTCCCTTCCTGCACTCTTCCCCTCTCCCACTCTCCTTCCACTTTGTCCTCAGTGTCCATAATCATTTTTAATGCTTTTATGCCCTCCAGTCTTTCAGGCTCTACTGTAGCATGTAGACAGTTGGTATACGTTAAGTGGAGACATACAATGCCTCTGTTTCATAACCTGACTTGCTTCATTCAGCAATAGCTCTTCCATGTTTGTCCACTTTCTATCAAAGGCCATGGTCTTGTTTTTTGTTTGTTTGTTTGTTTGTTTGTTTGTTTTTATAGCTGAATAGTATTCCATGGACAAATTTGTATCGGCATCTTTCTCTTGGATCTTAAAGCTTGTCTCAATATCACATGGTTTCTGCTATTTGTTTGCCAGATTCGTGAGGTCAGGACCCTGCCTACCTTCTTCATCACCATGTCTCCAGTGCCTAGCACTGTCCCAAGCACACAGCAGAGTGCCAGGAGGTGTCCATTGAGTAAATGAATGAAAGATTTCCCCATGCCCACCCAACTTCTTCCCCAAGTTACTTGTGTCAGCGCAGAAGCTCCACTTTCCATCCTTATCCATGTTTTCTGTGGTTGGGCACCAGAGCTTGTTGCTTTCATTCTCAATGCACTCAGAGATCACATTATTTCTGTAGATGGAGGGGAAGATGCAAGGCTTGCTGAAGGAATTCCCCCCATATTCTGAAAATGATCATGAAAGGTTACAAGTCAACAAGAGGAGATTTTAAAAGGCTTTCATTTATCACACAGAAATTAGGAGGGGTCTTCGAGAAGTTCATAGAAAGTGTTATGGAGAACAACAGTGGATTCTAGAGACACTGTAGTAGGAGGATGGAAAATGTTGGAGAGTGAGAGGAAGGGAAACAAGGGAGGGGAAGTAAAATACATAAAAAATAATCACAAGAAAGAAGAAAGGAAAAACGAGAGAGAGAAAGAAAGATGAAGAAAAAGGAGAGAGAAAGAAAAAAAGAAAGAGAAAGAAGAAAACATTTTAAATTATGCATGAATTTCAAAAAAATTTATTTTGTGATAGAGTGCATTGTGTGTGCATGAAAGAGAGAAAGAGAGCTTTTGACAGAGTATCTTCATGCTGCCATCTCCTCTTCCCAACACTCTGCCCCTCACGATCCTGGGCACCTGCATGTCCCTGACATGTTTTCTAAATAATGACATTGATCATATTAAGTAAGGATTATGTATAGAATTAAGATTATATGTTAAGCTGCTTTGAGATGTAGATAGGGGTCATCAATGGGTGAATCTGGCGATTGTCAATTCTACAAACAGAAATACTTGAAATGTAATACCGGGACTATATTCTCAGGACAACTGGTTTTCCATGTGGGAAATAGGGACTTGAAGAACAAGGCCTCAGAACATTCTTGTTTCTCATGGTTGCCATTGTGTACTCTCTGGGAAGACACGTGGTTCCTAGAAACACTTCCTCTAGTAGCTCCACTCTCACCCTGACCAGGATCATTGCTATCTACCCTCCTCCCTACCTCATACCCCATCCTTACCCCAGTGGCTCACCATTTGCTTCACAGTATTTCCACTGCTGCTTCTCATCAAAGCTGGAGGTGACTGAGCACCAGAGCTTTCCAAATAAGCTGCCATCTGTGATGCAGCTTTCATAAGACTTTCCTCGATAGAGGAAGGGGAAGACACAGCGTGGGAAATCTGTATGGAATAGAATTCATGAGTAGTTTGACTTTCTCTAGTCACTCACAGAATAGAGTCATTTCATCCTCAGTCAGTAAATCAGTCATCAAAGTACAACACAAACATCAGGTCCAGGGGCCAGCAGGACCCTGGTGGTTAAGGCACTGGACTCCCACATGGCCAACTACAGTTTGAGTTCCAGACCTGATGGCTTGCTTTTTCACTTTCCTTCTCTCTCTCTCTGGTAAGTACATGTGCCTTATAACAAACTTAAAATAATAATAGTAATAAATAAAATTTTAAAAAGTACATCAGGTCTGGAAGAGACTTTATGCATTCATTTCATCAAGCACTTAGTGCTTAAAGCCTATCCCATATGGTCTCATCCTCAAAGCTTCTCCAGAAGGGTTCCCAGTCTCCATAGTGCCCCAACCTGTTGAACAAACAAGCTTAACATACGTCACATAGTGTCTTATAAGCAACAGACTTATAAAGTCAAGAAGAAGACTATTGATGATTCATGACCAACAGACAAAGTCAAGATCTTGACCTACAAAAAATGTAAAAATAAGCCAGTGAAGTCAAATAAAGGAAAGTTATTACCTAGCATGGGTGCCTTATTGCAACTTATATTAATAGACTGAATATCCCATCACATATACAGTATAAATAATGTTTTCTGACAATATATTTATCATGGGTAGATTTACCCAATGCAATAAGGAATTCGATGTCATTTGGGACTGAAAGGGGCTGTCTAGGTGAAGCAGGGGAAGAAGTGCTGCATTGAACAGGTGACATGGGGAAGCCTGCCATGAAAAAATCTGGGAGAAGTGAGCTCCAGAAAGAGGAAATAAACATGTGAAGGGTTTAAAGACAGAAAGGAGTTCAGAATAGTCAAGGAATAGCATGGTGATCACCATAGCCAGAGTTCCGTAGGCAAAGAAGGGAGTGGTAGATGAAGTAAGAAAGAGGCAAGATACTATAGGGTCTTGCAGACCAAGGTGAAAGTTCTAAGGCATGATGGTGAGCCATGGAGGAGTATGAGCAGACAAATAGCATTACCTGATTTCACATTCTAAAACGGTCTCTTTGGCTGATGTGTGGGGAATAGATTGGAAGGGAGTGAGAAAGGATTGGAGGAAACCAGTTAGCAAATTATTAGAGTGGTTTTTGAGAGATGGGATGAGATCTAGAGTAGGGATCTATTTTGAAAGAAATAATGGGTTAGTTGGTGGATTTGAATATGAGGGAATGACTTCTGTTTTTCTGATTCGTGATAGTACTTCATTTTATTGAGGAAAATTGAAAATTAGAAAAGAAAGGAAGAAAGAAAAAAGCAGGATCGGATGGTGGTACAGTAGTAAAATGCAATGTATATGAGACTGACCCAGATGGAAGGTTCCAAGTTCACATCTGTAGACCTTCCTGAGTACACTGGGCATGGTACCCATGATCCAGGGCTGGTTAATGCTGGAGGTAGATCACAGCATCAAGATTTTGTTAGGGGTGTTCTCTCTCTCCTCTCTCTCTCTCTCTCTCAAGAAAGAAAGAAAGAAACTGAAAAAAATCTTCTGCACAATACTATATTTCTAGTTATATAAACATCTTAAATTAACATCTCAGGGCATTGCCCTATAGATACCTGCTTCTGTTCTATCTCTTTAAGAGATAAGGGTGAAGAGAAACATACTGCAAAGTACTGTTTAGGAGTGCACATACATACCACTTACCATTAGAGTGTAAGGCTAAAATGTTCAAGCTGCTGAAAAGTAGTGATAATAGTTATGGCACCGTGGTAACACAACTAAACTCACATAGGAAAGGTCCTGAGTTCACATCCTAGGACCTCCCTGACCCTGCTGGACATGTATGCACATGCGCCCATGATCGATCTGGGTGAGACTAGGGTGGATTATAGCATGGAGACCCTGTTGGGGGTCTCTACCTCTCTCTCGTGGAAGAAGTAAGTAAATAAAAAAATTTTTATGTAGCAAGAAAGTTATTGATTATAGTTATCGTTCCAAAGAGCAACACTTGGTTCAGAGACCAGAGCCAAGGAGAGGACCTTCAAAAGGCAAGCCTTCATCTAAACAAGAACCCTCAATAATTTGGCCAAAAGAGGTATAGTTGAAAATAGGGGCCAACTCCGTAGTATAATGACTGAGGAAGCTGGATTCCACATGGCCAACCATGGTTCAAATCTTACCCCCAGTGGCTTGAATAACATGGCTGCCACATGTGGATGCATGCCCCAAATCCCAACAGGATGAAGAGATGAAGAAGAAGGGATCGTGGCATGACCATGCTCCACTGAGGGAGTGCTTCCCTTTCTCTCTAAACTAATACCTCTAGGCCTGCCTGTGCTGTAAATATACTTTTGGCACAATTTTGCCACGGTTTGTATGTGCTAAGCATGTTTCGGAACCTCTTTTCCAGATTTTTTTTTTTAAAAAGGAAAATTTCTATTTCTAGTTCCATTTTAAACAGTTAATGCTGATTATGTGCGTTGTTTGAGTTAGAGTGGTGGTTTTCCATTTTCAGCAGGGGGTAATGTTGCTTCTAAGTTCTTTTTTTCCCTCTCTGCATGTGAGGGCACTTTTTATAATCATGTTCAGGTCTTGTAATCAGAGATTCTACTTAACAGTACAAGTCTCTGGCTATTGTTAATGTCTTTGAAGTTAGTTATGATCATGCATGCTTACTACTTTATTATAATTTTCTTTCTTTGTTTTAAAGAGAGTTTTTTTGCTAAAGGGTGCATATGCTCATCAGAGAGAGACAGAAAGTTAGAAATCGCTCCCCAGGGGGATGGCACACTGCAATCCCTTCTCCTCCATTCTGCTCTCGGGATTTTGAGATGCGCACGCGCCCAGGGTGAGTTTTAAGCCACCACTTCCAGGGTTCAAACTGTGGCCGACTACATGGGAGTCCAGCAACATAAACATTATGCCATCTGCTGCTCCCTAATTTTCTTTCTTTTTACTCTGTCTATTCTTGCAGTTAAGAAATTATGTTGGCTTGTTTTGAAACTGTGAGTATAGATAAGTAATATTATTTGCAAATTTCATTTCAGGATAGTGAAAGGGACATTATAGTATTTGTATTATAAAGGGGAGGGGGCCATTTGATCTAAAACTTAAAAACAATGATGCCAGGAAAAAGCAAATCATAAATATTCAAAAATTGGGTATTGGTAGGAGCAATTTAATATCCAACACTGAGTTATTGGTTAAAAATAAATAAATAAATTTCATCTGTATACACAAACACACACTCAGATCCAGAAATCAGATAACTGTCAAAAATGCCTTTAGGGGAACCAGCAGTTAGCATAATGGCTATGTCGCTGGACTCCCACGTAGTCGACCGTGGTTCGCATCCCGGACCCGGTGGCTTAAAACTCACGCCGGGTGCGTGTGCGTATGTGCCCAAGATCCCGAGAGGAGAATGGAGGAGAAGGGATTGCGGCGTGACCATACCCCCTGGGGAGTGATTTCTTGTTTTCTGTCTCTATGTCTCTCTCTGTCTGTCTGGCGAGCGCACGTGCCCTATAGCGAAAAACTTCTCAAAAAAAAAATGCCTTTAGCTTTGAAAATAGTAAACAGAATCTCTCAAATCCCTTTTCTTTTACACTTTGTTTCTTTTCCCCTTATTAACTTAGAAAAAGTAAGGAAGATACAAAGAATGCAGTAGTTCCTTTGGTCATCTGGCCGTACAATATTACAATACCCTTAGCCGGAGAGCACCATTTGAAAATAATGTACTTGGGGCCAGCAGATGACATGGTGGTTAAGGGCACTGGACTCCCACATGACCAACTGCAATTTGAGTACCCGAGCTGGCGGCTTGCTTTCCCACCTTCTCTCTCTTTCTCTCTCTCTCAATCTGTCTCTCTATGGTGAGCACAAGTGCCTGATAGCATAAATTTTTAAAAATAGTAACAATAAATGAAATTTTAAAATCAATTCCAGCACCCATTTAAATAAAATATGTACTTATTAAATTCTTCCTCTACTCATTTCCTCTGTGGACATGTTCAGGCTGGATGGTTAGCAGATGCTGCTTTCAAAGAGAACAGCTGCTACCTTTATGGCAAGGATTTTGCACTCAGTAGTTCAGAGGTCCCCAGACAGACTACACACGGTGGCAAAAGGTGTGGAGTCTCCATTTGTACAGACTAGATTCATCACAAATTTATCAGGTCAAGAATACCAGATAAAGTGTTTCAGCCTTCACCTGGAGATCATGAAAAATATGGCAGGTATCCATGGCACCTTTATAAACTGCTTATTGTTACCAGAATAAAGAGTACAAAAAGGCATCCAAACTGGGAAAAAGAAACATTAAAGATGCTTGGATGCAAAAAAGCACATACTCCTCAAGTTCCTAAGAATATCCCACAGTGAATGCAAAACTGAAAGTAATCCAATACTCTATAAGAATTCAGCCCCTGAAGTTGCTCTGAAGACTCCAGCAGAGGAGGTCTGTCTATCATGAGCCCCAAGAGCACAGGAGAGTTAGTAGTGCAGTCGCACCTGAAGTCTTTGGAGCCAGAAGCTGTGAAGTCCTGATGCCAGAGCTGCTTCAGATTAGAAAATGCAATAATATAAGAAAAGAAAAAAAGAAAAGAAAAAATAGTTTAAATAATAAGTCTTTTTAAAAAAAGAAAACACAAATTGTTGTTATTTAAAGGTGCCATGAAAGTGTTTCATTAAAATATGTTCTTATTGTAAGTCTTTAAGGAACTGGAGACAGTGGGGGAGGAGGGTGAGAGGGAGGGAATCAAGGGGAAGAAGAAAGAAGCAAAATGTTTAAGGGACCCAAAATGTAAAGAAAGCTGATAATGATAATGTATATGGTATTGCTTTTGACTGTACCAATAGGTAGTATATTCATGATGGGAAAATTCATTTGGTATGCTATAGTGATACACAGTGATGAAAAGTAAACATTTTTTAAAAATTAAATAAAGAAATGGAGGAACATGTTTGGAGAGAGGCCCTGTGGGTGTGGGGACTTGCTCTGAGCAATCATCTCCTGTCCCTTTGGGCTATGGCAGAACCTTGCACCTTGTCCTTTCTTTGACCCTTGCTGCAGGCAGAGCAAAGGGTGGAATGTTCTAGGGGCCTTCCAACAGATACATCTGATGAAATTCAGGAAACATCCTGACCCCAATTAGCAAAGTCCAACCCCTGTTCTGCCTCTGCAAGATTCTTTAGCCTTATCAACACCACTTTGATGTTTGCAAGAAAGTAACCTCCCTCCTGCAGTTAGGCTTCTCTCCACTAGATAAGAAGGTTATTGGAATTTCTCTTTGATAGGGTGGTAGCCAAGAGATACAACTGGCCCAGTATGTCCAAGACCTTATAGATTTGTTACCTGCTTCTTATTGTCTGTAACATATCAACTTATCTGGAGTGTCATGAAATACACGTATGTAATGTCGCTTTGCCCTGTAAATAAAGGCACCCAGTTTATCTGGGCAGCACAAGTTGCTTGGGCTGCTTAGACTCAGGCTGCCTGTGTCCACTGCTACTCTGTTTGTCTCTTTTCTTTCTGCTTCCTCTTAGATGGAGCTAAGGCCAGGACAAACACTGACCAGCAGAGGGCATAATGGTTACATGGCTGGACTCCCACGCAGTTAACCACAATTTGAGACCCAGACCCAGAGGCCTCAAACTCACACCAGGCATGTGTGCATGCATGCCCAAAATCCTGAGAAGAGAATGGAAAGAAAATGGGAGAGAAGGGATTATGGCGTGGCCACCCCACCCCAGGGAGTGGTTCTCACTTCTTTCACTTCTTCCTGGCTCTTGGTCTCTGGCAAGCATACATGCCCAGTAGGAAAAACAACAACAAAACCCTCCCTAAAAAGAAAGAAAGAAAGATGTTATAATAAAAATATATATGTAGCGACGGTCTACACTCTTAGTAGAGACTGAAATACTGGAGGTCATAAAAGCATTGAAAATTGTTATGGACAATGGGGAAAAAGTGGAAGGAGAGTGGGAGAGGGGAAGAGTGCAGGATGGGAAATTTGGGGAAAAATGGAGAAGACATTTGTGGGACACAGATAAGGTTTGTTGCCTGTTGGTGATGTGGTGTATAGTATTCTCAACTCACCTGCTATGTGGCATATATCATGTTGGGTAAAATCTCTTTACAAACTAAATGATGTATAGTGATTGAATGCATAAATAATGATAAATGATAATAATAAACTGCTAGAAAAATATATATGTTCTAAATATTAATAAATAAATAAATAAAGTATTTATTTAATTCTTTCTGAAATAGAGATACACACACACAGAACCTTCAATAGGGTCTTGATGCCATGATCCACCCCCAGCCTCAGCCAGCCCCAGATCATGGGCATGTACATGCCCTAGGTACTCATGGAGGGCTCTGGATGCAAACCCAGACCTTCTGTGGTCAGCCTCACAGAGCATTATATTTTATGGCTGTGCCATCATTTAGCCATCCAGAAAGCACCGTTGGTAGCATTATGACCCATTATTAGTATTTGGTGTTTGGTCTCCCAGGTCATAATCTATGCGCATGTACATAATATTCCTATTTTTCCAAAATCTTTTCAAAAGGGGACTGGGGAAGTCATGCCCACAAACATTAACAGACCATTTTACTTTCTATTAACAGGATTCTTCCTACCTCCTGTCCCTGGCATAGTATCTTTGAGATGTATATTTCAACCGATTAGTGTATTCTTTTACTTATGCCTTCCCAAGATATGGAACTTCCCTTTTCCTTGAGATGTAGATTAAGCCTTTCTTTAACTAAGACAGGGATTTTCCCTTCCAATCACTGACCTAAGAATCTGTGGAACCCACCTATAACCTACAACACCCCCCCCTCCCCCGCTTCTACATGTCCCGCCTTTTTGGGCCAGACCAATGGGAAATCTTTTAATTAAATGTTGTGTGTCAATCTCAAAAGCAAATAAAAGGAACCTATGTACATGATCACCCCGAGAAAAGGCATGTATGCCTCTTCTCCGGGCCTAGGTCACTCACAGTTGGCTTGAAAATAAACCGCATTAATTATTAATTATTAATTTTACAGTTAGTTATATTTTTTCCGTCGACACTATAGTTTGCAAAAATATGACCGTGTCTTCCACATTCACACATTCTCTTTTGCAATCCACCCTGTTAAGAACACCGTGAGAAGTACATGTCTGTTGTTTAAAAGCTGCCCGGTATATGAAATTTTCACACTCACCTTCTACCATGCAGTGCTTCCATCTGCCATCATAAACTGCCCTTGTTGCACACCAAGGGGAGAAGCTATTAGTTTTGGTGCAAGTGAAGTAAACAGATTCCTTATAGGTGAAGGGAAAGACACAGTCCTCTTTAATATCTGAAGGACAGAAGGACAAAACAAGAGGAGACAGTCATAAGGAAGGAGCCAAGAATCCAATTTGGTTTGGTTCTTGCTTTGATATGAATGATGGTCCCTCATATGTTGAAGCTGTAACACTCAAGGTGTTAGTAGTTGGGGTCTTTGAGAGGCGATCCCCATCTGACTGGGGTTAAAATGCTTATCAAGAGACCCCAGAGAGCTAGTTGTCCCTTCCACATCTGCTAGCCCCTTCTACTATGTAATGTTAGAAAGAGAAAGTGTCATCTATGAATCAGGAAGTAGGCCTTCATCAGACATGTAATCTGCTGCTGTTTTGATTTTGGTCTTTTCAGCCTCCAGAACTGTAAGAAATAAATTTCTGTTATGCATAAGCTATAAAGTCCAGTATTTTGTTATAGCAGTCTAAAAAAAATGTAGACAGTTCTCATGGTAGTCTGAGCGCTACACACCGAGGAGTAGCACTCGACTTCCTAATGACATGAGAATGTGTCCAGAATATGTCTGGGCCACAGGTATTGAGGAAGAGTTTCAGACTCAATGAAGGTGAGCAAAAATATGTGAAAGGACTAAAAAGTCTGCATAAAAGTGGGACTAAAGTATGAGTTTATTGGTGCAAAAAAATTTTAAACTCACACAAAGGTTTTTTTATAGTATGTATTTTCTATGAATTTTTTTTCTTTTTTTTGGGAGAGGTTTTTGCTATAGGGCACATGCACTCGCCAGACAGAGAGAGACAGAGAGACAGAAAGTGAGAAATCACCCCCCCCAGGGGAGATGGCCATGCCACAATCCCTTCTCCATTCTCCTCTCGGGATCTTGGGCACACACGCACATGGCCTAAGTTTAAGCCACCAGGTCCGGGACTCGAACTGCGGTCGACTACGTGGGAGTCCAGCGACATTGCCATTACGCTAACTGCTGGTCCCAGATCTTTCTGTTCTTCTGTATGAGGACAGGAACTCGGTCATTTCACAGTGTATTCACAGCACCTAGAATAATGGCCTATTCATCATCGGTGATCAAGAGACAGCTGGCAAAATTCGTTCAAAAAATACCATGTGAAATAGGGCTTCTTTAATGAACTCATCAGAAGAGTTTATATTCAAATAAGAATTAAAATACAAAGTATACTTAGTAGTCTCTCTCTCTCTCTCTTTTTTTCTATAGAATGTGTGTGCTTATCAGACAGAAACAGAAAGAGAGAGAGAAGGAAAGTAGAAATCACCCCCCACCAGAGATGGCCATATCACAATGCCTTCACCTCCATTCTCCTCTCAGAATTTTGGGCACACACGCCCAGCATGTTTTTCAAACTAGCAGATCCTGATACAAACCATGCAGTCAGTCATGTGGATTCCAGCTGCCTTAACTTCCATGCTTCCTGGTTGACTCCCAAATATTTAAAAAAAATTTTTGTCATCATTCAATAGCGCTATAGATAAATAGTGCCTGAAATATATACTAAGAAGTGCTGCTCTAGGCCAAGCTCTCCATCACAGGTGGACAGGTGGACCCACAGAAGATAAGGAATGATTTAAAGTCAATATCTTTTTTTTTTTCAGCAAAACTAAGATGAGAGCTTGGTTTCCTCATTTGCTACTCCAGGATCAAAGCTTTCTTCCTTAACCTCATCACCTTCATCCCCTCCTTCCTGCCCTCCCTCTCTCAAAGATGTAATAATGAATTGCTACAAATAAGATACACGGACAAGTGATCTTTGTGTATATGCAGTAGATTGTGGGTGGGAATTATGTTTGCCATTTTTTGGTTTACAGGGAGTCTCAAAAAGGGCCATCAGGTGACTGGTGGTGAAGACACTGGATTCCCACATGGCTGACCTAGACCCTGTGGCTTAAAAATAAATAGATAAATAAATAAATAAATGTTTAAAAAAGAAGTCTCAAGCAATTCTCTGTGCTATAAAAATAGTGCTTTACAAAAACTGCGGCACGTATACACAATAGAATTCAGCCATGAAGAGTAATCAATTCTAGGGGCCTGCAGGTGGTGGATGGTTAAGGCACTGGGCTCCCATGTAGCAACTGTGATTCGAGTTCTGGACCTGCCGCTTACTTTCTCACTTTCCCTTTCTCTCTCTTTTGCTTTCTGGTCAAATTTAAAAAACAACAATAGTAAATAAAATTTTAAAAAGAATAATGAACTCTTGTCATTTGAGATAAATGGATGAAACTGGAAGATACAATGCAAAGTAAACTAAGTCAGGTTATGAAAGACAAATACTGTATGTCCCCACGTACCAAACACTGAATGTCCTCACTCATTGGCGGGTGCTAAAGAAATCAAGGGCATAGAAGGAGGGAAGGTATTGGTTGGTACTTGAAACTGAATGGGGGGGCGTGGTGGAGACATTGAGAGAAATTGGTTAAAAGACACAAGAGTATAAGTAAACAAGTGGAGTGGATTATGGAGCAATGTACCACAGTAACAAACATCCCAGAGAGTGGTGGTGATAGGTTCATAAACAGATAACTATATCTAAAATTGGTAAGTACCTTTATAAATATTAGCTCTGAGCAGTGTAAGTGTGAGAAAGAGTATGAACCCAGGCTGAACCAAGTCTTTATGGGCAATTAGAAGGGAGTAAATCCAGGAAGAGAGAAAACACATTAGGGGAGGATGAAAGGCATGAGCAAAATCCCAAAGACAAGAGAGAACATGGGGTAAAAAGAAATTCTTCTGTCTGTCAGCTGAATAAAGAGCAATGATTCTCCATGGAGGAGAGGAAATCATGCCCCCTCCCACCCCCCAAGGGACATTAAACAGTTTCCGGCCATTTTATGTTGTTAACCAGTAGGAGAGGGCTGATACCAACCAGAGATGTTGCTAAACTCCCTATAACCTACAGAATAGCTACACAGAACAAAGAACCATCTGACCCTAATGTCCACAGAGTCAAGGTTGAGAAACTCTGATTAAGACTAGGCAGTGGCACAGCAGTAACACCACCAGATCCACATGGGAAAGGTTCTGGGTTCACATCCAGGCCAGCTGAGACTTGGGAGTAGAGTGCCATGTGAAGACCCTGTTGAGGGGTGCCTGTCTCTCTCTTTCTCTCTCTCTCCCCCCCTTTCTCTCTCTCTCTTTCTCTCTCTCTCTTTCTCTCTCTCTCCCCCTTTCTCTCTCTCTCTCTCTCTCTCTCTCTCTCTCTGTGTGTGTGTGTGTGTAATGGGAAAAAGAAAAAAAGAAACTTGAAAAGAATCAAACTGATAAGTAAGACTGGACAGAGAACACCGAGGTCCTGAGGCTGGAGGATACAAAAAGAAGAAGGATCTTATTCTCTACATCCCAAAAGAAAGGTTTCCCACCAGACATCTATGTTGAGCTGTTAAATGAATTTGGCATGAACCTCTATTGAGTTAAGCCATGGACATTTGGAGGGTTTACAACAGTTAGCTCTCAGCTGATGCAGAGTAATAAGATACATCTCTGCCTTCAAGGTCTGTAACCTAGCAACCCTGTCCCTAATTCTGGATTTTTACCCTATACAATATGACACAGGCAAGGATGGGTTGGGAGAGAGTGGATGAACCCCATTCATGGGTTGAGGTATTAGAGATCCTTAAACAACACTGTGTTTTCTATGTCTGGGTCTCAGAAGTGTTTAGTCTTGTTTTGTGACGTTTAAACAGTATAGATCTATAACGCAGAGTACCTGGAACATGGCTGCTGCTTAACAAACATTATTATCTGTCACTGTCATCAATATTCTTCCTCAGTCATAGACACCATTGAGTATCTGGAATACTATAACTAGTGGGAGAGTAGATGCCCCTGTACAAGGTTATCCTTGAGAGTTGTTAGTAAAAATCAACACATAATGAATACTATTAGCCATCTGCAAAGTAATCCAACAGATGGCCTAATCTTCTTAACTGAGTCTCAATCCTCCATAATCCAGACCCTGTTGACCTACCCATTCTCACTCCCTGATTAATAGTCTCTTGACCTTACCCCATGTTCTCTTTTGTCTTTGGGATTTTGCTCATGCCCTTCATCCTATCCCAAATGTTTCCTCTCTTTCTAGATTTACTACCTGCTACTTGTCCATAAAGACTTGGTTCAGTCTAGGTTCATACTCTTTCTCACATTTACATTGCTCAGAGCTAATATTTATGAAGGTACTTACCAATTTAAGATATAGTTATCTGTTTATGAACCTATCACCACCATTCTCCGTGATGTTTGTTACTGTGGTACATTGCTCTATAACCCACTCCACTTGTTTACTTATACTCTTGTGTCTTTTAACCAATTTCTCTCAATGTCTCCACCACGTCCCCCATTCAGTTTCAAGTACCAACCAATACCTTCTCTACTTTTATGCCCTTGAATTCTTTAGCACCTGCCAATGAGTGAGGACATTCAGTGTTTGGTACGTAGGGACATGCAGTATTTGTCTTTCATAACCTGACTTAATTTACTTTGCATTGTATCTTCCAGTTTCATCCATTTATCTCAAATGACAAGATTTCATTATTCTTTTTAATTTTTTTTATTATTTTTGCTTTTTCAATATTTTTATTTTTTATTAATTTTAAAAATTATTATTTAGGGAACCAGCAGTTAGTGTAATGGCTATGTCGCTGGGCTCCCACGTAGTCGACCGCGGTTCGTGTCCCGGACCCGGTGGCTTAAAACTCACGCCAGGCACGTGTGCGTGCGTGCCCAAGATCCCGAGAGGAGAATGGAGGAGAAGGGATTGCGGCGTGACCATCCCCCCTGGGGGGTGATTTCTCGCTTTCTGTCTCTATGTCTCTTTCTGTCTGTCTGGCGAGCGCACGTGCCCTACAGTGAAAATCTCTCCAAAAAAAAAAAATTATTATTCATACATTAAATTGCTATATATCATTTAGATTGTGAAGAGACTTAAATTTTGACCAGAAATCAAAAAGAGAGAGGGAAAGTGAGACAGTAAACTGGCAGGGGCAGGACTTGAATCACAGTCAGCTATGTGGGAGCCTAGTGCCTTAACCACCCACCACCTACAGGCCCCTTGAATTCATTATTCGTTATGGCGGAGTGGTATTCTATTGTGTATAAATGCCACATTTTCTTTAGCCATTTGTTGGTTATTGGTCACTTAGGCTGATCTATATCTTAGCTATTATGAATAATGCTGCAGTAAATACAAGTTTGCGACTATCGCTCTATAGAGTGACTTTCCATCCTTTGGAGACATACCTAATAGTGGGATTAATGGATCTACAAGTAGTTCTGTTTTTATATTTGTGACAAACATTTTCTCTTTTAGAGAGATTTTTGCTATAGGGTATATGTGCTTGCCAGAGAGTGAGAGAGAGACAAAAAGTGAGAAATCACCCCCCCACACACCCCCCAGAGGGACTGGCTACACTACAATCCCTTTTCCATTTTCCTCTCAAGATTTTCAGCATGGACACACATGTGCCTGGCATGAATTTCAAGCTGCTGGGTCCAGGATTCAAACAGCAGTTGACCATGTGGGAGTCCAGTGATGCAACCATTATGTCATCTGCAGATCCCAATGAATATTTTCTAAATTCTCCTCATCATCTGACAATATACTCACCTCCACTTGTCTCATAGGAATAGAGGAGGAGGGCCATCCATCCCAGCAGATAACTTGACCATTGGTTCATTTTGGTTGGCCTCTTCTCTCTAGATTAAAAGAAAATAAAAATTTTGTTTCCACAGAACCTCTTCTTCTTCCCACTAACTCTCAGTATTGATATTATATGTGTTGTTTTTCTTTCTATCCCAAGCAGTAATAAAAGAATAATTGGGGCCAGCAGGTAACACAGTGGTTAGGGTGCTGGACTTCCACATAACCAAACAGAGTTCAAGTCCTAGATGGATTGATTTCTCACTTTCTCACATGCGAGTGTGTGTGCTCAATAGAAAATTTAAGTAATAATAGTAATCATAAAATTAAATCAATTATTCTTTTTTAAAAAGAATAACTGAGGGACCAGCAGATGGCATAATGGCTATGTCTCTGGATTCCTACGTAGTCAACCATGGTTCAAGACCTGGACCCAGTGGCTTAAAACACCAGGCGCATGTGCCCAAGATCCTGAAAGGAGAATGGAGGAGAAGGGATTACAGGGTGTTCTTCCCCTCTGGGGAGTGATTTCTATTAATAAATACTTGTCTTTATTGTGGAGACAAAGGTGTGATAGAAATAATAACTTAAGCATCTGTTAAACAATATATTCCAACCAAGATGTCCAACACACTTCATGCTACTTGATTCTCATAAGTCAAGTGATAGAGTTTTTCAATCCCCATTTTACAGATGCAGGAACTATTGTCCAGAGAGATCTGAATTGATTACTGAGTGAGGAAATGGCAGGCCTGGGACTCAAACCAAGCAGTAGGCCATGTGAGATCCCCATAGCCACCATGCCACCAGTTGGTCCAGCATCAACTCTCAATAACCAATCTAGACAATGGGCAAGGAATTAAAAGCCTAGTCACTGAGTCAGGTCATCCAACACATAGGTGGGACCACAGAGCACCTGAGTTATAGAACATGGCCCAAACTTTTTTCTTCCTGTCCCTTAACAGCACGTGACTCTCTTGCTACCTAACAGAGCATCTTTCTCATTTTTTTGTTATTTTTCTTTTTTTTTTAATGAGAAAGAACCTTTTTTATTTTATTTTATTTTATTTTATTTTTTTGGAGAGGTTTTTGCTATAGGGCGCGTGTGCTCACCAGACAGACAGAGAGAGACAGAGAGACAGAAAGTGAGAAATCACCCCCCCAGGGGTGATGGCCATGCCGCAATCCCTTCTCCTCCATTCTCCTCTCGGGATCTTGGGCACGCATGCACACGCGCCCAGCGTGAGTTTAAGCCACCAGGTCTGGGACTCGAACTGCGGTCAACTATGTGGGAGTCCAGCGACATAGCCATTACGTTAACTGCTGGTCCCATTTTTTGTTATTTTTTCCTTGAAGACTTTACTCAACTATCACATCATGCTGCAAATTGCTTTTTCTAAGTGACATTTCATTCACTGACTACTTATAAATGACCCTAATTCTTTTTGACTGGTGATTCAAACCCTAAAGTTCTTTTTGTTTGTTTTTGTTTTGTTGTTGTTGTTGCTGTTTTTTTTTTTTTTTTTGAGAGGTTTTTTCGCTATAGGGCGTGTGCGCTCGCCAGACAGGCAGAGAGAGACAGAGAGACAGAAAGCAAGAAATCACCCCCCACGGGGGATGGTCACGCCGCAATCCCTTCTCCTCCATTCCCCTCTCGGGATCTTGGGCACGCACACACACGCGCCCAGCGTGAGTTTTAAGCCACCGGGTCCGGGACGCAAACCGTGGTCAACTACATGGGAGTTCAGTGACATAGCCATTACGCTAACTGCTGGTTCCCGATTGTTTTTTAATTTTTAGAAGGTACATGCACTTGCCAGGAAGAGAGAGAAACATCTTCTTCAATGGAGTGTGGTCATGCTGCAATACTTTTTGCTCAATTTCTCCACCCCATCATGATTTGGGGCATGTATGCACAAGCACCAAGTATATTTTTCAAGCCACCAGGGCTAGGGCTCGAACCACAGCCAGCCGTGTGAGATAGGCCTCCTATGTTCTCTCTGCATCGTATCTGTCTGATTTAGTTGATTCCACTTTCTGAATATCTCTTAAATCCAACCTCTCCTCTGCTTCTTCTGTTATGACCAAAGGCAGGCCTTTACCATCTCTTCCCTCAGCTGTTGTCCTGTTCTCACAGATACTCTACTCTCTCTACTGACTGGTCTATTGTTTATAAGACTGCCGATAGGACTTTTAAAAAATCTATTTCTTTTACATTCATTCACTGTATATCATTGCAGCATACAAAATGAATTTTTCCATCCAGAATACACTGAATATTGGTTCGATCAAAGATAGTACCATACAAGTTATCTTCAACAGATACATTTTCATTTTGTATTTCTTAAATAGTTTACTTCTTCTTTTTTTTTTCTCCTTAATTCCCTCCTCCTCACCCTCTGCCATTTTCCACCCTCCTCCCACACTGCCTCTGGTGCCCACAGTTGTTCTCCATGCTTTTATACCATCCAATATTTCAGCTTCTCCCATAGAGTGCTGACATTCAGTGCATATTAAGTGGGGACATACGGTGCCTTTCTTTCATAATCTGGCTTGCTTCACTTAGCAGTAACCTTTCTATCAAATGCCAGGGTCTCTCTTTTTTTTTTTTTTTTTAGGCTGAGTAGTGATATGTAGTGTATATGTGCCACACTTTTTCAATCCATTCATCTGTTAGTGGACATTCGGGTTGGTTCCATGTCTTAGCTATTGGGAATAATGCCGCAATAATTTTTTTAATGTGCACTTTAATGTATTCATTCAAGAACAAATATCTATTGAGCACTTACAATGTGTGGGCACAGGGTTAAATGAAGAATGCAGTATAAAGCAGGCACAGTACTGCCTTCATGGGATCATAGTCTGTGAAGGAAACAAACATGAGGTAGGTAGACCAGAAACAAATACAACTCTTTGTTGTGATCTTGGCTGTGATAAGGACTAACTTGGGCAAGCTACTTTTGATGGGAGGTCAACAGAACTTCCTCTGAAAAACATAACATATGAACTGAGACCTGGAGGAAAAGGAGGAGGAGGAAGAGACGACACTGTGGGGATGTGGGGACTTATCCAGCAGAAGCAGCAGAGATAAAAAGAGCCTGATATGGAAACAGCTAGATGTGTTCAAGGATCAGCTGAACAAGCATAGCTGGGACTATGAGTAAGAAGGGGTAAAGCCAGAGAGATGGCTGGTGAGATGGAAGGTCCTGAGTCCTGCAGAGACTTCCTTACATTCCAAATGCAACCTGAAGCCACTAATAGGGTTAAGGTAGGGAGGGGCAGCATTCATTAATCCAAAATCCTCCATCATTTTAATAATACAATTCACAGTGCATACGATGGCCTTCCTCTCAAAGCTCATTTCCTATCCCTCTTCCCACCCCTTGATCTGCCCCACCACATTGACTTTGTACTGTTTTTTTTGCACAAGACAAGGTGCTTACACCACCAGGCCTATGTGCTTGCTCTTCTCTGCCGGGATGCTTTACCCTCCAGAGAGTTGCATGACTTGCTTCTTTAGACCATAAAGGATTGTGTGCAAACACAAATAATTTATACTGGCTGATGGTCTTCAATGTTAACGATCTACTTGGATCAGGTCATGGATATTAATAGAAAATATTTTGGGGGTGGTTCAAGACAATTAAAACAAGACTTAATAGCCAGCCACGCATGTCTGGAACATTCAGGTAAGGACCAAATTATTCCTTGGCACATTCAAACTCTTGAAGAACCCTTTATCTCAAGCTGTAGCATAGCTGAGCCTGGCATCCTGCCACTCTTACTATTTGTTGGCTAGTAGGTGAGAAGGGTGCTGTGGCTTTGGAGGCAAACCACAGCCAGGCAGAGGTGTGAGTTTTCCCAATCATCAAATGACAGGGAGTAAGACCCACCTCAAGATTGTATTGTACATGCCACAGATACTAGAAACCACTTTGTACACAGCAGAGGGGACTTCAAGAAGTTCATGGAAAATTAGAGTTAAACTCCAAGTTTATGATGATGCAAAAAATGTTTGAAATTTGCATGCACCTATGCAATACATGCACATCTTACATGTGAACATACAGATGCATATATGCACAATTATCTCCACAAATATTAAGTAGTTAAAACATTAAAAAGAAAAGATTGAAGTGTTTTCTGGATAAAACAATATGAGATAATTTAAAATTACAAAATGAAAACTCTGTGTAAATGGCTGTTTTAGAAATGGATTCCTTTTCTGAAGTAGCTATTGATCTACCAAATTTATAGAACATCTATAGAGCAAAGCATGATGCCACTGGTTCCTCAGTCTTGGCAAATTCCATGGTGATTAAAAATCTGGAGGGGGGACAGCAGGTGGTGTGGTAGTTGAGGCACTGGACTACCAAATGACCAACTGCGGTTTGAGTCCCAGACCTGGTGGCTTAAAAATCACCCCAGGCATTTGTAAATGCTTGCCCAAAATCCCTAGAAGAGAATGGAGGAGAAGAGATTGTAGCGTGGCCATTCTCCCTAGGGGGTGATTTCTCACTTTCTCTCTCTCTGTCTCTCCAGTGAGCACATGTGTCCTATAGTAAAAATCTCTAAATAAATAAATACAAAGCTATGTGAGTCTGCACTGGTGTCTGTTAGAGGGACATGGACAAGGTACCTAACGGGTTATACATATATAAAATGAGATGTTAATAATCATGTCTACTTCATAGAGTTGTTGGGAAGATTAGATACAAGACACACAATACTTAGTAAAGCATGTACGATAGAGCTAGTGATAATTAATGTTGACCATTGGTGGCAGTAATGATGATGATGATGATGATGATAACATCTACTCACCATGTTAGCCCTGAAGTAATTAATTAATTATAGGAATGTTCTATTAGTCATTTATTTGACCTTTAGTTGTTTATCATATTCTAAACTTTTCTAAAAATGTGTTACTTTCTAGGAAGTATTTTCCATGCCTAAAGATAATCTTCATTATTAATATTCCACCTACCCATCTTCCATGTATTCATTAATCATCAACCATCCATTCCTCCATAACTTCATCCACTCATAAACTTTCTACCCATCCATTTATTCATCCATCTTTCTATTGATACTTATTTATCCATTCATCCATTCTTCCATTCATCATCCATCCTTCTATCTGTCCATTCATTCACCATTTATTCTTCCACCCATCATATATCCTTCTATCCATCCATTCATCCACCCACCCTTCCATTCATCATCCATCCTTCCACCCACCATCCATCCACCTACCTTTTCATTTATCATCATCCATCAACCTAGCCATTCTCCCATCTACCTATCCATTTTCCCATCCTTCTATCCACCTATATTTTCATCTATCCTTCGATAATCTATACATACAATGAATATTTAAGAACCCTGCCACCTCAAAGAAACTATGGTGACTACCAATAGAAACAAAACCTGATTTTTGTCCTCAAATCGTAAGAGATGATACATAAGCACCATATTTATCATCCAATCAATATCTATCCTTTAACATGAAAGCAGTCAAAGCAAGTATATTACAACATTCAGAAGGTGCTCAAGAGATATCTTGACCCTTAGCCTCTTCACTCTGGTTCTCTTAAGCCAAAAGCATTGCAGTGGAACAGTGAGAAGAAAGTGGCACCCAGCCAATGAAGGTTCAAAGCCCACCTCTCCAATGTATCAACTGGGTGGACTTAGGCTATTTCATGTCTCTGAAGTCTAATTTTCAGTGTTCTCCTCTTAAAATGAAGATAATACAACTGTAGAAGCTTTCATGAGAATTAAAGGAGCTAATGGGTATAAGAGAATAGTGTGTCTTAAAAATACTGAGTCTCTCTGCTCCTCAGTAGCAAACGACTCCATGTCTAAAACAAAAGCTCAGCATAAATCTTCTCTCTCCACATTACCCTCAACATACACCTCTTCTACTACATATTTAGGTTGCCTTTGGAAGGAGAAATGACAGGATCTCAGGGAGATATTGTTGCATTTCATATTTCTCCTTCAAAAACAGGGATAGTACCCTTACCTTAGAGGAATGGTGCAAAGATTCATGGAATCATGACAATATTAGTCCACCATCAGGAACTTAATAGGCAATTTTCCCAGTCTGGTTCTCTTTTCTTCCACCTGTTTTCCTCCAAACTTTGAATTAAGGCAGCCTTCCTAACATTACATCATTCATATAATCTGAATTCACTTACACTTTCAAGTTTCTTAAAAGGGAAAGGAATCTTCCCTAAAGACCTTTTACCCTCCTTGGTTTAGCTTTCCCCTCAAAAAACCAATGTGATGGCCACCAGCCACTTGTGGCTCTTGAGCACTTAAACATGGTAAGTCCTTTGTTTTCAGTGTAAAAGACTCAATGGATTCTGAAGGCAAAATATGAAGGAAAAAAAAAGAATGTAAACTATCTCATCAATTTTTTAAATATTTATTATATGTTTCAATGGCAATAATTTAGATATCATAAGCTCTATGAAATATATTAAAATAAATTGCACCTGGTCCTTCTTTCTTTCTTTTTTTTTCTAACATGGCTAAATAATATATGCCCCTTACCGCTACATATGCAGCTTGTAGCAAATTTCTAGTGGACAGTATAGCTCTAGACTTTCCTTCTTTGCTGTGGGGACCCCAGACCTCATTTTTCACATCCACCCATATTTCCAAGTTAAGGAGTACCTTTGAGAGAGTTCTTCGTGGCCCTAGCTCTCTCCACGAACCCTCTTTAAGGTTCTGCTCCCAAAGTTTCTGGGTTATCTGGAGATTGGCCAAATGGCTTTGGCTCCAGCTTGTCTGTAGAACAAGACAGCAGCTACCAAAAAAGGATTCTCTGTAAGCGGTTACTATCAGAAAGCAGTTTGGATGGGATCATCCTGTAGTTAATTAATGATGCCCTATGATGAGCTCATGCATAGCCATAAGACCATAAAATTCAGTCATATGTATGTTAATGGAGTTTTGCGGGGGCTAGGGTCAGATACAAAAATATTGATGAACAGAGAAGAGATAACTCCTATTAAGCTACAAAAAGCAAGCGAGTCTTCAGTTGAATGAAAGATCAAGACCCTAGAATCATGTAGAGAGGAGGCGAGTGGGGGAGGATGGAAATTAGTTCTTAAATACACTATTCAATTTGCCCACATTATTTAAAATTAAATTTTAATTTAATTAATTTATTTTATTATTATTATTATTTTAATTAGCTACAGGGCAAAAATGTGCTCATTAGAGAGAGAGAGAAAGTGAGAAGAAAGCCACCAGGTCCAGAACTTGAACAACAGTCAGTCATGTAGGAATCCAGCACCTTAACCACAACCTGCTGGCCCCCTGTAGTTATTATTATTTATTATTAATCTGTTATAGAATACATACACCCATGAGAGAAAGTGAGAAAACAAACTGCCAGGTCCAAGATTTGAACCATGGTAGGCATGTGGGAGTCCAGCCCCTCAACCATTATGCCATCTGTTGGTTCCAATATTTCTGAAATTCTAAATGAAGGAAGTAGAGGGGAGCGCATGGGTGTTTGGAGAAATATAGAGACAATTAGCCCAATAGGTAGAGTATAAGGCAGGATTAGTCCAACAGCCTGCTACTCTATTTCTCTATCTACTGCTATCCTCCTTGCTATATATATATAATATATAATATATATATATATAATATATATGAGACGTTTTTGCTATAGGGCACTTGCGCTTGCCAGACAGACAGAGAGAGACAGAGAGACAGAAAGCGAGAAATCACCTCCCAGGGGGTATGGCCACGCCTCAATCCCTTCTCCTCCGTTCTCCTCTCAGGATCCTGGGCACACACGCACATGTGTCCGGCATGAATTTTAAGCCACTGGGTCCGGGACGTGAAACGCGGTCGGCTACGTGGGAGTCCAGCGACATAGCCATTACGCTAACTACTGGTCCCAAGTGATATTTTACTGTCCTTAAATTTTTTGAAATTCTTAAGCCTTCGCAGTATGTTTCAGGGTTGACCACATTACAGTTGACCCCCAAGGGTATTCCTTGGTTTTACCAATGAGTAAATTGAGGCATGGTTATGCTAAAGAACTGGCTGAAAGCTATACAAGTCGGTATGGATAGTAGGACTTGAATCAGTGTGACTGGCAGTTTTCTTTTATTGTCACTTTGGTGTCATGTTCTTATTTCCCAAACTTATGTTTACAGAATAAGAGAGTTAGAGGTTTTGATTTTCTCACATGGCAGCCTTCTTTCCCTGTCTTCTTGGTATATGTCTCTCTACCTCCATATTCTTTTTTCCACATCTTACTGATTCCCTTGCTGTCTTTCCAACACTCCCTATCATTCTCTTTCCCAGTCACTATTTCACCACCTCTCTTCTCTCCTTTCCCTTTGTCTCTCTGGCCCTGTCTCCATTTTCTATCTCTTCATATCTTTTTCTTTGTCTCTAGGTTTTGTTAACCTCTCTTTGTCTCATTCAGACTTGAGAGTCTCACTATCTACAGTCACACACTCATATAATGATATTTTGATCAATGACAGACTGTGTATATGATGGTGGTCCTATAAGATTATAATAGTCTGTACCATACAGCGTAGATGTGTAGCAGGCTCTACCATCTAGGTTTATTTAAATACACACTGCAATGCTTACGCAATGACAAAATTGCCTAGCAAAGTGTTCCTCAGAATGTATCCTCATCACAATGCGTGACTATACATGTGTGTTACTATATATTTGGGTGTATGTTTGTATATGGTTCTCTCTTAGTCCAACAGCCTGCTACTCTATTTCTCTATCTACTCCTTATTTCAAAATAGGAATGTGGAGACCAGATAGTGATGCAGTAGTAAGACAACCCACAGGAAGAGTTCTCTATTCATGTCTGGAGACCTCCATGAACATGCCACATGCCCTGTGTGAGTTTTAAGTTGCCGGGTCCAGGACTTGAACCGTGGTTGGCCATGTGGGAGTCCAATGATGTAACCATTATACCAACTGCTGGTCTCAGAATTTGCATTTTTATTCAGCTCTTCACTTCTGCCTTAGAACCACTTCAGCCAAGGGAGTCATGAGTCCTCTTGCAGTGTCCTCCTCAGGGCCATGATCTTACACACAAGTCAAGCGGGCTGCCATCCTCCTTGCTATGAAGCAAACAGAGCTCTTTGTTTCAGAACACCCTTCCTGACACTTTCCATTC
>NW_006159527.1:484368-514374 GCF_000334495.1 Tupaia belangeri chinensis | reverse complement strand
TGCTTGAGATGTACTCTTTATGAGGTTGGAGTGGGGAAGTGTCTCTCTTCTTTAAGCTTCTTATGCACCAGGAAATGATGGAGCCGTCCATTTAATGATGTCCTTGACACCCTGGTGGGGCAACAATGGATGCCAGTAGCTTATCTAAGGCAAGGGAGATGACTTGGAGCCTCAGGGAGACAGAATCAAAGACTTTTCCCTGAAATTCCTCTTGCCTCCTTCATTGTTGATGGCATTTTCTTAAATTCCTTGATTTGTATGGTGCAAGAGGAAAGATATGGCCTGGCAGTCAGCCTGTTTCTTACTCACCATTAACTCATTTAACCCCCAAAAGAGCCCTATCAGGCAGGGTGCAGAGAACATAGTAACTTACCTAAGTTCATGCAGCTGGTAATTTTTTTTTAAATTCATTTTTCCCTTAATCAAATATCTATAGCGCTCCTAGCACTGCGCTATGCATTTTGTTTTAATTTTAGATTCCATCATTGTTCATCTGTATAACACAATATAATTTTTCAACATATGCATGCAATACATAACAATCAAGTAAGAGATATTGCCATATACACCATTTTCAGCAAAGAACTTCACATTTTTTTTCTGTGAAATGTTTCTTCCCTTTGTCTCTCTTATCCACTCTCTGCCTTCTGCTTCCCTCCCTTACAGCCTCTGGTATCTACACTTATTCTCCTATTGTATCTTCAGATCTTTCCATTTCTGCCATAGAGTCTAGACATTTGGTATATATTGAGCAGGGATATACAGTGTGTCTTTAAGAGTCTGGATTACTTCACTTAGTATTAAGGCTTTTAATTCATTCATAGATCAGATCATAGAGTTTCATTGTTCCTTTTGGCTATGACCAGAAAAAGAAAGAATAACAAGTGCTGATGAGGCTGTGATGAAAAGGGAACTCTACTACTGCTGTGGGAATGTAAATTAGTACAGCCACTGTAGAAAATCATATTGTATATCTTTTAGTCAATCAGTTTCAGTCATAGAGCGTAGACACTCGGTATACATTAAGTGGGGATAGGCAATGTCTCTCCTTCATAGCCTGGCTTGCTTCACTCAGCGGTAAATCTTCCATGTTCTTCCACTTTCTGTCAAAAGCCAGGGTTTTGTTGGTTTTTATGGCTGAATAGTATTCCGATTGACTAAAAGATATACAAACACAAGAGATGGGTGTGAATGCCAGATGTAGTGTGTGTGGAGGAGTGGGGCCTAGGGAAGGTCATTTGGAGAAAGGATACAGAGGCAGAGCATTGACAGGATGGGGAGGTGTGGTGCTATCTGTTGAAGATATTTTGATCAACTGGACTGGGGAGAAATGTTCACATATTGAAATGTTCACTTTGTAAGCTAAACAACGTGGTTGAATGTATATAAAAATAAATAATAAATAAAAATAAAAAATAAAAAATAAATAAAAGAAAATAATATTGTAAACTATGCACCAGATAAAGGACTGATAACCAGAATACACAAGGAACTCAAGCAGCTGTTCTGAAAAAAGATGAGCAACCCTATTAAAAGATGGGAGAATGAGTTGAAAAACCACTCTCTAAAGATGACATACGAATAGCCAAAGGCATATGAAAAAATGCTCAACCTCCCTCATTGTAAGGGAAATGCAGTTCAAAACAACAATGAGATATCACCTAATCCCAGTCAGGATGACTAAGATTAAAAAAAATAATAAAAAAGGAAAGTGCTAGTGGGGGTGTGGTGAAAGGGGAACTGTCTTACACTGCTGGTGGGAATGTAAATTGGCCCAGCCACTGTGGAGAACAATTTGGAGATTCCTCAAAACTCTACAAATAGAACTACCATATGATCCAGCAATCCCACTCCTTGATATCTACTCAAAGGACGGAAGAATTCTTAATTGGAAAAGTGCTTGCATATCAATGTTTATTGCAGCACTATTCACAATTGCTAAGACATGGAACCAACACAAATGCCCATGAACAGATGAATGGATTTAAAAACTGTGGAACATATACTCAAGGAATACTATTCAGCCATTAAAACAAACAAACAAACAAATAAACAACAGCAACAAAAAAAACCCTGACTTTTGACAGAAAGTGGAATAATAATATGGAAGATTTACTGCTGAGTGAAGCAAGCCAGGCTATGAAGGAGAGACATGGTATGTCCCCACTTAATATATACTGAGTATCTGCACTCTATGACTGTAACTGATTGACTCAAGGATATAGAAACACAGTAGATGGATATAAATACCAGATATAGTGTGTGTGGAGGAGTAGAATCTGAGGAAGGACATTTAGAAGAAAAATAGAGAGGCAAAGCATTAATGGGACAAAGAAATATGGTATTATCTGTTGAAGATAATTTGATAGTTTTATCAACTGGACTAGGGAGAAATGTTCACATGTTGAAACCTTATAAGCCAAATAATGTGATTGAATGTACAAAAGAAAATGAAATTTTAAAATGTTTTAAAAAAGAGAGATTCCTGCAAAATCTACAAATAAAACTACCATATGATCCAGTGATCCCACTTCTTGACATTTATTCAAAAAATAAGAAAACATTTTGTTGAACTGATAACTGCAAGTCCATGTTTATTGCAGCATTATTCACAATTGCTAAGACATGGAATCAGTCTAAGTGCCCAAGAACTGATGACTGGATCGAAAAAGCTATGCACTTTAAAAAAAAACTAATAACATTTCATATGAAATCTATCTGCTTAACACATATTTTTAGAGATTTTTGCCTTAGGGTATGTGCACTCACCAGAAAGAGAGAGAGAGACAAAGACAGTGAGAGGGAAAGTGAGAAATCATCCTCCAGGGGGAATGGCCATGCTGCAATCTCTTCTCCTCCATTCTCCTCCCTGAATCTTGGGCACACAAGCACAAGCATCCAGTGTGAGTTTTGAGTCACCGGATCCAGGGCTCAAACCGTGGTTGGCCATGTGGGAGTCCAGCGATGTAACCGCTGCACCTTCTGCTGGCTCCTGCTTAACACATTTTTAAACATGTAATACAATATTGTTGACTACAGGTGCAAAGTGGTACAGCAGACCTCTAGAGTGTACCATTTTGCCCTTTGAAATTATATGCCTTTTGATGAAAAACTCCCTGTTTCCCTGTCTAGAACTGGGATATAAGCTCAGATAGCTTGATTTCGATGCTAGGAGTGAGAAAAATGTTCAGAGTGGAGTAGGTACTTGGAGTTTCTTTTTTTTTTTCTTTTTTAGAGATTTTTGCTCGCCAGACAGACAGAGAGAGACAGAGAGATAGGAAGCGAGAAATCACCCCCCAGGATGGATGGCCATGCTGCAATCCCTTCTCCTCCAATCTCCTCTTGGGATCTTGGGCACACACTCACACGTGCCCGGCGTGAGTTTTAAGCCACCAGGTCCAGGACGCAAACTGCGGCCGACTACATGAGAGTCCAGCGACATAACCATTATGCTGGTCCCAGGGACTTGGAATTTCTAAAACTGACTTGGCATTAATACCTAAAACAATCAAGGAACTCCTGCAAATCAGCAAGAAAAGTCAAAGAATCTATAGAAACACGGGCAAAGTATATGACCAATGATGGATGCTCAGTAGCTTAGCAAGACAGAAAGACTTATTCAGTACATTAGTGGTCTGACAAACACAAAGTTAAACAAAACTGAGAAATTATTTGATACTGGGTATACCTGAAGTTTGGGTCTGGTCTTATTTAGCTAAAGTCTATTCAACTTTGACGTGGGCCTTTGCTCAGGCAGTCCAATGGCCTCATTCAGTATCTTTTTTGGCATACTGTAATTCTTGATTAATGAATGACTTTTGTGATCATTTAGTTTGTTTTCATTTTTAATATCCATAACATTAGTAATGCTAATGAAGCATGTATTATAGATTCATTCTTAATGTTTTAACATTCACCTTTGTATATTGGCATTCATTCTGTATGCAAGTGGCGCACTCACTATTTTTTTATGTACTTCATACATAAAAAATTATGGCAGTTGGACTATGCCTCTAATTTGTTAGTACAAAAAACCAAAACGTTACATAAAAGCCATGCTACTATAAAACCCATTTATTTTATATGAAAAATGACTTACTAAAATCTTTCCAATGCATATATAGAATAAGTAAATACTTTTTAGGAAAATTACAAAACTCAATTAGTTAACTTTCAGAAAAACATTATTTCCTTTTAGATTCAAATAGGTTATTAGAGGGGCCAGCAGATACCACAGAGGTTATGTCGCCAAACTCCCATATGGCCAACCACGGTTCAAGTCCTGGACCTGGCAGATTTAAACTCATTCTGGGCATGTGTGCATGCATGCCCAAGATCCCGGGAAGACAATGGAGGAGAACGGATTGCAATGTGGCCACCTCCCTACGGAGGGGTGATTTCTCACTGCCTCTGTCTCTGTCTCTCTATCTCTCTCTCTCTCTCCCTGGCAAATGTACACACTCTAAGGAAAAAACCTCTAAAAAAACCCAAAACGTTACTAGATAGTCATAAGAGGGTATGAAATCCAGACATTTGAGGTGACATGAGTGAACCTGGAGGAAATAATTAATGGAATAAGCCAGGACCTGTAAGACAAATGCCATACATTCTGTCATTAATGAAAGCTAAAAGATTTAGTTCCCTAGAACTGGAGAGTCTAACAGTAGATGCCAGAAGCTGGAAAAGAGGAGGTGTGGGGAAGGAGGAGGAGAACTTGGTTGACAGACGCAATAGTACAGCTATAGAGACTAAGGTTTGAGATGGTGGATATGTTTCGTACCCTGATAATATCATTACCCATCATACACGTGTATTGAAAAACCACACTGTACCTCATAAATGTGATAACTATTAATTAAAATTTTTAACTATTAAAATTAGATCAGGAGAATGAGTTCTGGGGTACTATATAGCACAGCAATGCATTAACTGGAGACAATTCAATGTATACCTCAAAAAGAAGAGTGGATCTCAAATGCACAACTCAGAGTAATGACAAATGTTGGAGATGGTGGATATGTTTATTGCCCCAATTTGATCATTAAACAACATATACATATTTTTGTTTGTTTTTTTGAAGAGATTTTTTTCTATAGGGCACATGCACTTGCGGGAAAGACAGAGAGGCAGAAAGCGAGAAATAACCACCCAGGGGGGTGGCCATGCCACAATCCCTTTTCCTCCAATATCCTCTTGGGATTTGGGGTACGGGTGCACACACGCCCTGCATGAGTTTTAGGCTGCCAGGTCCTAGACTCAAACTGAGGTCGACTATATGGGAGTTCAGCAACGCAATCGTTATGTCATCTGCTGGTCCCACAATATATACATTTTTTTTTGAGAGGTTTTTGCTATAGGGTGCATGCACTCACCAGATAGACAGAGAGAGACATAGAGACAGAAAGCGAGAAATCACCCCCCCCAGGGGGGATGGTCACATCGCAATCCCTTCTCCTCCATTCTCCTCTCGGGATCTTGGGCACACACACACACGTGCCCGGTGTGAGTTTTAAGCCACTGGGTCTGGGATGTGAACCGCGGTCGACTACGTGGGAGTCCAGCGACATGGCCATTACGCTATCTGCTGGTTCCCAGTATATACATATTTTGAAAGTCGCACTGTACCCCATGAATGTGTACAATTATATGTAAATCAGAAATTATAATTTTAAAAGGAAGTAAGTGAAGGCAATAACTGTTTCCAAATACTTGGTTTCTCCAAAGATAGCTTACGTCTTTATCTATCTATGTCATATATATACATGTATGTGTGTGTGTGTGTGTGTGTTCATGGAATATGAAGGTATGAGTTTGTTTTGGTGCAAAAAACATTGAAACCCATGCATATGAACTTTCTGAAGACCCCTTGTGTCTGTCCATAGTCATACAGCTGAGAGCTTCTGATTTGAGAGCTCTTGCCATTTTGACAGTTGTCATTTGGAGGACATTTTTGCTAATTTTTCCCCAAAGCTATTCTCATCTTACAGAAATATAGAGACTAAGGTTTGAGATGGTGGATATGTTTTGTACCCTGATAATATCATTACCCATCATACACGTGTATCAAAAAAACCACACTGTACCTCATAAATGTGATAACTATTAATTAAAATTTTTAACTATTAAATTTTTAAAATTATAATAATAAAAAGAGTAGCAGTGAAGAACACAATAGAATGTTTAGGATTCATCATGAATCTTAGGTTTCAGAGCTTGAAATGGGAGTGATTGTAAGTGCCGCCTTATTTATTCTTCAGAACTTCAAAGTCACCTGCAGCTCATTAGGTAAATCACCAAATGCCACCAGAGAACAGTGACCCACACTGAGTATTTATGGAGCACAGACAAAGACACTTGTACCGGGGAAGCAAATGTATTTCTTCAATAAGCCCCCTTGGGCCTCTCCAGGAGACACCTCAGCCCTGGCTCACAGAGATCGGTCAAGTCCAAGACAGAGATAAGTTATGACTGCTCACATGATTCCTTGTAGCTATCTTTAAGGAAAAGACTTGAAATTCCTCATCATGCCTTTTCCTTGTCTGTATTTAATGCCCATTATTTTGAGCATTTCTTTTTCTGGATTTGTCCCTATGGAAGGAAAATGACTTGGCTTTAGAATAGAGAGAAGGGGAGGAAAGATGAAGTGAGCAAGGAAGAGAAGAGGGGAGAGAGGGCGGGGAGGAGGAGAAAGTAAAAAAAAAAGAGAGAGAGAGAAGGAGAGGAGAAGGAACAGAGGGGAATGGAAAGCAGAGGTGAAGGGAAGAAATTAGGAAGGGCAGGAAAGGAGAGCAGGGGGGAAAGCTAGGGGAGGAGAGGGTGAACATGGAGGCACAGGAAGGGATGAGGACATAAGTACAGAGATAGATGAGGAGAAAGAGAAAAAAGAAATGGATGAGAGGAGGAGATGTGAGGAGGAGAAGGAGCTCTAGAAGTAGGAAGAGGGACTCAGCTGCCATGGCACAGTGGCAGCTCAATGCTCTGAAATGCTGGAGTCTGCAGAAGACTAGGGTTCAGATCCCTGGGTGATGTGCACACACCAAGCACACCTGTGAGACTGGCTGGCTGTGAAGATCATGGTGTGAGACCCTATCTGTCTGTTTCTCTTTCTTTCAAGAAAAAAGCTTACAATGAAAAGGTGAGGGGCCACCAGGTGGCATGGAGGTTAAGGCTCTGAATTCCCACATGGCCAACCACTGTTTGAGTCCTGGACCTGGCAGTTGGCACTCTCTCTCTCTCATCAAATTTAATTAACTAATCAATTAAAATAAATCATTCTTCTTTTAAAATATAGGTGGGAAGGGGAGGAGACAATAAAGAGCACAACAGAGGGATGGGGAGGAGGAGGAGGAAGAAGGGAAGGGAGGAGAGAGGAGGAGAGAGGAGGAGACAGGGAGGAGACAGTGGTCCTGGTTGGCTCCCAGGCTGTAAAGTCTTGACCCCAAGCTGCTGGGCCACCAGTCTCTGGAAGGAGCAGCATGGGCCGGCTTGCTGGGCATCTGCTGATCTGGGCCTGCCTGCTCCACAGCGTGACCGCAGGGTTTGATAACGGTGAGGAGCACTGCGACCGCATGGGGGCTGGATATTTTTAAAAGGAGCCTGGCATACCCGCTGCCATATGTAATCAAATCTCAGGTGCCATGGAGGAAGAGTCACCTCTACTTCATGTACCACCAGAAAGAGAAAAATGCTCTCTGTACTTCCCAGGTATTTCTTTGTAAGAAACATGATCCACTAATAGGCTTTAAGAAAAAGAAAAAAAAAAAAAAAAAAACAAGACGAGAATGAAGAACCAATAAAAATAAAAGAATGAGAAAATGCCTTATATAGAGGTTTTGAAAAGGAAACTGATTTCTGTAAAGTCTATATTATTCCTTCGACCAAGTCATATCGACCTTTAACAATAATAAACTAACAAGATAAGAAGGAGCTTTGTTTAAAAGAACTATTTATTTAATTTTATTTATTTGTTATTATATTATTTTAACCAGAGAGAGAGAGAGAGAGAGAGGAAAGTGAGAATAAATGCTACCAGTTCCAGGACTCAAACCGTGGTCAGCCATGTGGGAATTCCAACACCTTAACTACCATGCCACCCCTTCTTAAATGTTTGATGAGGATCATGCACAGTTGTGAAACTACATTTTTTTTTTTGATGGAGATTTTTTGCCACAGAGTACATGTACTCACCGGTGAGAGAGAATGAGATGAAGACAGTGAGAGAGAAAGTGAGAAATCACCCCCTTGGGAGATGACCATGCCACAATCCCTCCTCCTCCATTCCCTTCCTAGGATCTTGGACACACACACACGCATTTGTACCCCCAGCATGAGTTTCAAGCCACCAGGTCCAGGACTCAAACCACAGTTGCCATGTGGAAGTCCGGCAATGTAATCACTATGCCATCTGCTGGCCCTGGTGAAACCAACTTTTTAAGGGCCAAGAATGATCTTGCCGCTATTACTTTTAAGTATTCTTCAGATGCCTTTGCATTAAGAAAAAATAACACACAATGTTGATTCTTTTTTTTTTTCCAAAAAGAAAGCAAGAAGAGAAAGAAAATAAAAGATGCTCTTCATTTGCCTCAAACCACTGCTTCCTTATCAGCTAGAATTTTTATTTCATACTTATTGAAAAATAGCCCTTTTCAACTTGATCACAAGTTTTATTTATTTATTTGTTTGTTTTGGAGAGGTTTTTTTGCTATAGGGCGTGTGCGCTTGCCAGCCAGACAGAGAGAGACAGAGAGACAGAAAGCGAGAAATCACTCCCCCCCCCAGGGGGGTACGAGTTTTATTTTTTAAAATCAGATATCACTTTTGTATATACATAGGAAAGAATAGATACATCAGTGAAAGAATCTGGCTAAAATAATCCTAAAACTTCCCCACTTTCAGTGTCTGGCTTCAGGAATGATGGACATCAGATTTTTCTACATTCTATTTTCTCTGTGCAATCCAGAGCCTTCATGATAAAGCATTTTGTAAAATAATGCATAACAGAATAAAAACCGCTGGTCTGGGCACGTTGGCCTGTATGTAAAATACTGCTAGTCTATTTCCAGTTTCCAGAGCTGTCGCTCATTCACTAACTCCCTCTCCCATTCTCGCAAGCATCTGCTTCCTGGAGGTTAAGAGGGTCCCATAGTTGTCTCTGAGAGCTTCTTTTGAGTCACTCAGGTGCACGCTGCAAGTTTTTGGTGCTGCAATAACAACCCAATCATGACTCCACAGCAACCCAGCTTGCAGATAATGATATGCCTTCAACAGTAAGGGGCATTCTAATTTTGGAAGCAAGTATTATATTTTAGCCTTTTAGAACCAATGACATGGTAGATTTGGAATTCATTAGGTGCACAAGGTACAGACATTAAATGGTACGAGTGTCTCCATGTTTTCAGTGAACACTAGTTTAGTGGAGAGACACAAAAGGAAAGTGTGTGTTGTGCTAATTTGTCTCTACACCTGGCCTGGAAAAGACATGACAGACTTGGACAAACTTCAAGGAGGGCTCAGCTGAGTGATCTTGTTCCAGGGCTAGAAATGTCCTGTGCACAACATGTCGTTTTGCCACTGTTCCAAGGTGCTGTGTTGTCTCAGGGACTACCGAGGAGTGGGGCTCCCTTGAGAGAAGGACTGTCCTGGTGGACAGACCCCAACACAGTCTGTGAACCCCAAATTCCAGAGCTGTCGTCCATCTGTTAAATGTTGCCAGTTAACATTTCAGGCTCCTGTGGGGTAAGACTACCCATCAGCTGATGGCTTGATTTCAGCAAAGCTTTGTGCTCAAATGTGAATGCTGCACTGCAAGAACTTTTTTTATTTTATGGGGATGAGGAAGAACAGTAAGTCAGAGCTCTCGTAAAATCCCGGCATCCGGCATCCGTGAGGGCTCCCCTGGCCTCTGTCCCTAACTGGCATGCTCAACTCCCAGCAAGTTCAAGAGGTCTCTGCGGGTTTCAAGGAGCTTGTCTGTAACCTCAGGCAAGCCTTTAAGTCTCAGATGTCTCTAAGTTGCCACTTGTAAAATTTAGTGATAATGATTCTGCTGTCTCCCAGAATTGCTGGAGGACTTAATGAATTAGCATTCATGATGCTCAGAATTTATCCCGTTTTTTTTCATTATTTTTTTTTTATATTTTATTTTATTTTTTTCTTTAAATTTATTTTTTACATTAATTCACTATACATCATTACAGCATACAAATGAATTTTCCATCCAAAATACACTGTATATTGGCTCAATCAAGCACATTAACATAATGTTATCAGCACATGATTTTCCATTTCTTATGTCTTGTATACTTTGTTTTTTGTTTTTTGTTTTGTTTTTTTAATTTGCCATCCTTGATTCCCTATCCCTCACCCTCTGCCATGTCCCACCCGCCTCCCACATTGTCTCTGGTATCCATGGTTGTTTTCTATGCCTCCCTCCCCCCCATTTAATTGATTTGCTAATTAACTTAATTAGTCTAAATATTTCCAATAGCTAGCACAGCTGATGTATACCTATACATGAACCCAAGTCTGACTTTAGGCATACACCTCAGAATTTGTCCTTTTTATTCCTACTGTTGTATTCCATGTAGGAGAGGTCATGAAAGTGGTCATGGATGATGTGTAGTATGAGAAAACTGTGCATGGATTTCCATTTTTTTGCATCAAAATAAAGTCGTACTTTAATTCCATTTTTCCTTGAACTTTTTAAAGTCCCTTGTACTAGTATAGTTACTAAATAGGCAGGATTTGGGTTAATTTGGTAGTTCATATTCACAAGGTGAGTTGGACTATTTTGGATTCTTCATGTAATTAGAACCATGCCATAGTTGTCCTTCCATGACTGGCTTACTTTACTTAGCATAATGTCCTCCAGGCTTATCCATGTCATTACAAATGGCAGAATTCCCTTCTATTGGATTGTCAAAAAAGTCATGATATATTTTTCTGCATTCTTCTATGCAAAAATACATCGTTATTTTTTCAATGACCCAATATGTTATGGTTGAATAATATTCTACTGTTTGCTGGGGGCAGCAGATAGCATGGAGGGTAAGGCACTAGATTCCACATGGCTAATTGTGTAGTTTGAGTCCTAGACCTGGCAGCTTAGGAATCACTCCAGGCACATGTGTGTGTATGCCCAAAATCTTGAGAGGAGAATGGAGGAGAAAAGATTATGGCATGGTTATTGCCCCTGAGAGATGATCTCTCTCTCTCTCTCTCCAGTGAGTGCACATACACTATAGCAAAAACTAAAAAAAAAAAAAATAATTAATTAAAAAATAAAAAAATATATATACTACTGTTTGTATATACCACGTTTCCTTCATCCACTCATCTATCAGCAGGCACTTAGGCTGATTCTGTAGTTCTTCGGGAGACTAATTCTCTTGGTTATATACCCAGAAGTAGGATTGCCATGTCATGCAATGGGTCTATTTTTAAATTTTTCAGAAACCTCCTTACTGTTTTCCATAGCAGCTGTACCACTTTACTTTCCCACACCATGAACACTCCATAATTTGTTGCTTTTATGATTAAGTCAGGTTTCCTTTAAAGAATGTTTTCAATCTTTGTGTTAACAGCAGTGTTTGTGAACTCAAAAGAATGTTCCAGTGCCCTCTCCTTCTGTGCTCTTCACTGGCTTCAGCAGTTACCAGTCACATCTCAGGGCAGGCTGGAGGGTCAGGCAGAGCACTGTGGCCTGGCCTCACGAGTTTTAGTCTCAGCCTGAAAGTGACCTGTTGAAAATATTTTCCCAGGTCACGGCATAATAACATTTGCACTTTCTAAAGTTCCTGCTTGTAACTGGCATGAGCTAGCAGAAGGATACCGTATTTCTTTTTTTTTTTTTCTTCTTTCCTTCCCTCCTTTCTTATTTCCTTTCTTCCTTCCTTTTGAGGTAGAAGCAAGCACCTTCATCAGAGTTCCACACCATAAACCCTCACCCCCAGGTCTTTCCTAGCCAGTCTGGGTCACATGCACATGAGCACCTGGCATGTATGGGTCCACTTGAAACCAAACCCAGTCTCCCATATGGCTTTCAGCACTGGACAATGTCAACTTCCCACTGCACCACCGTGGCTGGGCCTCAAATTTGTCATCTTCATTCTCACCATCTGGGATTAAATAGTGTCCTCCTAAAATCCATGTCCACGCAGGACCATGTGAATGTGACTATAGGGTCTTTGCAGAAGCAATTGTTAAGATGTATTCACAATGGGTGAGAGTCGATCCTAACAACGTCTCCATGAATATGACTATTCTTGTTCCTTCATTTAAGTGGAATCATACAATATTTATCATTTTGTGTCTGGTTTACATCACTTAGCATGTCGTCAAGTTTCATTTATTCCCTTTTAAGTTTGAATAACAGTCCATCGTATGTACAAGAGTTCAATTTTAACGGTTTCTATTAATTAATGATATTTGTAACATACAGTTAATGAAAGATGAAAACTGGAAATCACCTACAATCAGACTACTGACAATAAGCACCATTGACTTTTTAAATGCAGAATCTTCAAAGTATTACTGTTCTTAATGGAATAGAATTTGGGAAATATTTTCATTTCTCTTATTTTTAGGGCTAAATCTGGAGAAATAAACACTCAAAATTATGTCTTTCAGGTGGATTTCAACACAATGGTGAGTGAAAACAATTGTGTAAGAGCTTACTTTTTTATTTATTTTAATTATCATCATAATCTTCTTTATATTACATTGTATTACATATAACTTTACAGTGTATTACATTGCTTTTTCAAAAGGGAATGCCATGCATGTCAGTCAATACAGAGATATTAATCTCCCCGCTTCATCATTCAATAACTTTTCTATGTTTTCCCAATCATTATTATTATTATTCTAATTATTTTTTAAAACAATCACTATTTCTCATTTTACTTGTAAAAAGACTTTACCCATCATGAAGTACTTCTCAGATCAATCCAGTTGAGAATACTATACATGTCATCATCAACAGGTAATAAGCCATATCTGTTTCTCACTAACGTCCTGTCTCTCTATTGTTCTCTTGCTATTTTTCTCTATCCTCTTCTCTTCACCCCCCCCTTTCCACACTATCCTATTCTCGTTAAGTACCTTCACTGCTTTTATATCCTCCAATTTTTTGCTCTCTACCATAGAGTGTGGCAATTGTAAATAATGCTGCAATAAACATTGATGTGCAAGCACTTTTCTGACTGAGTGTTCTCCTGTCTTTTGGGTAAATACCCAGTAGTGGGATTGCTGGATCAAATAGTAGTTCTATTTGTAGATCTTTGAGGAACCTCCATATTGTTCTCCACAGTGGTTGAACTAGTTTACATTCTCACCAAGGACAAGGGACTGATAACCAGAATACACAGGGAACTCAAGTGCCTTATGCGAAAAAAAAAATGATTAACCCAATTAAAAGATGGGAAAATGAGCTGAACAAAAATCTCTCTAAGGAGGACATACAAATAGCCAAAAAGCATATGAGGAAATGTTCAACATCCCTCATCATAAGGGAGATGCAGATAAAAACCGCAATGAGATACCACCTAACCCCTGTCAGAATGGCAAAGATTAAGAATATAAAAAGTGGTAAGTGTTGTCGGGGATGTGGTGTAAGAGTTTATTTTAAATTTTGCAATAAAACATGAAGTCATTACATACTTCTTTTTCTGGTAAGGAATCATAAGGTAAGTAAAGTAAGTAAAGGTAAATAAAGTAAGGTAAAGTAAGTTTCATGTCAAAAATAACTAAAGAAGGGACCAGCAGTTAGCGTAATGGCTATGTCGCTGGACTTCCATGTAGTCGACAGCAGTTCGAGTCCCGGACCCAGTGGCTTAAACTCACACCAGGTGCGTGTGCATGCATGCCCAAGATCCCGAGAGGAGAAAGGAGGAGAAGGGATTGCAGCATGACCATCCCCCCTGGGGGGTGATTTCTTGCTTTCTGTCTGTCTTTTTGGTGAGCCCACGCCCCCTCTAGCAAAAACCTCTCAAAAAAAAAAAAGGTAAAGAAAAAGAGAAATCAAAATTTTACTGTCAATTTTTATCATTAATACTTTTGAGTGGCAAAATATTTCATTATACTTAACTTCATGATGTGATTTGTTTATGCAAAAATTGAGTCTTATGATCATATAATGAAACAGGAAATGTTCTTTATCATCTAAATAGTAAGTATAAATCTTTCCACATATATTTACATGTTCATTTTGGCTAATGTCTGCATTATATTACAAATGTACATTTTATTTTTTTAAGAATTATTTTATTTAACTTTTTTAAAACATAATTTGCTATAGGATGCATGTGCTCACCAGAGAGAGAGAAAGTGAGAAAGCAAGCTACCAGGCCCAGGACTTGAACCGTGATTGGGGAGTCCAGCACCTTAACCACTATACAACTTGCTGGCCCCTCTATATTTTTAAATTCCTTTAGTTTTTTTATGATTTGTTATTTACATTCGATCATTGCATACGATATGTTTTTTAAGGCATGCATGCATGCATGCAGTATGTGATAATCAAATCAAGTATATTACCATAAACATCATTTTCAACAGAGAACTGTGCAATCTTGTGTAAGAGTTTTTTTCCCCTGAGTCCCTCCCACTTACCTTCTATATCCACCCTTCTCTCATATACTTGTTCTCCCTCCTTTTACAGCTTCAGATCTTTCCATTTCTGCCACAGACACATTCGGTATATATTGAATGAGATATACAATGTTTGTCTTTCATTTTTCTGGCTTACTTAACTTAGCATTAAATCTTCTATATTCAGCCACTTTAACTCAAATGGCAGGATCTCTTTGTTCCCTGTGACTGAGTGGTATTCCACAGTGTATATGTGCCACAGGTTAGTTGGTTATTTTGCTTTAATTAATTCCTATATTTTGAACTAATATTAACCCTGCCAAAATTATTTTACTTATTTATGTATGTATTTATTTATTGGTCACAGGGCCCATGCTCTTCCCCCAAGGGGAAATGGCCATACTGCAATCCCTTCTCCTTCATTTTCCTCCTGGGATTTTGGGCATGCACACACATATGCCTGGCGTGATTTTCAAGTCAGTGGGTCCAGGACTTGAACTGTGGTCAGCCATATGGAAGTCCAGCACCTTAACTACCATTGCCACTTTCTGGTGCCCAAAATGAACATTCTTATCTGAATATCATTCCAACTATAACCAGGAGAGCACGAGTTTGTCTATTGTCACCATTACTAGTTAACATTATATAGAGAGACTGTAAAATACATGATATTGTAAAAAAAGAAATAACCTGTAAGTTTATATAAAAATAACAATAAAAATTTTTGCCTTAGGACCAGCAGTTGGCATAATGGCTATGTTGTTGGACTCCCATGTAGTCGGCCACAGTTTGAGTCTCAGACCCGGTGACTTAAACTCACGCCAGGCACATGTGCATGTGTGCCCAAGATCCCGAAAGAAGAATGGAGGAGAAGGAATTGTGGCATGGCCATTGCCCCTGGGGGGTGCTTTCTTGCTTTCTGTCTCTCTGCCTCTTTCTGTCTTTCTGGCTTATGCCCGTGCCCTATAGCAAAAAAAAAAAAAAAAGCTCTCCAAAAAAAAGAATTGTTAATTTTCCTCAAATTAACATTTTTGTTTAATGCAATTTTGTATGAGTCCATTTTAAAGTCTAAGAATAGAGAAATAAATGTCATTTTCAAATTTTATTTTTCAGATATAGACTATCTGCCAGAGGTTGAAGGTAAGTTAATCAGAAAACTTTTGCTATTAAAGTATATTTTCATTTACTTTTGTAGTAATAGAGAAATAGTAATTTTTTCTGGTAAAATAATTCTTTTTTTCTCTTTTATAAAATGCAGTGTAACTGACTTTTTAAAAATTAATTATTTATTTATTTTATTTATTGTTATTATTTTAATGTGGTCAGAGAGAGAGGAAAAATAAGAAAGCAGTCCTCCAAGTCTGGGATTCAAACCACAGTCAGCCATGTGGGAGTCCAGCACCTTAACCACCATACCACCTACTGGCCCATCTAAATGACTTTAAGCAGATAAAGAAAATAGAAAAATAGAAAGCACTCTGAACTTTCACCAGCACTAAACGTTTCTCCTCCTTCATGTTTGCCAATCTAGTAGATAAGCACAGATTTTAACATTTGTATAGAAAAAAAATCCAATAATAATTAGAAACAAGACAAAAGTGATACTTTGTCTTATCAAATATGTACACAGATTATAAATGTTATAATCAGCCTAGGGAAAATCTAATAGTAATAATATTTTGTGATACTAGCTGGGGTCAGAGTCTGCTCATTTTTACCATCATGCTATCCTACCTTTCTAATAATTTCAAGAAACTTGATAGAAAATAGAGAATGGATCAAAGAATATATTAGAATTTAATACATCATTGTAAATATATGGATATTTAAATGTATGTGTGGCTTGTTTTGTCATCAGTCTATCACTATTCAATATTTGTTTGGAAGAAAATAAGTTGCATTCCCATCTTCTATCATACACAAAACCAAATTCTGATTGATCATATTTTTTTAATTTTTCCACTTTATGATATATTACATTTACAACATTTTCTCATGCTACAATTTTCATATATTTATATACACAAGTGTATTTTATAATATGCTTTTTAAAATAATTATTTAATTTTATTTATTTATTCATTTATTTTATTTTAGTTTTTAATTTATTTTTAATAGACTAATTTACATTCATTCACTGAGCATTGTCACAGAATACAAAATGTGACAATGTGATTTCTCATCCAGAATATACTGCATAGTGGCTTAATAATACATGTTATCAATAATTTTTTCTATTTCTAGTTTGAAATGTATATATATATATATATATACACACACACATATATATATATATACATATATATATATACACACACACACACATATATAAATTTATATATATAAATGTGTGTGTGTGTATATACACACACAAACATATATATTCCCCCTATTTTTCCCCCATACCATTCCCCACCCTCCTCCCACACTACCTCAGATGTCCACGGTTTTTTTCCATTGCTTTTTTCCCCCCGCATTTTATTGATTCATAAAATTTCTTTTTTTTTTTTGAGAGGTTTTTGCTATAGGGCGTGTGTGCTCGCCAGACAGACAGACAGAGACATAAGAGACAGAAAGCGAGAAATCACTCCCCAGGGGGGATGGTCATGCCACAATCCCTTCTCCTCCATTCTCCTCTCGGGATCTTGGGCACGCACGCCCATGCGCCCGGCGTGAGTTTTAAGCCACCGGGTCGGGACACGAACCGCGGTTGACTACGTGGGAGTCCAGCGACATAGACATTACGCTAACTGCTGGTTCCCCTGTTTGATTTTTTTTATGGTGTCCAATTCTTCTTTTATATCATGGAAGGACTTCCTCATCTCTTGGAGCTCAATGTCTTTTTTTTTTTCTTGCATCTTATAGAATTTTGTTACCATGAGTGCTCTAAAGTATTTTTCTGACATTTAGCTAATGTCCTCTAATGTTTTTCCACTTGGTGACAAATTAGAGTGGTTCCTTTCATGTGATGTATTACTTGATTCTCTCATCCTTGAGGTTCTTTTCCAATTTTTAGTCATGGGTAATGTATTCACTTTTGGTTAATTTGTTGAAGAATTCTGTAAGTGTGAGCTCATATGTTTCCCTAACTGTGAAATAATTCAGTGCATGTTCTCCCTTCTATTGTATCCTCCAGTGTGGGGATCACAGGAGGAGTGTTGAAATTTGGATTTATGAAGGAGAGTTTCCCTCTTTTTATTACCAGCTTAGTGAGGGGCAAATAATTTTCTAAAACTACCAGTATTCAAATGTTTACTTACTATGCACCTAGTCTTTTCTAGGCAGTGGATAAGGGTTCAGTAATAAAATAGGAAAGTAAGGAAACAGAAAAAGAGAGTAGGAAACAGCAACAGGAAGAAAAAGAGAAGAAGTAGGAAGAAATAGAAGGAAAGAACTAGAATAAAAAAAGGGAGAAAAAAATGTGTCACAGAAAATAAAAAAGTGTTAAAAACTGAAAAAGTACAAGACAGCAGAGATGGACTCGCCTAGATGGATCCTGACCTGGGTGAGAGGAAGAGAGAGAAATTAGCAAGTTAAAAGCACAAGGAAGGGGACAGGAAAGCTGTTGGTTTCTTTTTTTTTTTTTTTTCCTTAAAAAAGAGGGAAAAAAATTCCTTAAAAAAGAGGGGAAAAAAATGAAAGGGACAGAAAAGAGCAAGAAGGAAATGTAGTTCTTTTCCTACCTGGCTAGCACTGGGTTCTGTGGGGAAAGGGGGTGCTGACCTAGCTGGGGGAGCTTCATTGTTGTGAAGCTGAACCCAGAAGGTACAGGACAGCAGAGATGGACCTGCCTGGATGGATCTTGACCTGGGTGACTTGATCGGAGAATTTAATCCATTAATGTTCAATATTATTATCTATATTTATGGGCATATTCCTGTTATTAAGTGATCCATTTTCTTGGTTGTTTTTTGTTCTCTTTTATCTGTCTGTCTGATTTATATTAGTTTTCCTAGTACAGCACTCTCTCCAGAACTTCTTGAAGAGCTGGCCTGGAGTTGGTAAATTCTTTTAGGTTTTGTTTATCTGAGAATGTTTTTATCCACCACCCCCCCCATATGAAGGATAATCTTGCTGGGTATAGTAATCTTGGTTGAAATTGTTTTTCATTTAACACTTTGACTGTATTTCCCCATTCTTTCCTTGTCTGCATTGTTTTTGACTAGAGGTCCAGTGTTAACTTGATGGGATAAACTTTGTAAATAATTTTATGTTTCTCTTGCCAATTTTAGTATTTTGTCTTTGTGGTTTTGGCCAATCTGGCTATAATGTGCCTTGGAGAAGATCAAAGATCTTCTTGGGTTGATTCTATGTATTTCTTGGGTCTGGATATTTGAATGCCTCTCTAGGTTAGAAAAGTTTTTTTTCCAGGATTTCATGGACTAGATTGTCAATGCCTTTATTATTTTCTTCACCTTCTGGGATATCAATTATCCAGATGTTTGGGTGCTTAATGGTATCTGATGTTTTTCATATATTGTCCTCATTTTCCTTGGTTATTTTCTTATTCTTCTTGATAATTTTTCTAGATCAGAGGTTTTGTCTTTCACACTTGAGCTTTGATCTTCTTCATGATCTAACCTACTTTTAATACTTTCAAGATAGGTTTAATTTCCTTTATTACAGTCTTCATCTCTAACAATTTTATTTGATTCTTTTTTATGGTGTCTATTTCTTTTTTCAAATCGTGAAAGGACTTCCTCATTTTCTGGAGCTTGTTGTCTCTTTTCTCTTGCACCTCATCTAGTTTGATCACTATAAATATTCTGAATTGTTTATCTGACATTTCCACAAGTTCCATTGTGTTGTCTATGAATGATGAGGTATTGATGTTTTCTCTTTGGGGAGAAATATTTTGTTGGTTGGTCATATTTCTAGTGCTTCTGCAATGGTTTCTAGTCATCTGGTGATTTACATGTTCCTTCCTAAATTCGTTGAGTTAATTCTCAGTGTTTGAAGGCATGCGGGAGTAGGTGATTGGCAATCTCCCTGCTGCTCTGTATCCCTGATGCTCACCAGCAATCTGCACTGTTGTCACTGGTCTTGGATGATTCAGAGTCCTCCCCATTTCTAGAGAACAGGTGTGCCTGAGACAGAGCTGCTGAGCTTTAATTCCAGAACACAGAAGGGATTGCATGGCACATGTGCCCTGTGCTTTAGAAAAAGCTGAAGTCAGAATCAGAGGCATGTGGCAGGGGATAAGCTGAAACAGATCAAAGTATCCCATTAATAAGCGACTCATGATTTTTCGTGTGTGTGTGTTGCAGTTATATGTGTTGCATGGCTTTATATAAATGCTGTATGATGTCATATATATGTCATATACATATATAGTTGAGTGTGTATGATGTATCTTCAAAAAGTGCATGGGAACCAGCAGTTAGCGTAATGGCTATGTCGCTGGACTCCCACGTAGTCGACCGCGGTTCATAACCATGGTATCTGCTACACAGCCTTCCAGCCACAGGTGGCCTGCCAAACGGCAAGTCTCTTCACTGAAACAGATCAAAGTATCCCATTATTAAGCGACTCATGATTTTTCATGTGTGTGTTGCAGTTATATGTGTCACATGGCTTTATATAAATGCTGTATGATTATATGTCATATATATGTCATATACATATATAGTTGAGTGTGTGTGATGTATCTTCAAAAAGTGCATGGAAAATACATTTTATGAAGAAAAAAAAAAAAGCTGTGCATGGATTTCAAAAATGTTTTGCTCCAAAATAAACTTGCACCATAATTCCATCTTCTATGAACTTTTTGAAGTAGCTTTGTATATTCATGCTGGGAGAGAGAGAGAAAAAAAGTGTGTGTGTGTGTGTGTGTGTGTGTGTGTGTGTGTGATGGCAGAACAAGATGAAGAAAAGAAAATAAATACAGGGAGTCAATGGTGTTCACTGACCAAAAGAACCTTTAGGTAGATAAATTCCTACGTTTATGTTGCTAAGCTTAGGATAGGCTTCTAGAACTGAGGCAAATACTAAGCCAAATTTCAAGACTGCATCCTGGGGAGAAAAAAGAGATGGGGCAAGGGTACAGAACACAAACCTTTCTCTTCAGAGGTGCAACTGCTCTGGTGTAGAGTGGCATAATTATACTCAATAAAGCCACAGGCAGTGGCTCTGATTTCAAAATGCAACAACCCCAGTGAAGGAAGTCACTTTATAACATCACTCACCCTCCCAGAGACAGATTAAGAATTTTGGTTTTCTCTAGATGGCCAATGTATCTTCCCATTCCGGTTTAAAGATGAATTATACTATGACTGCATCAAGTTCAAGACAAAACATAAGTGGTGCTCCCTGAACAAGACTTTCATAGGATACTGGAAGTTTTGCAACTGGGAAGGTAAGTATCCAACCTCTAAATGCTTCAAGGTGGTCATCTTGGTCTCTGCGGTTGAGATTTGGTGAGATAGGCAAGAAGGTTCTGAAAAATAAATGTGTAGCCAATTAAATTGTGACAGTAAGGTATATGCAATTTCTAGTGATGTGACTATCACACTGCATCAAAGATATATTCTGAGCACTTCAATTATGTTATGTTTTTAAAGAATTATTTTATTTAACTTTATTTATCCACTTACTCATTTATTTCAATTTGACCAGAGAGAGTGACAGAGTGACACACAGAGAAAGGGAATGCGATAGAGCCAGTCACCAGGTCTGTGACTCAAACCATGGTTGGTCATGTGGGAGTCCAGCGCCCTTAACCACCACAACACCTGCTGGCCTCAACCATGTTATCTTGAAAAGAAATGTTTATCGGGACATCAAAGCAATGTAGGGTCATGATTTCCCACTGATATTGTTCCCTTATCCTTTGGATGAGATACAGAGAGCAGATGGTGCTGAACAGGAACACGAGTACGTATGGGTGAATAGTAGTGGTCTATGTATGAGTGTGGTGTGGAAAGAGAGTGTGGGGTGTGTGCATGTGTGTGTGCATGGTGTAGAGGTACTATGTGTGGGGACCGTGGAAGTATGACAATTAGAAGTTGGAAAATAGAAAAGTTTCCTGAGGCAAGCAGGTGGCACAGAGGTTATGGTTCTGGACTCCCACATGGCTGAGTGCAGTTTTGAGTCCTGGACACTGTGGCTTAAGAAATCATGCCAGACACAAGTGCATGTGTGCCCAAAATCCTAGGAGGAAAATGGAGAAGAAGGGATTGCAGCATGGCTGTGTTCCCCGGGGCGGGGGGGTGGGGGTGGGATTTCTCGCTTTCCCTTTCACTGTCTCTCTCTGGTGAGCGCAGACGCCCTAAAGCAAAAACCTCAACAAGAACAAAAAAAAGAGTTTCTTACTCTGTTTCTTTCTTCTCCACAGACTTCGCAAAATGCATGTTTCCCTTCTGGTACAGGCGCATGATATACCGGGAATGTACTGACGTCGGGAGTGAGTCGGGCAAAAAATGGTGTTCACTGACCAAGAATTTTAACAAGGACCGAATTTGGAAATATTGCTGATTAATGTGAGATTTATTGGGATAGGAAGATGAAGCAGTTTAGCCATTTTTACTGGAAATAACCTAGAGTTTTTGTTGGAAGAGGAGAAGGCAGGGTCTTCATTAAAAGTGTTTTGGGGTAACGTGAATTGAAGGCAATCTGACTTGAGATTTTTACTATGAATTATGGAGTTTAAATTAGAGAACTATATTCTAGCCACTACACTTCTACTTCCTAGCTATGTAAAGGTAGGCTCCTTTTAAAAATTAAGTGAATGGTCTTTGGGTGATAGTGGCGTGTCAGTGCAGGCTCACAATGTAACAAATGCACCACCTGTTTTGGGATATGGATAATGGGGGGGCATGCTTTCTGAGGGATAGGACATATGAGAGATCTCTGTACCTGCTACTCTATATTTCTGTGAATTTAAGCTGATATAAAAAATAAAGTTTGTTAAATTGCAATACCTAAATAATTTTTAAAGAATTATTTATTTAATTTAATTTAATATCTATATTTTTTTAAATTTGCTATAGAGCAAATTTTTGCTCAGCAGAGAGAGACAGGAGGAGGCTGGGGAGTGAGAAAGCAAGCCACCAGGTCTGAGACTTGAACTGTGTTCACCCATGTGCGAGTCCAGCGCCTTTACCACCACACCACCTGCTGGCCCCCAGTAAGAATTTTTTTATAAAACAGAAAAACTAAGTGATAACTGGGGGGACCTGAGGTAGGAATCTAGGTGTCGATGAGGTCAAGTATAAAGCAGCTCAAATATAAACCACACCAACAAAGGTAAAGAGGCCAGAGGAGAAGGTGCATTGTACAGTTGAGGAAAGACCCTGGGGTGGTCCACATGAGTCCATTGGAAGCCATGTGACAGACAGAGGAGAGCCGAAGAGTATGTCACATAAGCAGACTCTTGATACAGTCAAATCTTTATTTTCTATAAGAAAGATCACTTTGGCTCAGGGTGAAAACAAATGGGAAGAGAAAATGACTGTGAAATCTGGTTCAGTTTTCCCAGTCCAGAAGGGAAAGGGTATTTTGTAAGGCATTGGCAGTGACTGTGGACACAGGGGCGTCGAAGGGCCCTGAGAGTGGTACAGAGGTAAAATGCCACGCTCTGTGAGACAGACCCACCTGGGCAGGTTGCCAGATCACAGGTAGAGATCAGCTTGGGTACACCAGCCCATGAGCTGGAGGTGGCTGAGGGTGGGTGGATCATGACATCAAGATCCTATCAAGGCTGCTATCTCTCTCTCTCATGTAACAAAAAATAATAAATAAATAAATAAATAAATAAACAGAGTCCAAGTTTTATCTTCACATTGTTGGGTTGTTCAACTTTTCTTTTTTCATTTTATGAGCCATGGGGGTCTTTCATTTGTTTATTTATTGCCTACATTGGCCATAGTTGACTCTGCTGGCTATAGCTAGTGACCTCTGAATCAGAAATTGAGCCCAAAGAATCGGCACAGTCAACAGTCTTTCCTGGAAACACAATGCATTTGTAAGTGGTAATCAATAGAAAAAGATGGTAAGACTCCCACTCACGTTTTCAATGAATCAGTAGCCAATGCAGAGGTGAAATAGCTAAGAACGTGATTAAATCGGACCATATGCCAATGCTATTTTGCAGGTATAATATGCCAAGATATTAGCATGTTTCTCTAATTGTGACCCACATCATTTGGACCATGTGTTCCTGAGAGAGAATGTCACAGTAGAGTCAAAGGACCAGGACAGTCCTCTGAAGGTATTGGACAGATTCAGAAAATAAGGTGTGCATGTCAAAATTTTTGCTTCAGGGGCTTCAATCAAAATCAGTATTTTTGGGTGACTGCAATAAAATAATTCAGGTCCTGTTAGCCATAGGGTTCAATTTTATTTAAAAAATCAAACAAACTCAGAAATAAATCATTGAAAACATGAGTTCCTAAATGACAAAGTCAAATTGTTGCTGTTGCCCTGGTGATGAGAGTTTAACACATTTGTGGAGATATGAAATTTGCAATCAGGGGTAAGAAAAATGGGGCATGTGGATAGAATTCCAAAAATTCACTACCTTCAATATAACAAAGAAATATTTCTTTTAAAAAAAGATGGTGGGGGGACCAGCAGATGGCGTAATGGCTGTGTCGCTGGACTCCCATGTAGTCAACTGAGATTCAAGTCCTGGACCTGGTGGCATACACTCACGCCAGGCACGTGTGCATGCATGCCCAAGATCCCAAGAAGAGAATGGAGGAGAAGGAATTGTGGCATGGCCATCTCCCCTGGGGGGTGGGGGGGCGTGATTTCTCGCTTTCTGTCTCTCTGTCTCTCTGGTGAGCACACACACCCTACAGCAAAAACCTCTCCAAAAAAAAAATGTTGGGACCAGCACATGGCATAATGGTTATGTCACTGGATTCCCACATGACCAACCACAGTTCAAGTCCTAGATCCAGAGGCCTGAAACATGTCAGGCATGTGTGCATGCATGCCCAAAATCCCAAGAGGAGAATGGAGGAGAAGGGATCATGCAGCATGTCCATCCTCCCTGGGGGATGATTTCTCACTTTCTGTCTGTCTCTCCAGCAAGTGAACATGCAAAAAATTTCTCCAAATAAGTAAATAAATAAATAAGTTTACTGGGCTTACATGGCAGATCACACAGTTCAAGTCCCAGACCTACTGGCTTGAAAAACACACAGGGCATATGGGTGCACATGAAATCCTGACAGGATGGAGAAATGGAGGAGAAGGATTGTAGCATGACCACACCTCTTTGGAGGTGCTTTCTCCCTTGACCTCTCTCTCTGTCTCTGTCCCTTTTTCTCTCTGTCAAGAGCATGCGCCCTCTGGAAATTTTTTTTTAATGTTTATTTACTTATTCCACAAGCGAGGAAGATAGAGAGTGATACAGCACCCCTAACAGGATCTTAACATCACAGTCTACCCCTAACTTCTGCTAACCCCAGATCACAGGCATGTACACATGTACATATGTGCTTGGCACGTGCAGAGAGGTCTCTGGATAAAAATCAGCAACCTTCCCATATGCATCTATCTCACAAGGCATCATATTTTGCCACTGCTCCACCATCTAGCACCTAGCTAAGAAATGTTTCTGAAAAGGACAGGCAATTTGGAATCATCTAGAGATATCTTATTTAGTGTGGCCTGAAAGGCAGCTGGTTACATTTTGCATAATTTGCCAGATTGGCTGATGCAAATTTAGATCAAATCTAACCCCATTATTCCAAGCTTTTCATAAGCTGAGAACAGATGATAACAACCTCAAAACCCTAAACAGCTCCTGGTATGCATGGAATTTAAAACCCTCAGCACCAGCAGATGGCACAATGGTTACATCGCTGGGCTCCCACATAGTCGACCAGGATCAGGTTGGAGTCCTGGACCCCACAGCTTAAAACTCACACCAGGTACGTGTGCATGCGGGCCCAAAATCCCAAGAGGAGAAAGGGTTGCAGTGTGGCCACCCACCTGAGGAGTGAGGCAGAGCCGGGTGTAATTGAGTCCAGGTGGTGGCATTTAGTCCCTAAGGAATAGTGATAATGATGATTACATCAGGCTACAAAGCACATTTACTAATCAGATCATAGAAAATGGCTCATACAGAGACATCTGGAGGGGATCAATTAATCACAGGTTCTTCAAAAATAAATTTAACTACAGCTCTGCTAAAGACGTTCTTTACCTGGAAAAGTCAAACCATATGGCCAGACTAGCCGTCATGCTAGAATCATGGCCTTTTAACCAAATTTCCAGGCATAAGCCCATCACAGACTCAGTGCCCCTTGAGAAAAGCGGAGGCCGACTGACCTTGAAGGCAGACTCTGCAGCAACACCACGGGTATGTACCATGTAGACTTCCCAAAGGGGCTGTGGTATTCAGTGCATAGCAGAGAGAGGAATACGTGAGCAACAAAATATGGATTTTGAGCAAAGACTAATTTTCAAGGACTCAGTACCACTGAGATCCAGTATTTAAAGTCGAGATTTGTAAGACATGACATGAGGTCTTGACTGAAGTTCACTTCTGTCTTCTGGCTCAGCGCGATACTAACAGCCTTCATCAGGCGTAGATATCAATGCTATACATTGTTTTCTCTTTAGTCGTGAGCCCACGCACACACATGAAAGTGAGACAGAGGCCCACTCTACAAAGGGTCGAGCCATGTTATGAAGGACCTCCTCTGCCCTCTGGCCCATCGGATCTTGGACACTGATGTGCTTGCCCAGTGTGTTCCAGGCAGATTGCCCAGGGATTCAGACTATGGTCACCCTGTGCGATCCAGCTTCTCCTGAGTGGCGCGTTATGGTGCTCTGCAGAGCCGGTCCTTGATGCTATACATCTTTTTAAATGGAGTTTTTCAAGTATTGTGTTGTAAATTTTGATTTTTTTCAAGGTTTTATTTATCAGCTCATTATCAACCTGTCTTTATATGAGAGAACAGAACAATCATCTGAGTGTTCTTGGTGACATTGCTACTGAATTTCCATGATTAATAATAATGCTGGATATGGAAATGCCCCCTAAAGAATTAAGCATGAATTCTTAAGTCTATAGTTATTCTGCTGGGAATAAATTCAAACTGATAAACTCGAGGATTCGTATGCAGTGGAGAAACAAATGGGATTTGGAAATGCTGCTTGCTCCCATTTGTTTTGCTATGTAATAGAGACCACACCACTGGAAGAGAACATTTCAATTGCTGTGATGCCTATTCTATTGAGAATACTTCAGAATATATTTGACTTCAATTGCCCCATAAACAAAGTCAGCTTTATTATAGAAAATGACCAATTGCCCAGGATGGGAAGCAAAGTCCCTCCATATTTGATAAACTGTGCTGGGTACAAATATGTCTGAAGAAAATGTCCCTGCAAGTGACCTGAGGCAAGTCACTTAGTTCCTGAAATGTCAAGGAGCTGGTAACAGTAATAGCTTAGGGATTTTGTGTGATTTAAACAAGATGAGAAAGATTTAGCATAATGCCTGATTCATCAAAAGTCCTCAATAAAAGTTTGCTGTTCCTATTAAAAATAAATAAATAAAATAAAATAAATGGAGTTTTTCTTTACGTGCCTAAATTCTGCAACTTTTTTTTTTAGTTTATTTATTTATTCAGAGAGAGAGAAAGAAAGAAAGGGAGAGAAATAGAAACACCCCCAATCATGCTGTGATCCACCTCCCCATCTCAGCCAACCTGGGTCATGGGCGTGCACGTACAGGCCGGTGTGCTCAGGCAAGTCCTGGAACGTGAACCCAGGACATTTCTCACGTAGGTCCAGTTGTGTTACCACCACACCAACATCTGGCCCCTTTATTTTGGAAACATTTTCTTTGACTATATGTTCAAATACTCATTTTCTTCCTTTTGTTTTTCTTTTTCAGAAACATGATTTATACATATGATATATGTTCTGTGCTGGTATTTTATCACAACCACAGTGTCTATGACTTTTTTTTTTTTATTATTTCCTTCCCTTGGTTTTCTTGATGTCTTTATTGTCCTGTCTATTATTTTTTTAATTCGCCAAACCAGGGTTGGCCATGTGGAAATCTAGTACCTTAACTACCAGGTCACCTGCTGGCTCCTAAATATCCCTTAAGTTTGCATTTACATACATTGTCTGTTAGCCTTTTTTTTTTTTTTAATTATTATTATTTTTAATGTTTTAGTCATAGGGCATGTGCACTTGCCGGAGAGAGGGAAAGTGAGAAATCACCTCCCAGGAAAGATGGCCACACCACAATCCCTTCCCCTCCATTCTCCTCCTGGGATTTTGGGCACACACACACATACGCACCTGGCATGAGTTTCAAGCCACCAGGCCCAGACTCAAACTGTGGTCAGTCATATGGAAGTCCAACGCCTTAACCACTAAGGCTACCTGCTGGCCCCAGCCACCTTTTAATTTAGTCTCCTCTTCTGCTACACTTTTTATATTTTACATTTCCTACCTGAGTTCATTATTGTTCCATATGTTTTCAATTCTTTTTTAAAAGGTCTATTTCAGTAGTTAGTTTTAAAACTTCTGATTCAAACCATTTTTCCTACCTCAAAATACTCATTTGAGGATATTTCATCTTCCTTGGTTCATTTTCTTCCAGGACGTGTGCTGTGTGTTTGTGTACACGCGCACGCACACATTCTTGAATCTTGTTTTCTGCTTTTTTATAGTATAATAGTTTTGTTTAAACGAGAACCATTACTTTGTATTTCAAGGACAGGATTGATGGTTTGGGTGGTTTTTGAGATTTAAAGCTCTTGGGCGCCATCTTTTGTCTACATAAGGAAGAGCAGTTATGTCCTGTGTGGGTGACTGTCATTCAGTCTTAGAATGCTCAGTCTTCTTTTCTCTCCTTCACATGATTTTCGCCCTTGAGAAATAGCTCTGCTGGAGATTTGAGTTAACTTTTCCTCTTATGAGAACTTTCTAATGTTCTCAGACTTTAGTCATGTTGTGGGCGCGGTGTTTGGATGGTTTCATCTGTCTGTCTTGAGGATGTGTTGTCGAGAATATGCACAGAGGTGCTTAATTTCAGTGCTCGCCATAATTCCAGGCTCTCCCATGGCATTCATGCTAAACAAATCAATAGAAGGATTTTTTTTTCTATATGGTGCATTTACAGCCCACTTATAGGCTACCTTAAAGAACGACCCATGGGTTCTTATTCTCTCTCTCTCTCTCTCAATTTGAGAATAAAAGAGAAAGAGAGAGATTTTTCCTCATTACTAGAATCTCTCATTAGTGTGGTACCTCTAGACCCATATCAATGATCCAGAACTGATACATTATTATTAAAGTTTATAATTCACATTAGGGCTTACTCTATAATCCACATTCTGTGGGTTTGTACAACTGTATAATTGACATTAATTTATTATTACAATATGAGCAGAGTAGTTTCACTGCCCTAAAAACCCACTGTGCTCTACCTTTTAATTCCTCTTCCCTTCAAACCTCTAAAAATTACTGATCTTCTAATTGCTTCCATAGTTTTGCCTTTTTTTCTTTTTTGAGAGAGAGATTTTTGCTATAGGGTGCATGTACTCACCAGAGAGACAGAGACTGAAAGCAAGAAATCACCCCCTAGGGGTATGACCACATTGCAATCCCTTCTCCTCTATTCTCCTCTCAGGATCTTGGGCTTGCACTTACATGCACCTGGCATGAGTTTTAAGCCTCCAGGTCTGGGACTTGAATTGTGATCAAATACTTGGAAATCCAATGACATAACCATTACACCATCTGCTGGTCCTTAATTTTGCCTTTTTTGACTATAATAACTTCAGAATTAAACATAAAAAATGGGCAAAGAAGATCAAACACAAGGATAATTGCAGTTTCTAGAGATGTCTATGTTATGGACCAAGAAAACCTTCCCCAAATAAGAGGACCTTTTTTTTGAGAGAGAGAGAGATTTTTCCTATAGGGCACGTGCACTCACTGGAGAGAAAGAGAGAAACAGAGAGAGGGAAAGTGAGAAATCACCCCCGGAGAAATGGCCAGACTGTAATTCCTTCACTTACATTCTCCTCTTGAGATTTTGGGCACATACACACATGCACCTGGCATGACTTTCAATTCACCAGGTTTGAGACTGAAACCAGGGTCAGCCATGTGGGAGTCCAGCATTTAACCATCATGCCACCTGCTGGCCCCAAGATGAGTCTTAAACATTTATGTGACAGATAAAACAGAAATACAAAATCACTAGGGAATACTATCAGCAACTATACGCCAACAAACAAGAAAACCTGGATGAGATGGACAGCTTTATGGACATATATATTCTACCAAGATTGACACAGTAGGACATAGAAAACCTGAATAGATCCATATCAAGCAATGAGATTGGATGAGCAATAAATAACCTCCCAACAAAGAAATGTCCAGGCCCCAATGATTTCACATCTGAATTCTACAAAACTTTTAAATAAGAGCTAA
>NW_006159527.1:483424-484213 GCF_000334495.1 Tupaia belangeri chinensis | reverse complement strand
ATGAATATAGATGCAAAAATTCTTAACAAGATAATAGCAAATCATATTCAACAACACATGAAAAAGATTATTCACCACGACCAGGTATGCTTTATTCCAGGGATGCAAGGATGATTAGACATATGGGAAACCATAAATGTAATATACCATATTAATAAAAAGGAAGATGAAAACCATGATTATATCAATCAATGTAGAAAAAGCATTTGATAAAATACAACATCCCTTAATGATGAAGACTGTCAGCAAAATTGGCATAGAAGGGACATTTCTCAACACAATAAGACCCAGCTAAGACAAACCCATAGCTAATATTAAAATCTTTTAGCTTTTTCACTAAAAACTGGAACAGGACAAGGCTGCACACTTTCTCTACTCGTTTTCAACATAGTACTGGAAGTTCTTGCCAATGCAATCAGACAAGAGAATAAAACAAAAGGCATCCAAATAGGGAAATAAGAAGTGAAATTATCTCTATGTGCAGATGACATGATTATGTACATTGAAAACCCCCCAAAAAACCCCAAAACCTCCGAGAAGTGATAAATGAATATATTAAAGTGGCAGGATACAAAATCAATATACAAAAATCTATAACATTTCTATACACCGACAATCAGACTGAGGTAGAATTGAGGAAAGCAATCACGTTTACAATAACCACAAAAAACGTATAATATACCTAGGAATAAACCTAAATGGAGAAATCAAAGACCTCTACAAGAAAAACTATGAGGGAACCAGCAGTTAGCATAATGGCTATGTCGCTGGACTCCCACGTAGTCGACC
>NW_006159527.1:482655-483345 GCF_000334495.1 Tupaia belangeri chinensis | reverse complement strand
GTGTACGTGTGTGCCCAAGATCCCAAGAGGAGAATGGAGGAGAAGGGATTGCAGCGTGACCATCCCCCCTGGGCAGTGATTTCTCGCTTTCTGTCTCTATGTCTCTGTCTGTCTGGCGAGCGCATGCGCCCTATAGCAAAAACCTCTCAAAAAAAGAAAAAAGAAAAAGAAAAACTATGAAAAACTAAAAAAAGAAATTGAATATGACACAAAAAAAGTGAAAAGATATCCCATGTTCTTAGATTGGAATAATTAATATAATCAAAATGTCAATTATACTCAAATTAATCTACATATTTAATGCAATCCCACTCAAATTGCTAGAAATATTCTTCAAAGATCTAGTAAAAACAATCAGAATTTGTCTGGAATCATAAAAGACAACGTATTGCTAAAGCAATCATGTGCAAGAAGAGTGGAGTAGGAGCCATCTCACTCCCTGATCTCATATTAGTAAGCTGTGATAATCGAAACAGCATGGTACTGGCACAAAAACAGAATGTGGATCAATGGAACAGAATAGAGACCCTGGAAATAACCTCCAAAACATACAGCCAACTGATTTTTTACACAGGATACCAGACAATCCAGTGGGAAAAGAAAATCTCTTCAGCAAATGGTGCTGGAAAAATTGGGTATCCACCTGCAGAAAGATGAAGCTGGACCCCTATCTCTCACCCCTAACAAAAC
>NW_006159527.1:480216-482104 GCF_000334495.1 Tupaia belangeri chinensis | reverse complement strand
AACTTTTTTTAATTTTTAAACTTAGCTCTCAGCTACTCTTTTGTCTTTCTAATTCTTACCTTTCCCCCTGCCCTCATATGATAAGCCAATCAGCAGCCATCTATATTTGAGTTCCGAGTGGCCCCATTCAGGGATCTTGACCACCAAAGACCCTCAGCCTAGACTTCATCCTCCTGCTCTTCAGTCCCAGGAGCCAGGTTTTCATTTTTTGACAAAAATTATTTTTCTTCTCTTTCTTACTGTTTTTGTCTTTTTTTTCCTCTTCTTTGTCTTTTCCTTTTCCTTTTCTTTTTACCTTTCTCACTTTTCTGCTCTGCCTCCACACACTGTATTTCTAGACAGGTCTAGGTGTTCAGTAGCCAAATATCTGAATACTTTTAGGGTCAGATTAATCCTCAACTTTCATTCCATCAGCTCTGCAAAGGGAGAAAAATGATACTGTTTACAGACTGTAGATAACCTCCTTCTGCATTCCTCTGATTGCTCAGAATTGACTCCAAAAAATAAGGAAAAACTTATAATTCATCAGATGGTGAGAAACCACTGCAGAGGCACAAGAAGTATGAGAAACAAAATATCTCTCCTCTAATGAAAAAGAATAACCCCTCTTCCTCCACAGAGAATACAAGGGAACTCATGGAAATGTCAGATAAAGAATTTAAAAGAAGACACCTTCATGGTTACTGAGAACTAGTAATTTCAGGAGAATAGGAGAAATGAAGATTTTCCACTGATAATTCAGCCTCTAGCCCACAAACTCGCATGGTAGGAAGACTTCCAATCCTCCTGTCTCTGTCTCTGCCTTTGTCTCTCTCTCTACCTCTGTCTCTGTCTTCTCATTTATTGGTAATTTTTCTTTTTTAAAATTTTTTAGGGTAAAGCAGTTTCTATTGGTAATTTTTCCTTTTTAAAATTTTTTAGGGTAAAGCAGTTTCTTGGCTTTCAGTCCCTCCTTTACCTTTATCTTGTTAATAATCCCCTATCCCCTCTCAACTCAGGAGAGGCAAGGGAGAAGGCCTTAGAAGACACCTTCATGGCTACAGAGAACTAGTAGTTTAGTTTTTTGGGTTTTCAGCCAACATTTCAAAATGCATTGCTCAGTGATTTTCCCATGCATTTGCAGACTATTCAAATTCTCCATTTGTCAGTTCACACCAGAGAAAACCAATAAACATCTGCAGGTTAATTAACACTGGTGGTTAATTCACCGAATCATCTTAAATTCACCCTTACCTCCTTAAATTTTAAATGCCAGGATAAAATTTCAGAAAATTAATTTCAGCGGCTAAATGGTAGCAGTTTGGAATGAAGTTATTTATGATTAAATCACAGGTTTTCCTTTGACATTTTAGTCCAAGTTCTGTAACAATCACATGTGCCTCTAAGTTAGTGTACTCTACACTCACTGAAACCAGTGGCCTTATTTAAAAGATATTTCCTCTCCTAACTGGGAAAAGAAATTAAAATGTGCTCTCCCTCTAATTAGTTTATCCTACAGTAGATAACTTTCTTCCAATTGTTTCCAAATAGCTACTCAAACTAAGTATCAGTCAGTGGCCTGTTTTTACTTCACTCTTAAAGTTAAACTCAAGAAACATTTGTTTTATCTAAACAAAGAGCTTAATAAGTGCATTTGTTTTCAAATAAACAGAGTCTATGATGCTGTCACCCACTCTGCTAAATAATGTCAAACAATCACAGATCTGTGTAATCAACTCTATTTCAGAAACAAACTAGTCACCCCACACCATATGGTGACTACTCTTTCTTAGAAATAGCTGATGATCCACAGAACAATCTAAAAGGAAAATGCTTCCTCTATCTTCAGATATTCTCTAACTCCTTGAAGTGGTCTGAAGGGTACCATAGGTAGGCATAAATTTAAATG
>NW_006159527.1:457861-479481 GCF_000334495.1 Tupaia belangeri chinensis | reverse complement strand
TGTTTCTAATTCTTACCTTTCCCAATGCTCCCATAGGATAAGTCAATCAGCAGCCATCTATATTTGAGTTCTGAGTGGCCCCATCTGTGCAGCCTGTGCAGTTTTTATTTTTTAACAACAACAAAAAATTTTCCTCTTTTTATTATTTTTTGTCTTTTATTCCTCTTCTTTGTTTTTTCCTATTCCTTTTCCTTTTCTTTTTACCTTTCTCATTTTTCTGCTCAGCCTCCATACACTGATTTTCTAGATGAGTCTAGGTGCACAGTAGCCAAATATCTGAATACTTGTAGAGTCAGATTAATCCTCAATTTTCATTGAATCAGTTGTGCAAAGGGAGAAAAATGGTACTGTTTACAGACTACAGGTCACCTCCTTCTGCATTTCTCTGAATGCTCAGATTGAAAAAATAGGAAAAAATGTATAATCCATCAGATGACCAGAAACCACTGAAGAGGCACAAGAAATATGAGAAACCAAGGAAATATCTCTCCTCCATGGGAAAAAAATAATTCCTCTTCCTCCACAGACAATAAAAGGGAACTCATGGAAATGTCAGATAAAGAATTTAAAATATTCATAGTGACAAAGCTAACAGAGATGCAAGAGAATAGAAACAACAAACTCCAGGAGATGCAGAAGAGACACCGAGTTCCAGGAGGTAAGGAAGTTCTTACACAATACACATCATAATAAGGAATCAAACGAAATTGTTAGAGATCAAGGCTGTAACACAGGAAATAAAAACTTCCCTCGAAAATATCAAAAGCAGATTAGATCATGCAGAAGATCAAATCTCAGATGTAGAAGATAGAACCTCTGACCTAGAAAAATTCACCAAAAAGACTGAGAAAATAACTCCCCCAAAATAAGAATAACTTACAAGTAGTACTAGATTCCATTAAACACCCAAACATCAGGATCATTGGTAGCCCAGAAGGTGAAAAAATTAATAAGAGCATTGATCATCTATTCCCTGAAATTCTGGAAGAAAAATTTCCAAACCTAAAGAGGCACCCAAATATCCAGACCCAAGAAATACAAAGGACCCCACATAGAATAAACCCAAGAAGATCTTTCCCAAGGTACATCCATAGCCAGATTGACCAAAACCAAAGACAAAGGTAAGATACTAAAATTGGCGAGAGAGAAACGTCAAGTTACTTTCAAAGGCTATCCCATAAGGCTAAGGTTGGACCACTCATCAGAAACAATGCAAGCAAGGAAAGAACGGGAAAATATATTCCAAGTGTTCAATGAAAAACAATTCCAACCATGAATATTATACTAGCAAGATTATCTTTCATGTGGGAAGAAAAGACAGAAAGATTCTTAGATAAACAAAACCTGAAAGAATTTACCAACACCATACATGCTCTCCAAGAAATGTAGAAGGGATTACTATACCAGGAAAACTAAAGTTGGATACACAGAAATAAGAGTACAAGAAACAACCAAGAGAATGACCAGCCTAATGGTAGGGACAAGTCTGAAGTTGAATGTTAACTTCCAGAGTTTAAATGGAAAGATCAGACCACAGTAACACTGCAAATTCAATCAAAGAGAGATTATATAAACCTGAACTAGTGAAATAGATTTTGTTTTTACTCTAGACTAAAACATTACTGATTTTCTTTGATGCTTTGATTTAGGGATTTTTGTCTTCTCTTGAATTGTTGATAGGTCCATCAACCTACTGTTTGAACTGAATCCTAACTTTTTCCTGTTTTTAAGTTTTAAGCAAATTTCTCTTATGATTTTTTAAATTATTTATTTATCATCATGATCTTTTTTATATTACATGAATCACATATCTTTACAGTGTATCACATTTCTTTTTCCAGCACAATTATCATGCATATCAGTCAAGACAAAGACATTACTATCCACACCATCATCATCAAATAGCTTTTCATCATTTTTTTCAGATTATTATTTATTCTCATTGTTTTTTAAACATTCAATCACTATATATCATTTGGCTTGTATAAAGAATTTATACATATTTTGATTCTGATCTATTAAAACTAAAATTTTTAAAATAAAAAAATGCATTAAAATACCTATTAATACCTATTTAATGACTGCAGTAAGCTATATAGCCCAGCAAGGTGCTACTTTATAGTATGTTTACTTTACTCACTGAGGTTTATGCCTGAAGTCAGACATGCATTCATAAATGTGTATATAGCAGCTGTGCTTGCTATTAAAAGTCTTTAAATTAACTAAGATCTTTAGTGAATCAATAAAATGTGAAAAAAAGGTATGGAAAACAACTGTACATGTCAAAGACAGTGTGGAGAAGCAGGGGAGTTAGCAGAGGATGAGAGGTAGGGAATCAATGGGGAGAAAAAAAAGCAAAATATATAAGAAACAAGGAATAGAAAATTATTTGTTGATGATAACATGTATGGTAATAACCTTGATTAAGCCAATATACAGTGTATAATGGATGGGAGAATACATTTTGTATGCTGTGATTATGTACAGTGAAAGCTTTTTTTTTATTATATATATTATATATATTATATATTTATATATAATATATATATTATATATATATAAAATTATTGGCTCAGCCAATAATAAAAAATGAGACCCTGGCATTTGATAGAAAGTCAATTAACATGGAAGATTTACTGCTAAGAGAAGCAAACCAGATTGCGAAAGAGAGACACTGTATGTCCCCACTTCGTATATACTGAATGTCTGCACTTCATGGCAGAAACTGAAATACTGGATAGTGTAAATGCATAGAGAAAAACTGTGGGAGGAGGGTAGGAAATGGTGTAGCTTTTTTGGGACAGACATTTTGCATGAACTTTGTGAGGACCTCCTCCCCCTCTTTTTTTAGAATTATTTATTTAATTTTACTAATTATTTTTAAATTTGCTATAGGGCATGTACACTCACCAGAGAGAAAGAGAGAAAGAGGAAAAGTGAGGAAACAAGCCACCAGGTCTGGGACTTGGACTATGGTTGACCATTTGGGAGTCCAGTACCTTAACCACCATGCCACCTGTGTCCCTGACCCCTTGTATTTTTTGGATAGAGTCTGTTGAGACTGTTGGAGAGTATTATGGATCCTCCAGTCAGATCCATCTAAATTTGATTCTCACACCTGCCACTGAGCAAAACCATCATCATGAGTGATTATCCAGTTTAAGCTGCTCCCTGTCACCAGACTGCCTGGATCCAGCTCCTGGCTCTTCCACTTGCTATGGGATGTAGACTGCTTTGTGCCTCGCATACGTGATACATAAAATGAAGAAAATAATAGCACCTCATTCATCAAGTTGTTGTATTATGAGTTCGTGCAGGCAAAGCAATGCAAAGAATCCTTAGCATATAGTAAGTGCTATGTAAGTGTTGTCTTTCATCACTGCTGCAATTACTACTAGTATTACTACAACTACCACTAATAAAATTATGATTTTTAAACGATTACTCCATTATAATGTAAGCAAAGTCTCTGTAAGGTAAGTGACAGTCTGACCTAATTTGTGGATAGAGAGCCCACAGTCTAAAAAGTTAGGTAAACTTGTCTAAGGTCACACAGCTCATAAAATGCAGGATGGGGATTCAAATCCCATCTTACCCAATTCCAATGTGCTCTAAGTCACTGTCCTATACTACCTTTTTGGACAAAGCCTCCTAAATTCGTGAATTTGTATTATACCCCAAGCTTATGGGACATAATATCCAGAGAGGTAGAGCTTTACTTTATGAAGAGGTCCATGCATAGATTTGTTTTGAAAGGTTTTGCTATAGGGCATATGAGCTTGCTGTAGAGACATAGAGAGACAGAGAGAGAGAGAACAAAAAATCCCTCCCCTTCTATTCCAGTCTCCTCTGAGGATTTTGTGCACACACGCACACCCACCTGGCATGAGGTTTTTTGTTTGTTTGTTTTCTCCACACACCTATTTTTATTCTAAGGGGCATGTAAATGACTCTCAAATCAACTTCTTCCAAACAAAACTCCTACATAAATAGGGCCAGTCTATATTAATATTTATGATGGTGTTAGTTTTCAAAACAATTTTAGTAAACAGGACATATAAAATATGGTTTGCTTGGTGAATCTTAGTTGTGAAACTTCTTTATTTATTTTCTTTTTGGAATTTTTTTTCCTGCTGCATTTGCTTTTTCAGCCATGATCTCTGTGTACTTTCTTCATTTTTATCTTCTAAACTCAGAATCAGCCAGCAGGTCTTCCAAAATAGTTCTTTTCCTTTGCTTAATGGGAACTCATAAATGGTAGAAGTCAGCTGGGTTGTCAACAATGGTTCCAATCTGGAAGTACTTGGGGAAGCCATCTCTATCATTTTTCAAATAAGACCTCTTTGGGTCCATGCTTGCTGTCATCTTTAGTGCTTTGCGATCATCTTTCAGTTCATCTGCTAATTCGGGAGCTTTCATACCAAACCAGCCATCACTAGCTGGTTTTTTTGCTTCTCTCTCTCTCTCTCTCTCTCTCTCTCTGTGTGTGTGTGTGTGTGTGTGTGTGTGTTTTCCTGAAGCTGATGCTTTGATTCACTATATGGTGGGACACAGTAATTTTTTTTCAAAATCAGGGGTAATGATAGTTTTCTGCAGAAGCTCATTTTCCTTTTCTCCTTGATCTGTGTTAGAGTTCTCTTGTTAGACTGTAGTTTGTCTGTACTGAAATTAATATATAAACCACCCAACTGCTTGATACTCAGACCAGGGTCTATGCTGCTGCTTGTCAACTTCGGAAGTTTAGACTTTGTGCTATTTAGTAAGTCATCTTCATCGTCACTAATCTCATCTTTACTTCTGTCAAGGTCTAATGGTTCTTCAGTTTTTTCACCCTCTTCCTCCTCTTCCTCAGTGGCACCCTCACTTACCTATTCTTCCTCTTCCGAGTAAAAATTTTTGCATCTGGCATGAGTTTTAAACTGCTGGGTCTGGAACTCAAACTGCACTCAACTATGTGGGAGTCCAGCGATGTAAACTGACGCCATCTGCTGGTCCCTATGCACAGATTAAAAAAAATTTTTTTTGCACCAAAATAATGCACCCCAATAAGTGTGACAACAATGACTAGCTTTGAAATCGTTGGTAAGTTATTCCTGATGTCCATGCTTGCTAGAGAGTAGGTAGCACTTGACTGAATATACTATTGGCTCACATACATGACTAATTTTGTAACAGTTGATCTGTCATTTACTGTCATTTAATGTTGCCATTAAGACATGTGGAATCAATCTGGTAAATTCCTCTTACAGAAACCATCTTTTGTTGGCATGCTCAAAAGAATCTGGATGTTTTAAGTTACAATTTTACTTGGATATGAATTAGGATTGACCACTTGAAGTCAGTTTTCCCAGTTGTCTGTGGTTTTGGTCAGTCTGGCTATAATATGTCTTGGAGAAGATCTTCTTGGGTTGATTCTATTTGGGGTCCTTTGTATTTCTTGGGACTGGATCTTTGAATGCCTCTCTAGATTTGGAAAGTTTTCTTGCAGGATTTCATGAAATAGATTACCAATGCCTTTATGGGTCTCTTCACCTTCTGGAATGCCTATTATTCGGATGTTTGGACGTTTGGTGGTATCTAGTACTTCTCATATATTATTCTCAAATTTTCGGGCCATTTTCTCAGTCTTCGTGGTGGATTTTTTCTAGGCCAGCAATTTTCTCTTCTACATCTGAGATTCTATTTTCTGTATGATCTAGTCTGCTTTTAATAGTTTCAAGGGAGATTTTGACTTCTTGTATTATAGACTTCGTCTCTAACAGTTCCATTTGATTCTTTGGTAAAGTGTGTAATTCCTCTTTTAGATCTTGCAATAATTTCCTCACCTCCTGGAACTCGTCAACTTCTTTCTTCTTTCTCTTTAGCAGATCATTTCTCTTCTCTTCCATCTCTGTTAGCTTCACCATTACAAATGCTCTAAATTCTTTATCAGACATTTCCATTATTTTCATTGAACTGCTTGTGGATGAAGAGGAGTTATTCTTTTCCCTTGGAGGAGAGGTATTTTCTTGCTTTCCCATATTTCTTGTGGTCCTGCGGTGATTTCTTGTCATCTGATGTTCAATCTGAATATTCAGGAGCAAGCAGAAAGAGGTGCTCTGGAATCTCTTTGCTGTTCTGTTGTGATCGCTGGTGCAGCAGATTCAGTAGATATTGAGGAATATGTTAACCCTAATAGTATTTGGGAGTTTAGCTACAGTGCCCTTAGGTCCATCACGCTAGCTTGTTTGCTGGAGGCTGAATTATCAGTAGAAAATCTTCATTTCTCTTTTACCCTGAACTGACTAGTTCACAGGAGCCATGAGGAATCTGGCTTTCTAGGTTTATGATCTTGATAAGAATTTTTGCTTTCATCCCCACCTCTACCCACCCAGTACTATTGTCTGGATACCAACTTTGGTTCTTAAAAACATTTTATTACAGTTGGTCAATTGCCTTGGGGCATAATGACTATTCGGTTGAGCAAGAAAGGAATAATGAGTTCTCTCTGATGTCCACTTCAGCCCTTCCACAGGGTAGAGTCTTCGACTTCGGCTCAGAGAGTTTTGGGCATGCCTTTAGTGTGCAGTGTGGGGTGAATCTCTAGAATGCTCCTCATAAATTCCGTGTATTCATCATGCCCCCTCTCCATAACCTCACAAGTATTTACAACTGCTCATTATCTTTGGAATATGTTATTAATAGAATTGAGAGTGTGAAGTTTCACGTAAAACCTCAAACTATAAAACTACCGGTGGAAAACATAGGGATACTCTTGGAGACATTGGAATAGGCAAAGATTTTTAAAATAAGACTCCAAAAGAACATGCAATAACCCCAAAAATAGGCAAGTGGGACTACTTCAGGCTAAAAAGCTTCTGCATAGCAAAAGAAATAATCATCAGAGTGAAGAGAAAACCCTCAGAATGGGAGAATATATTTTAAGATTATGGCTGATAACCAGAATATACAGGGAACTCAAGCAACTTACCCACAAAAAAATAAAGAATCCAAATTAATTGCTAAGACCTGGAACCAACCCAAATGTACATGAACAGATGAATGAGTTTTTAAAGTGTGGCACATATACACTATGGAATCCTACTCAGTAAAAACAATGAGACCCTGGCGTTTGATAGAAAGTGGATAAACATAGGATAAAAGACTGAATAAAGCAAACCAGACTATGAAAGAGAGACATTGTATGTCCCCATTTAATATATACTGAATGTCTATATCCCATGGTAGAAACTGAAACATCGGAAGATATAGAAACACAGAGACAGAAAGCGAGAAATCACTGCCCAGGGGGGATGGTCACGCTGCAATCCCTTCTCTTCCATTCTCCTCTCGGGATCTTGGGCACGCACGCACACGCGCCCGGCGTGAGTTTTAAGCCACCGGGTCCGGGACATGAACCGCAGTCGACTACGTGGGAGTCCAGCGACATAGCCATTACGCTAACTGCTGGTTCCCGAGAATGGTCTCTTGATGATAATGTGCATGATAATATCTTTAACTCGAATGGTATGTAGTGTATTTATGCTGGGAAAATTCATCTTACAAGCTGTGGTGATGTTCAGTTATTGACTACATAAAATAAATTTTGAAAGAATTAAAAAACTGTTAATTAGGAATATGACAAAGAAGCCCAATACTAGTTTATGATACAATGTTAAACAAACAATGCAGATGAAAACAGAATTATATGTATATTATAAGTAAAACTGTAAAAATTTCTGCATGTGGACAAGGTCTAAAGTCATATGAAAACAGCTTTATTTTGGTTTTTTGTTTTTTTTTTTTGAGAGAGGATTTTTTTTTTCTTTGCTACGAGATGCATGCTCTTGCCCGAAGAGACAGAAAGTGAGAAATCACTCCCCAGGGGGGATGGCTATGCCACAATCTCTTCTCAATTCTCCTCTCAGGATCTTGGGCACACACACATGCACCTGCCGTGAGTTTAAACCACCAGGTCCAGGACTTGAACCACTAAGTGCGAGTCCAATTACATAGCCATTACACCAACTGCTGGTCCCTATTTTGGGTCTTTGCTATTGTCATTATAATGTTGCTCATTATGTGTTCCCCTCTGAGGAAGATCTACTAACAGCTTAAAAGCATATGAAAAAATGCTCAACATCTTTTACCAAAAAGAAAATGCAAATCCAAACCACAACAAGATACCACTTAACCCCAATCAAAATGGCTAAGATGGGAACCAGCAGTTAGCGTAATGGCTATGTCGCTGGACTCCCACATAGTCGACCGCGGTTCATGTCCTGGACCCGGTGGCTTAAAACTCACGCCGGGCGCGTGTGCGTGCATGCCCAAGATCCCGAGAGGAGAATGGAGGAGAAGGGATTGCGGCGTGACCATCCCCCCTGGGGGGTGATTTCTCACTTTCTGTCTCTATGTCTCTCTCTGTCTGTCTGGCAAGTGCACGCGCCCTACAATGAAAATCTCTCAAAAAAAAAATGGCTAAGATGAAAAAAATAAAGAACAAGTGCTAGTGAGACTACGGTGAAAGGGGAACATGGAATCAACCTAAATGCCTGAAAACAGATAACTGAATTGAAAATATGTGGCATATATCCACTGTGAAGTACTACTCAGCCATAAAAAAATAAGACACTGACATTTGATACAAAGTGGATGAATATGGAAGATTTAATGCTAAGCAAATTAAGCCAGACTATAAAGGAGAGACATTGTATGTCCCTGCTCAATATATACCAATTATCTGCACTCTAGGGCAGAAACTGAAAGATGAGAAGGTACAAAATCAGGGAGGCCAACTGTAGATACCAGAGACAGTAGAGAAGGAGTTACGTAACAGGAGGTGGGAGGAAAGAGATAGGGGAAAAAACATTTAACAGACACATGAATGGAAAGTTATCTATTGATAAAGATGTACATGGGAGGACCAGAAGATGGTGTAATGGTTACATCACTAGACTCCTGCATGGTCAACTGCAGTTCAAGTCCCAGACCCTGAGGCTTGAAATTCACACTGGGTCCATGTTTGTGTGTGTCCACAATCCCAAGAGGAGAATGGAGGAGGAGAAGGGATTGCAATGTGATCACCCTAAAAGATGCTTTCTTGCTTTTTGTCTGTCTTTCTCTCTGTCTCTCTGGAGAGCACATGTGCCCTGTAGCAAAAGTCTCTCTAAAAAAAATTAAAAAGAGGAAGATGTGCATGATAATATCTTTGACTTGATTGAGGTACACAGCATCAGTGCTGGATAAAAAAATTTTGTATTGTTAAGATGCACAATGATTAATTATAAATTTAAGAAGTATAAAAATAAAAAAAATTAAAATTTTTTAAATTAAAAATTTAAGAAGTGTACAGGGACCAGCAGATGGCATAATGGCTACGTCACTGGACTCCCACATAGTCGACCGCAGTTCAAATCCCTGACATGGTGGTTTAAACTCACACTGGGCGTGTGTGCATGTGTGCCCAAGATCCCAAGAGAGAATGGAGGAGAAGGGGCTGAGGCATGTCCATAGCCCCTGGGGGGTGATTTCCCACTTTCTGTCTCTCTGTCTTTCTGGCACATGCAAGCATCCTATAGCAAAAACCTCTCCAAAAAAATAAAAGAGTGTAGAAAGAGTATTCACACAAACACACAAAGAGGAACAAAGTCAAAGATACATTGCTACATCCCCTAATAAATTATAAGAGCTCAAATATTTGTCACAAATAGTAGCCTATTAGGTGAGAAAGACGAAAAATGGATTTTGCATTCCTACAGATGTCATTTTTATATATCCTACATAGTAAGAGTTATGCATTAGAGACTACAGTGTGATGGAAAGTAAATTAATTCACAAAAGTGAAAGAGTATCCACTGGACTCTCAAATTGGATGCATCTTGCTCAAATATGTTAGTGATCTGGCGTGTAGGCTCAGGAAGAAAAAGTAACTCTTAAAAAAGACACTCAACCAGCAAATCTCAGAAACCAGGTAAGTTCTGCCTTTGGGATGAGTGTTCTTAATTGTGTTTTACACATGCACACTGATTGAGTACACAACTGGCACTAGAAGAATATTTTTCGTATGAATGAACGCATATCCCAAGAGTAAGAGTTGACCTGTGGCTCTGAAGACACCAGGATATGAAAGTATTAAGCACACTTCAGGGCACTGGTTCTCAAACATCAGACTTTCTGGGAGGGCTTATTACAAGACAGGTGGCTGGCAGTTCTCACCTCAGGGTTTCAGCAGGTCTGGGGTGGGGCCCTTGGGTTTGCATTACTAATAAGTACTTGGGCAAGAATGATGGTGCTGGCCCGAGGATCACACTTGCTATACAATATTGTGAGATGGGGCCAGCAGATGGTGTAGCAGTTATGTCTCTGGACTTCCACGTCGCCGACCACAGTGTGAGCCCCAAACTCAGGTGCCGTGCATGTGTGTGCATGCCCAAGATCCCAGGAGAATGGAGGAGAAGGGATTATGGCATGGCCACATCACTTTCCCTCTCACTGTCTCTGTCTCTCTCTCTATCTCTCTTTGACAAGCACACACGCCCTATGGCAGAAACCTCTAGAGAGAGAGAGAGAGAGAATATTGTAAGATGGATGTTCCTAACTTAACTAAGCACCCTGAGGTTTAACGAAGGGAAGAAAATGCTTTGAAGTAACTGTGAGATCAGCCAGAGTAGGAGGAGCAGAAATGGGAGAGTATAAAGTCAGAGGCGACGTTGGCTACGGTGCATGCCATCTGCCAGCAATTGGAGGGGATGAAAAATCTCGTGTTCTGGGTGTCGCTGGCTGTCTGTACGTGTGGGCTGAACGCAGGTGAGACAGCCAGGTGGGTGAGGGGTGGGAGGAGAGCAAGAAGTGGGTGAAACAAGCAGGAAGTAGATTCAGTTGATTGTCCATGACAGCTGTTAAAGACAGCATAGTGATTAGTGCAAAATAGAGGATTTGCAGATACCCAGACTCAATTTCTGGTTCTTCCTCTTGTTGGTTCGAGACTATGGGCAAGTTACTTGGCCCCTCTTTGACCTTGAGCCTCTGTGTATAAATAATAATAACAATAATCTTGAAGATAGAGGGAACTTAGTCTGTATTGATTTAGAAAGTTTTCCAAGGAAACAAGGTACAAAATAAACAGTAATGTAGGCAAAGCTAGGCTATGATTTAAAAAGAGAAAAATGCTATTAACCCACACTCACTTGTATGTTCACAGACAATCCCTGTGGGTTTTATAAGAATTACATTAGTAACATATGGGGTGGGTGACAGGGATCAGAGATGACTGGAAGAACTTTGAGGTTTTCCTTTTTGGGAATCAGGGGAGAAAGAAAGAAGCAAAACATTTAAGGGACACAAAAATGGAAAATTATCTGTTGATGATAACGAGTATGGTAATATCTTTAGCTAGACTAACGTACAGTGTACTCATGCTAGCAAAATTCATTTTACAAGCTGTAATGATATACAGTGATTGAATGGATAAATAAAAAAGACAAAAATCTGAACCATCTGAATGAGCATCCCAGAAAACAAATACCTTCTATAGAAAGCAAGTGGTCTTTATCTCTCACAGCTCCTGGATTAAAGTAGAAAAAGCAGGCCACCCCTAGAACTGCCAACACCTTGAGACTGCGTTCCCTGGGAACACACTGTAGGTGAACAAACTGTCACTCATGGCAGCCAGGGAGGACATACAGTGTGGGCTATCTAGGTCAGAAGGTCTTAGAAAGAACATACACTAGCATTTGGGATTTGGGTAGGAGGGGGGGGGGGGTGGGGGACTTTAGGGAGGGGGGGGGTTGGGGGACTTAAGGAAGGAGAGATTTGCCAGGATTGAATGCTGTCAGAAAGCAGAAGCGAGTCTATGACTGGGTATCTCAATAATTCTTTTCTTTTTTTTAAAGGCACGGTCTGGCCATGTTGCCTCAGCCTCTTGCCTCTGCCTCCCAGTTGAGACTACCGGTGTGCACCACCAGGCCCAGCTCTCTCTCTCTTTTTTAAAAAGTGTATTCCATGAGTGAGAGAGAGAGATACAATACTCTTGACAGAGCTTTGATGCCAGGATCCACCCCAAGCTTCAGCCAGCCCAGATCACAGAAACATCTCTGAGAGGTCTGTAGACATGAACCAGCAGGCTTCCCCGATGAGTCTGCCTCCCAGAGTGCTGCGTATTATCACTGCACCACTGCCTGGACCCGAAGCTGTGTTTGTAGACAGGGTGTTGCTGTCCAGGTCAGTCTGCATTGGCCTTGCTGAGTCACTGGGATTGCAGAGACACCTCACCATTTCCGGCCTTTAGATTGGACTGGGAATCAATCCTAGTCCTAGCCTGAAGGGCACAGCATCTTAGTAGCAGGTGCCATCATGACCAGGCCTCAATAAATCTTAAGAAGAATGTTTAATCAGTAAAGCAGCAGCAATCATTTATTTTAACCACTCATTTAGAAGAATATTGAGTAATTTGTGGGTGACAAATGTCTGAAGTAGTCTGTTTTATCTCATTATATCAAGATCTCAGAATAACTCCATTTAAGGTTATTATTCTATGAGCTTATTCATAACCAGTAGGAGAATGGCGTGGCTAAGCCCTCAGTCACTGTTGGTGGTGGTGGTGGTGGTGATGGTGTCAGAGCTGTTATGTCTCATCATCATTGATCATTTGGAGGAGGAAGAGAAACAAATGGTAAAAATGGTAAAAGTAATGTTTTGCCAGAGATTTATGTGATGAAGACATATGAAATTCAATGTCAGAGGAACTGTAAGGATGGTTGTGTTCTGCAGTGATGATGAAATGGTATTTATAGATGACCACTTCTTGAGGCACCAAGGCCTGAAAGTAACAGTTCAGCCCAGGCCGCCACAGGAATACAGTGGTAGGCAACACTCTGTGAAGCTGGACCCACACGTAAAGGCCCTGGGTTCAAGTCTCAGAGTCTCCTGTATACGCTGGGTGTGTGAGTGCCCATGATTCTGGCTTGTTGAAGTTGGGATGGATAGAAGTATGAAGATGCTGTTGGGGATGTCTCTCTTAGAAGAGATAAATAAACAATTTTTTTTAAAAAGAAAGAAAGCGCGAAAGACATGGCTCTATCGCTGGAATCCGACAGAGATCCAATGAATCCAGATTGAACTCGCTTTTGGTGCCCCCATTTCTGGTGCTGTGTGAACAAAATACTCATGAAAGTCTCTCTTTGCTCTTTCATCTGTGAAATCAAGACAAGGCTATAAAGATGAAAGATAAGAAAGATGAAAGATTAGAAAGGTTAACCATGGTGTTGGCAAAGCCAAGAGCTCCATGACTGGAGAAGCAGAAAGGTCACCGTGGCCGCTCTTACTCCGGCATTTATTACAACCTAAAATGACTGTCACTCCCAGTCGCGCTTAGCAGCAGCGCCCTCATGAGGCAGGATTGTTGTAGAGATTTCATTTCTGGAGCAGGATTACCTGAATACTTTCTTAGAGCTGTGGCTTCAAACAGGGGTTTCCCTCTCTAAGCCTCCATTTCTGTATCTGCACAATGGCAGCCATGATAACATATATGAACAACATACAGCCACGATAACATATATGAACAGCATCCATAATTATGATACATGTATAGGTTATATATAATAATATGAGCCACCTGTGAATTAGTATCTGTATAGCAAGGGTAAATAAAGTCAAACACAGGGGCCAGCAGATGGCGTAATGTTTATGTCGATGGACTCCCATGTAGTGGACCACAGTTTGAGTCCCAGACCCAGCAGTTTAAAACACACTGGGTGTGTGTATATGCATGCCCAAAATCCCAAGAGGAGAATGAAGGAGACAGAACTGTAGTGTGACCATTCCCCATAGGAGGTGATTTCTCTCTTTCTGTCTCTCTATCTCTCTCTGTCTCTCTGGCTCCCTATAGTAAAAATCTCTCTTAAAAAAAAAAAGAAAAGAAAAGAAAAAGAAAGTTAAATACGAGGGGTTAATTTCCTTCTGGAGGTAAATAGCACTTCCAGGTAAAGCAGAGACACAGCAAAAGCAAAGTCTCTGTGCCACTCACCAATTACCCCACACACTCCTCTTGGCTAAAATGAACGGTTGCTGCTTTAAAGTCTCTGTTTCACTGAACCCCTGCAATATGACCTGAAGAAGCATGACCTGCTGGTTTGAAACAGTTTGTGGAGTTGGGTTTCCTGGATTTAAAGAAATTTCCAACAGTCTGGGACAAGCAGATGGCATAATGGTTATGTCGCTGGACTCCCATGTAGTCGAGTCCTGGACCCAGAGACTTAAAACACGCTGGGCGTGTGTGCCGGTGTTCCCAAAATCCAGAGAGGAGAATGGAGGACAAGGGACTGCAGCATGGCCATCCCCCCAGGCGGGGGGGGGGTGATTTCTTGCTTTCTGTTTCTCTGTCTCTGTCTGTCTCTGTCTCTCTGGTAAGCACACACACCCTATAGCAAAAAGCTCTCTTTTTTTAAAAAAAAAAAAAAAAACTAATACCGGGCCGCTCCTCCTCACCCCCGCCTGGGCCCTGATGGGGCTGGGTAGGCAAGTTGGCCACTATGGCTCAAGCCCAGGCAGCGGTGGCCAGAGGAGGTGGCGCCTTCTCCTTCTCAGCCGGTGCCAGTGATCACAGACAGTGGCTCGGCCCAGATGAGACTGCTGGCCAGCTGGCTGGGCCTGGGCCTGGCACCCGTGTGGCTGGCGCAGAGGATGTGGACTCTGCAGAGCTGCTCTCCTGCTCCCTGTATGTGAACAGGACCAGCGGCCCCAGTGGGGAGAAGGAGAACGACCAGTGTGGTACGTGTGTAACAGAGAGAAATTACGTGAATCACTCCACGCTGTCTTTGCTCAAATCATCTTGATCAAGGAACAAAGATCTTAACAGCATCGAGAAAGCTGGCTGGCTATTTATCCAATTATATCTTCTTTTGTATCATCTGTTTTTAGCCTGTTTATGTCTAGAATGTCTATCAATGGGTTGCTAGAAAGAGACTCAATGTTTGTGTTTTCACCAAATCAGTTTCAGAGACTGCTTAAAATTAACCCAGTCTGGAAAACCCACAGACTTCTTTATTTAGGTGCTGGAGGTGACGTTGCAGAAATCCTGAGCCCTCATTTTGAAGAAATCTATGCCACTGAGCTTTCTGAAACTGTGGATATGGCAGCTTCAGAAGAAGAAATACATGGGGCCAGCAAATGGCGTAATTGCTACGTTGCTGGACTTCCATGTAGTCGACCGTGGTTCAAGTCCCGGACTCAGTGGCTTAAACTAAAGCAGTGTGTGTGTGAGCATGCCCAAGATCCTGAGATGAGAATGGAGAAGGGATTGCAGCGTGGCCATCTCCCTGGGGGGTGATTTCTCGCTTTCTGTCTCTCTGTCTCTCTCTCTGTCTTTCTGTCAAGCACACGTGCCCTCTAGCCAAAACCTCTCCAAAAAAAGAGAAGAAATACAGAGTGCTTGGTGTAAGTGAATGGCACAACGCAGGGTTCCAATATGATGTGTGATCAGCTGCTTGAATTTGCTGGATTGCTGAGATCAGCCTCTGACTTTGTTAAAAAGATAGTACAAGTATCTTGGAGCCAACTAGAGGCCAGGTCCTTCCCTTTCATCCCTATGTGGAAGATGGTGGCAAGTGAGAGAAACCATCAGAAATTTTGGAAATCCAGGGTCAGAATTGGGATAGTGAATAGTCTGCCTGAAGTTTTCAGAAAAGCGGGTTTTGTTATCGAAGTTTTCACCAGACTGCCGTGCCTGGGTGCGGACGCCATGTACAATGATGCCTACGTCCTGGATGACGCTGTTTTTGTTCTCAAACCAGTATAAACACGTGGAGGCCAAAGTCTTCAGAGTCCGCCCCAAGAATGCACCCTCTGGAACAGGGTCAGCATTCACAGTCACGCGGAGGGAGGGCCTTTGGGGACTGCCGTTCCAAGTCTCATGCAGGAAGCTAGAAAGCTAAAATATGAATGATTTCTTTGCAGTGTGTAAAAGGAATGTTTTTTAAAAACAGAGCCCCAACTGTTTGTGGAATTTTATCAACTCTTTACTCAGAGTCACAGTCTAATGCAGATCACTCCAACTCTGATGGAAGATTTTTTTTATACTCAGTTGCGGTAGGGACTCATTCTCCAGACAAAGCAATAGCCACGACTTCATGAACCAGTAAATGGATTGTTGTTAATAAAATGAAGACTGGCAACAAAGCTGTCCATTCAATTCCAAATATCGGTTATAAGGCATAGCCACTGATATTCTTTCATGTTTAGAAATTCTTTCTGTGATTACTCAAGGAAATGTTTTTAATCATGCTAATAAACTTTTTGGAGAAGAAAAATAAAAAACTAATACTAATAAATAGTAAAGTCATTGCCAACAGTAAATAGTCACATGACTTTCAGCAAGAGCTGCTTTGTGCTCATTTTTTCCCCCTAATTTGCTAGAGGGCATGTGTGCTCTACAGAGAGAAAGGGAGGAGCAAAGTGGGAAAGCACCCCAAGGGGCATGATCACACTGCACTCCTTTATCCTCCATCTCCATCTCCCTCTCCCGTCAGGATTTTGGGCATGCTCACACACTCAGAATGTTTCCCAACCTGCCAGGGCCAGGACTTGAACTGCTCTGTTGGCTATGTGGGATCTAGCCGCCTTAACCACCACACCACTGGCTGGCCCATTGTGCACTTTCTCCTATTTATAGAACTTGGGGGGGGGGATGACGGAGGAAGGAGAAGGGAGTTATAAACCGTACTTTTCTTCCCTAAGGCTGTTGTGATCATTAAATGAAGCAACTACTGGAACCTAGCAGTTGCCAATGAAACATTAGTTAATGTCGTTAGGTAGCTATTCTGTGTATGATGTTGGTACAACAGAGAAATTTCCTATAATAGGCTCAGGAATGATTAAAAAGGCAACATTTTCTAGGAAAAAAGACATTAAATCTACCGAAGATATCCAGCCTTGGGCTCTAAACAAACAAGTTGTTTCTCTGAAACGTTGCCATATGGGCAAAGGCTAGAATATCCTCTCTAACCTTTGGAATTTTGGAATTTTACCAAATTGATGAAAGGTGCATGGTGTTAGATAGAGTGGATTTACTTTACCTTACTAAAAGAAAAATTTTGCAGGGGTACCAGGTGGCATGATGGTTAAGGCACTGGACTCCTAAATGGCCAACTGTGGATGGAGTCTCGGACCCAGAAGCTTAAAATACACCAGGCACGTGTGCATGCATGCATGCCTAAAATCCTGAGAAGAGAATGGAGGAGAAGGGATTCCAGTGTGGCCATCCCCCCTGGAGGATGATTTCTCACTTTCTCTCTGTTGTTCCAGTGAGCACACACACACCCTAAAGTAAAAGTCTCTCAAGGCAAAATCTTGGAATAGTCATAGCTCATATCCGAATTAATGGATGTTCTTGGGTGGGTGCACAATCTCCCAATAGAAAGCATTCATAACTCATCCAAGTTGTGATAGGATGCCTGCTTCTACAATAGGAGAACTGGCTACATGAGCTTCGAGGTCCTTTTAACACCCATTATTCTGGGAATGGAGTATTTTAGGAGGTGATCTAAGGTTAATCCATTGTTTTTTCTCTTTCAGACTTGGTTGCCCATTTACACCCTCCGTATCAAGGTAGGAACACCGTCACTTTACTCATTAGTATCTCAAGTGTTAGCCCCACTCCGTAAGCAATATTGCATTCCTGAAAGTCCTGCCATTTAGCCTTTCCTTTGCTCTTATCCCAGGCTCCCTGGTTGCATCAGCCAAATTGATTATTTCAAGATCTGGCACTCTTCTTCATTATAATTAACATCAGCATTTGTATGGAGTTTATTCTTTTTTAAAATTTAGTTTTAACTGATAAATAATAACTGTATATATGCATGGGAAAGAATGTGATGTTTTAATATAAGCTTACATGGTGGAATAATTACATCTAATTAACATGTCTATCATCTTATGCACTTACGTGTTTGTTAGGAAAGTATGAGACTACTTTCTTAGCAATTTTGAAACATACATTTCTTTTTTAAAAAAATTATTCATTTATTTAACTTCATTTATTATTAATAATATCTTTAATTATTAATATCTTTAATTCCGTTATTATTATTTTAATTTGACCAGACAGAGACAGAGGGAGAGAGAAAGGGAAAGGGAGAAAGCAAGCCACCAGGTCCGGGACTCAAACCGCAGTCAGCCATGTGGGAATCCAGCACCTTTAACTCCACCTGCCAGACCGGAAACATACAATACATTTCTATTAACTATCGTTAGCACAGTAGGTCTCTAAAACATACCACTGCTGTCTAACTGAAACTTTGTATGACCCTTTGAATGACATCTCCCCGTTCTCCCTTACTCCTCTCCCCCAACCTCTGGTAGCCACCATTCTGCTCTCTACTCCAATGAGTTCAACTTCTAAAAAAGCACTTTGTGTTTTTTATTGTTTCTTTGGTGCTTTGGTTAACTTTAATAACCTTATCAAGGTATAATTTATACACCATAACATTGACCCATTGTAAGTGTGCCGTTTAATGAGTTTCAGTAAGATTATGGAGTTGTGCAAACATCACCATCCCATTCTAGAACGTTTCATCACACACCCCCGATACCCTTCATACTCATCTCCAGTTCCCCTCCCATCCTATCCCCAGCCCTAAGCAACCATTGATCTACTTTTTGTCTCTATAGACGAGTCTTTTCTGATGTTTCCTATCAATGGAACCATACATGAGATCTTTTGCTTCTGTTTTTAAATTAATTATAGATAAATTCGTCTCTGAGTCTCAATTATTGGAAAAATTGAACTCCATCTTCATAGAGACAACAGGTTCTCAGTTTTAATCTATACCCCTCATGGAGTTGAGAGTTTCAAAGGAGAAAAAGAGATGTGAGAATATTTGATGGGGATGGTCAAGCCAGTGAAAGTAATAGAAGTAATAAAAATGAACGCAATAGGGAGTTCAAATAGACTTATTTAGAGATTTTTAAAAGCTTCGTGGAAATGCACGTGTATGCAGAATAGCAGAGGTGGGTAAACAAGCCAAGGGGCTGGGGAGTTCCGGCCAAGCAGAGAAGATTGTGTCTGTAAATCCTGAGGCTAGAAAATGGTGGCACAGCAGGAACACTTTGCAAGACTGAGCAGAAAGAGCACAAAGAACAGGAGTCCAAAGAGAGACTGAAGTGGTATTTAAGGACCAGATCAAGGAGAACACGATGAGCCATTTCAGTGCTGTTTCTTCTCCTAAGAGCAAAGGGGTATCAGTGAGTTACTAACAACACTAACCAGAGCCTGGTAAGTATTTAAGTAGGATCACTCTCCCTGCAGTATGAAAAGTGGGCAGGACACACAGATTGGGAACATGCTGGTGTCAACTGTGTCTTAGGTCCTGGGCATCTAAGATAACAGAAATAAGTTATTGCTGGCCAGTGACAGAGCATGTGAAGGGAGGGGAGAGCTTTGAGAACTACATAGGAGCTGACTTGGACGGGCCAAGAGATTTATTTTTCTAGAAGAGAGAGAAATAAAGAAACACTAAGACACTAAGAGTTTTGGCTTAGGTAAATCAGGTTTTTCATTGCTTATTTAAGAGAGAAGCTAAAAATTCTCAACCTGATTCCAGCTCTGGGTTGATTTTCTGCAACATCCGGGAAAGGCAGAGACACCAGTTGCATGTGGATTGGGCGTGATGGGTAAACAAACATGGTGTGGGTAATTGAGACGGACAATGGAGAGTCAATTCTCTATGTACGTGACCTATATTTGGCATGTGTTCTCTTTTCCAGAAATTCCTGACACTCCCTGTGTTTTTCCATTTATTTACGGTGATGTTACCCACTATAATTGCATCTCCGTCCACAGCGACTTTCTTTGGTGTTCTCTGGACAGTCATTTCCAAGGCAGGTGGCGGTACTGCAAGGCTTTGGGTAAGTATCTTGTAAGGGTTGTCTTGGATGCCCAGGATCCCAGAAGCAGAGAGCTAACTGGGTTTTGGTGTCAGACCTGCATTCTAATTCTGACTTTTCTACATAAGGTTAACCACTTTGAAAACAGTTCGGTGTGCTGGAAAAAGCATGATGTGCGGTGAATTCAGCAATTATTCATCTTAAAACTTTCTATGTTTATAGCTCGCCCTCCACCCCCATTTTCTCTGCAGATCCTCCCGAGTGTTCCTTCCCCTTCTTATTCAGAAAGAAGTTCATTTACAAATGTACGAAGGACGGCTATATTCTGGATCGGAGTTGGTGTTCATTGACAAAAAATTACAACAAAGATGGAAAGTGGAAGCAATGTTCTCCTCAGAAGTAAGATGCTTGGGACATAATGGGGTGGAAAGTTCACAGCTCTCTGGAAGCAGGGAACCCTCTGGATTACTGCAGGTGGTAGCTTGAGGTCTAAATCATCTGGTGATGACTTAGATCAGGGAAGATGGCAAACATTTTCTGTAAATGGCCCCCTAGTAAATATTTTAGGCTTAATGGGCCGGTGGACTCCATTGCAAGTACTCAGCTCTGCCTTTGTGATGCGCAAGTGACCATGGACAATACTAAAACTAATCAAAGTGGCCGTGTGCCAGTAAAATTTTACCTGTGGGCTTTGAACTTAGAATCTCCTAAAACTTGCAAATGTCTTAAAGTATTAGGAGTCCTCTGTTGTTGTTCTTGTTTTTTGGTCAATCATTTAAAAATGAAAAAAAAAATATTAACTAAAAGTCTGTAGGAAAACAAGTGGCAGGTTTCACTTGGCCTCTGGGACTTAGACAGCATGTCCTTGTTTGCGCAATCTGTCCTTGACCTCAAGTTGATGAAGACACGAGGTTTGTTCCCATTAAAAAAGCAGATGCCTGAGATGCAAGGCAGAGCACAACTGAGGGGAAACACAGGCATTGCCAATGACGGGCTGTGCTGCGCTTCGTTTTGGGCTTTTTAAATTTATTTTTTATTTTTTATTCTTTACATTCAATCTCTGTATGTCTTTACAACATGGAAAATGAATTTTCCCAGCATGAATACCCTGTCTGTTAGTCCAGTCAAAAAGTCCAGTCAAAAGAATATGGGAGTATCCTTCATCCGACTGCCACCCACAGCACGCATGCTTTGAACATTTATGTCGTACCCCACACAGACGTACAACGATTAAATGTAAATAAGAATTGTAAAATAAAATAAAATAGAAAAGAGGGAATAAGGAAAGCACAGTCAATACTCTTATGTTAATGAAGGAGTCCTTAAAAAGTTCATGCAAAATGTGCATTATGAGAAACTATGCATGGATTTCAAGCCTCTTTGCACCAATATACATTCAGACTTGAATTCCATTTTTCCATGAACTTTTTGAGGTCCCCTCGTATCTTTTGACTCCAATAAATGATTGTGTTCACCTTTCTTATTGGGCACCCAGAAATGTCAGAGCGTTATTTGGGACCCAGAAAAAGGTAACCATATTGTCTGAGATGTGCAGAGTCCCATTTTTCTGGCCAACTGGCTTTTTGAGTCTTTAACCTTCTCTGGAGTTCAGCCAATCATTATTCATTAACAAACTGGTCTGAAGCTTCATTTCTTGGTGAGATGCCAGGGAGCCTCTTTAGTTTCAACATTTGGTTTTCAATCTCCTATTACTTACCCACAGGTTTTTTTTTTTTTTTTTTGAGTTTTTTCCTTAAGAG
>NW_006159527.1:447566-456445 GCF_000334495.1 Tupaia belangeri chinensis | reverse complement strand
TTTCCCCCTATTTCTCACCCTCTGCCATTTCCCACCCTCATCCCACACTATCTCAGGTGTCTAACATTGTTTTCCATTCCTTTTTTTCACCACATTTTATGGATTCACAAAATTTCTTAAATAATCTAACTACTTTCAATACCAAGCTCTGCTAATATATACATATCTATGAATACATGTCTGACTTTAGGTATGAAACTCTGAGTAGAATGATTATACTATAAGGTAGCACCTAGCTGGTGCTACATTGTTTACTACGATTATTAATTATGTAGTTTTTACTATATTTTTTAATTTCAAGAAAAGCATATTTAGCTTTAATAAATCAAAGAAATGCTAAGGAAATATGTTTAAAATTTAAAGCCAGGAAATAGATTGGGATTCTGTTCAAATAGTAGGTACATGAACCTATCAGCAGCTCAAGACAAGACAAAAATCCTCAAAACCGGAAAACAAAGCCTAGAAGAAAATCAGCAATGTTTTAGTCAAAAGTCATAAGATTCTATTTCACCAGTTCTGTCTCATGTACTTAATCTATCATCTGTTGTGGTTCGATTTTTCCAATTAAATTCTGGGATATAATATTGTCCCCACAGTTAAGTTGGCCAATTTCTTAGTTTCTGAACTCTTATTTCTGTGTGACTATATTTACTTTTCCTGGTATGGCACTTCCTGCAGAAATTCTTGGAGATCTGATCTGGTGTTGGTATATTCTTTCAGGTTTAGTTTATCTGAGAATGTTCTCTTTTTTTATTTTCTTTAGCTTTATTTATTCATGTATTTATTTTAATTTGACCAGAGAGAGACAGAGTGAGAGAGAACAAGAGAGAGGGAAAGTGACAAAGCAAGCCGCCAAGTCCGTGACTTGAACCATAGTCAACCATGTGGGAGTCTGGCACCCTTAACCACCATACCACCTCCAGACCCCCATATTGTTAATTTTCTGAGTTGCTTTATTATTTCTGTGATTGCAAAAGAAAGTCTGTAATTTTTAGACATGTACACTTAAGTGTTTAGGAGTGAAGCATCATGTTATTTGTATTTGCCTTAAGACAAACCTGGAAAATAAAGAGGTAACAAATGTGGCAAACTTTTAACACTTGTAAAATCTAGAAACTAGATACATGGGTATTCATTATACTGTCATCTTTGTTTTACTGCACCTATAATGTGTCTTAGAGAAAATTTTCTTGGGCTGATTCTATTGGGGTTCCTCTGTATTTCTTGGGATTGGATCTTTGAATGCCTCTCTGGGTTTGGAAAGTTTCCTTACAGGATTTCATGGAATAGATTATCAATGCCCTTATGGGTCTCTTCTCTGGGATACCTATAATTCAGATGTTTGGACGTTTGATGGTATCTAGTATTTCTTGTATAATATTCTCTTATTGGGGGGCAATTTTCTCAGTCTTCATGGTGGATTTTTCTAGGTCAGCAATTATATATTTTGCAACTGAGGTTCGATTTTCGGTATAATCTAGTCTGCTTTTAATACTTTTGAGGGAGGTTTTGACTTCATCTCTAACAGGTCCATTTGATTCTTTTTTATAGTATGAATTTACACTTTTAGATCTTGCAAGAATTTCCTCACCTCCTGAAGCTCGTCAGCTCCTTTCCCCTACCTCTTCGGCAGTTCATTGTCTCTCTTCTCTTCTATCTCTGTGAGCTTTGTCACCATGAAAATTCTAAATTCTTCATCTGACATTTCCATTAATTTCATCATGCTGTCTGAGGGTGAAGAGGAGTTATTATCTTTCCTTGGAGGAGAGGTATTTTCTTGTTTTTCCATATTTCTTGTGACTCTGCGGTGATTTCTAGTGATCTGGTGGATGGTGAGTTTCTTCTAATTCCTGAAATTCAATCTGAGTGTTCAGAGGCGTGCAGGAGGAGATGATCTGCAATCTCTCTTCCATTCTGTTCTCACTCTTTGTGCCTCAGAATCAGTGGGAATAGAGAAATATTCTCACCCTAATTGTATTCAGATGTTTAGATCCTGTTCACTTGGACCTGTCTAGACATTTACTGTGTAGGAGCTGAGAAGCCAATGAATAAAGATAAAGATAAAAAAAAAAAAAGAATTAGAGAAGAGGAAGGAATAAAATATAAAAGAAAAAGAAAAAAAGGATCATTTAAAAACTGTAGATTTTAATTTTTAAAAGCAAAAATTGAAAACCATGGGGTGAAAGCAGTATTTCACAGCTGAAGTTCAGGATCCATGGGGAGATGGGCCTGGGTTTGTACCTTTCTAGAAATAAGTGAGGAAGAAGTCCCAGCAGAAAATCTTTATTTTAAATCTCTGAAAGCAGTATTTCACAGCTGAAGTTCAGGATCCATGTGGAGATGGGCCCGGGTTTGTCCTATTCTTCTTCTCTCTGCTATCTAGTCCTTCGGGGGGCGGGGATGTAGACCAATCTCTCATCACAGTGGAAAACAGATTTACTGTAACACCAATTTATTAATCTTTTTTGAGAGAGAAAGAGATTTTTCTATAGGGCACATGCACTTGCCAGAGAGACAGAGAGAGACAAAGAGACAGAAGGTGAGAAAATCACCCCCCAGGGAGGATGGCCATGCCGCAATTTCTTCTCCTCCATTCACTTCTTGGGATTTTGGGGATGCACACACACACACACACACACACACACACACACACACACACACCAGCATGAGCTTTAAACCACTGGATCCAAAAATGAAACCACAATCAACTATATGACGTAATCATTATGCCATCTGCTGATCTGTAACACCAATTCTAACCTCTCTTTTTCTTCCACAGCGATTAGATTTCTTGGTGTTCTTGAAGAGTCAGAAGTTATAGACTCATCAGCTGCCTCTCAAGATACACTTCTATCCTTTCCATTTATGACCATTCTTATCAATAAATATTTGACCACTTTTCCACGAGTGACTCCTTTACTGAAAAAAAGCACTGCCAAAGATCAATGGTGATCAGTAAAATGCTGACTACGGCAGAGTAGGGAACTAGGACAATTGTGGGTAAAAACTTGCATTCAAAACAATGTCCTGATGAATTTCTAACAGTATAATTTTTGGTGAATTAACTAAATTCTCAGGGAACTTCAATATTCTCTTTATACAATTTTAAGATTTTTAAATTGGAGTACAATAGAAATTTCTTAAAATGTTTTGAAGTGAAATTCATAAAGCATACAATTAAGCATTTTAAGGTAAACAACTCATTTAATACATCACAATGTTGTGCTACCATCACCTCTGCCTCGTTCCAGAACATTTTCATCATCCCAAAAGTAAGCAATCATTTCTCAATGATTAAGCAATTATTCTTCATCCTCTCCTCCCCCTAGCTTCCAGCAAACACCATCTGACTTTTTTTCTGGCTGATTCTGGGTATTTCATATAAATGGAATCATGTAATATGTGGACTGGAAGATGGCTCATGATTTAGCAGATTAACCTGTCTTCCTGAGCATGGACTCATGACATAGTCGGAGTCATGACTTTTCTAACGGGTGGTAGAGGAGAGAGAACACGTTTCTCCTTGTCATTTGGACTATCGGGAAGTAAATAGAGACACTTAGTAGCCTTGTTCCATACCATGATGGGAAAACCCACATGAAGTAGGAGGGAATGAGATAGAGGGTTCTTAATCCAGTTCTCTGGGCATCGACTTCTGCCTTTTCCTTGATTTGATTATTTGAGCCAATAAAGCCTCCCTTGTTGCTTACATTAATTCTGTGCATTACATCAAGGAGTCCCATTCCTAGCCTAATCAGAATATTCCACATAAATGACATTTCGTATGAGGAGGCCAATACCCACAAATAGGGAGAGGGAATGAGACTGCAGATCATGTTGTTCCACATGAAGCCACCATTCTTTACTCAGATTTGACACCTCTCCATTGAGCACCCACTGAAGGTCAAGAACACATACAAAAACTTACCAAATTTACAATCCTCAAATTTGACATCTTAATACCTGAAGTGAAAAGAGCTATGGTCTGAATGTTTGTCTCCCCACCCCACCCCCCAAAATATATATTGAAATCTTAACCCTCAAGGTGATGATATTAGGAGGCAGAACATTTAGAAGGTGGTCATGAGAGTGAATCCCTCTTGAATGGGATCAGTGCTGTTGTAAAGGAGACTCCAGGAAGATCCTTCATGCCTTCCACTACATGAGGACACAGCAAGAAGATGCTGCCTATGAGCCAGAAAAAAGGCCCTCACCAGACACTGAATATACCTTGGCTTTGGATTTCTCTGCTTTCAAAACTATGAGAAATAAATTTCTGCTATTTTTAAGTAACTAGTTTATGGTATTTTGTTATAGCAGCCAAATGAGATGAGATAGTAAGGAAACTGATTTCAGAGAAGGCAGTTTCCCATGGCCACACAATTTGGAAGTGAAAAATTCTAGTAAAATACAGAACTGTTGCTCACCAAGCTTTCTTTTTTTGTTTGTTTGTTTGTTGCTTCTATATCTTTAGTGACTTTCACAAAAATATTTTCCCTTTGTATAATCTGAATTCTTTTTTATTCTTCTTTTAAAGAAACATTTATTTAATTTTATTTATCATTATTTTTTTAACTTGCTACAGGGCACACATTTTCACCTTGAGACAGACAGAGAGAGAGAGAGAGAGAGAGAGAAAGAGAAAAAGCAAGCCGCCAAGTCTAGAACTTGAACCATGATCAGCCATATGAGAGTCCAGCACCTTAACCACCATGCCACGTACTGGCTTCTCTTTTTTGTTCTTATAATAATAGTTTTCTTAAATTCTGTACTGATAACACAGTGTATGCATTAATGTGCTAAGTAAAAAGACCTTGTGTTAGAAAGCCAGATCAGCATTAATTTAGTGCAACAGTTCTTAATATTTAGCCTCAAGATGCCTTTACGTTGTTAAAAATTATCAACGTCTTTGTGATGGTTAAGTATAGGTGTCAACATGACTTGGTTAAGAGACACAAAGATGACAAATGCGTCATTTCTTGGTATTTCTGTGAGGCTATTTCTAAGAGAGATTGACTTTTAAATCAATGGATGGAACAAGAATGATCCATCTGCCTTCCATGTGGGCAGACACCATCAAATCAGCTGATGGATCAATAAAAGTTCCAAAAAAAAAAAAGGTAAATTAACTCTCTCCTGGAGCTGGGACACCATTCTTCTCTTTGAATGTCAAAATTCCAGGTTCTCTGACCTTTGGACTCTGGGTTGTACCAGTAGCTCTTCAGATTCTCAGGCCTTCAGCCCAGGACAGAAAGTTACACCATTGACTTCCCTGGTTATCCAACTCTCTAAGGTAGCCTATCATGTGAATTCTCATCCTCCATAATCACATAAGTCAATTGCTCTAATAAATACACCTCTCTCCCTCCCTTACGGTTATACATTTGATTTTGATCCTTCCTTGAATTCATTTGATGATTCTCCAAAAGAATATATCTGTATTCACCACACTGAGATGGATACCAAACTTCAGCTCTGAGATATTGGTTTCCTTGACCAAAAATGAAGATTTTTATCATGTAATATGTGGACTGGAAGATGGCTCATGATTTAGCAGATTAACCTGTCTTCCTGAGCATGGACTCATGACATAGTCGGAGTCATGACTTTTCTAACGGGTGGTAGAGGAGAGAGAACACGTTTCTCCTTGTCATTTGGACTATCGGGAAGTAAATAGAGACACTTAGTAGCCTTGTTCCATACCATGATGGGAAAACCCACATGAAGTAGGAGGGAATGAGATAGAGGGTTCTTAATCCAGTTCTCTGGGCATCGACTTCTGCCTTTTCCTTGATTTGATTATTTGAGCCAATAAAGCCTCCCTTGTTGCTTACATTAATTCTGTGCATTACATCAAGGAGTCCCATTCCTAGCCTAATCAGAATATTCCACATAAATGACATTTCGTATGAGGAGGCCAATACCCCAAATAGGGAGAGGGAATGAGACTGCAGATCATGTTGTTCCACCTGAAGCCACCATTCTTTACTCAGATTTGACACCTCTCCATTGAGCACCCACTGAAGGTCAAGAACACATACAAAAACTTACCAAATTTACAATCCTCAAATTTGACATCTTAATACCTGAAGTGAAAAGAGCTATGGTCTGAATGTTTGTCTCCCCACCCCACCCCCCAAAATATATATTGAAATCTTAACCCTCAAGGTGATGATATTAGGAGGCAGAACATTTAGAAGGTGGTCATGAGAGTGAATCCCTCTTGAATGGGATCAGTGCTGTTGTAAAGGAGACTCCAGGAAGATCCTTCATGCCTTCCACTACATGAGGACACAGCAAGAAGATGCTGCCTATGAGCCAGAAAAAAGGCCCTCACCAGACACTGAATATACCTTGGCTTTGGATTTCTCTGCTTTCAAAACTATGAGAAATAAATTTCTGCTATTTTTAAGTAACTAGTTTATGGTATTTTGTTATAGCAGCCAAATGAGATGAGATAGTAAGGAAACTGATTTCAGAGAAGGCAGTTTCCCATGGCCACACAATTTGGAAGTGAAAAATTCTAGTAAAATACAGAACTGTTGCTCACCAAGCTTTCTTTTTTTGTTTGTTTGTTTGTTGCTTCTATATCTTTAGTGACTTTCACAAAAATATTTTCCCTTTGTATAATCTGAATTCTTTTTTATTCTTCTTTTAAAGAAACATTTATTTAATTTTATTTATCATTATTTTTTTAACTTGCTACAGGGCACACATTTTCACCTTGAGACAGACAGAGAGAGAGAGAGAGAGAGAGAGAAAGAGAAAAAGCAAGCCGCCAAGTCTAGAACTTGAACCATGATCAGCCATATGAGAGTCCAGCACCTTAACCACCATGCCACGTACTGGCTTCTCTTTTTTGTTCTTATAATAATAGTTTTCTTAAATTCTGTACTGATAACACAGTGTATGCATTAATGTGCTAAGTAAAAAGACCTTGTGTTAGAAAGCCAGATCAGCATTAATTTAGTGCAACAGTTCTTAATATTTAGCCTCAAGATGCCTTTACGTTGTTAAAAATTATCAACGTCTTTGTGATGGTTAAGTATAGGTGTCAACATGACTTGGTTAAGAGACACAAAGATGACAAATGCGTCATTTCTTGGTATTTCTGTGAGGCTATTTCTAAGAGAGATTGACTTTTAAATCAATGGATGGAACAAGAATGATCCATCTGCCTTCCATGTGGGCAGACACCATCAAATCAGCTGATGGATCAATAAAAGTTCCAAAAAAAAAAAAGGTAAATTAACTCTCTCCTGGAGCTGGGACACCATTCTTCTCTTTGAATGTCAAAATTCCAGGTTCTCTGACCTTTGGACTCTGGGTTGTACCAGTAGCTCTTCAGATTCTCAGGCCTTCAGCCCAGGACAGAAAGTTACACCATTGACTTCCCTGGTTATCCAACTCTCTAAGGTAGCCTATCATGTGAATTCTCATCCTCCATAATCACATAAGTCAATTGCTCTAATAAATACACCTCTCTCCCTCCCTTACGGTTATACATTTGATTTTGATCCTTCCTTGAATTCATTTGATGATTCTCCAAAAGAATATATCTGTATTCACCACACTGAGATGGATACCAAACTTCAGCTCTGAGATATTGGTTTCCTTGACCAAAAATGAAGATTTTTTTCTGCTGAGACTTCCCCCTCCAGACCCATTTCCAGTGGTCAAGGCACAAACCCAGGCCAGGCCCACCCTAAGATGGATACCATACTTGTGTGAAATATTGGTTTCCTTGACCAAAAATGAAGATTTTTCTGCTGAGAATTCCCCCTCCAGATTCATTTCTAGTGGGTAGGGATAACTCTGTGTCTCATTCTCTCCATTTCTCTTTGTCTCTCTCTGTCTTGCTGTGTCTCCCTGTGACTTTGAATTTAAAAAAAAATTTTTTTTAAGGAAAAGTATTCTCTGGGCTCTCAAGCCTCTCCTTTATTGTGTTAATTGGTGTCTTTCCCCACTTCATTTAGGAAAGGCACAAACCCAGGCCAGGTTCATGGTGATCTGGATACCGTACTTCAGCTGTGAACTACTGGTTTTGTGCAGTGTGCACACATGCTGCACAGTTTTCATTTTTTGCTTTATAAAATTATAATCTTTTGGATTTATATCATCTTTTTTCTTTCTTCTTTTCATTTTATTTTTTCATCTTCTTTCTTCTTCTTAATTCTTTTCCTTTTTTCTTTATTTTTATTCATTGACTGATCAGCCTGTATGTACTAAGTGTCTAGATAGGTCCATGTGAACCATTTCCAAACATCTGAATATGATTAGGATCAGAATATTCCTCTATTCACACTAAGCCTGATGCACAAAGAATGAAAATGGAACATAAGAGAGATTGCAGATCAACTCTTCCTGCTCGCCTCTGAACATTCAGATTAAAATTCAAGAATTAGGAAGAAACACGCCATCCATCAGATGACTAGAAATCACCACAGGGTCACAAGGAATATGGGAAAGCAAGAAAATATCTCTCCTCCAAGGAAAAAGAATAACTACTCTTCATCCTCAGACAGGGCAATTAAACTCATGCAACATCAGATAAAGAATTTAGCATATTTGTAGCAACAAAGCTAACAGAGATGGAAGAGAAGAGACAATGTACTGCAGAAGAGGCAGGAGAAAGGAGCTGACGAGTTCCAGGAGGTGAAGAAACTCTTTCAAGATCTAAAAGAGGAAATACACACTACAAAAAAAGAATCAAATGGACCTGTTAGATATGAAGGCTATAATACAGGAAATAAAAATATTCCTAGAAAGTATTAAAAGCAAACTAGATCATACAGAAAATTGAACCTAGGATGTAGAAGACAGAATTGCTGGCCTAGAAAAACCCACCATGAAGACTGAGAAAACTGGAAAAAAAAAAA
>NW_006159527.1:446482-447086 GCF_000334495.1 Tupaia belangeri chinensis | reverse complement strand
AGAGAGAGACAGAAAGCAAGAAATCACCCACTGGGGGGATGGCCACACCACAATCCCTTCTTCTCTATTCTCCTCTAGAGATCTTAAGCACACACGCACACGCACCTGGCATGAGTTTAAGCCACCAGGTCTGGGACTCAAACCGTGGTCGACTACATAGGAGTCCAACAACATAGCCATTACACCAATTGCTGGTCCCAAAAGCAATTATAACCAAGAATACTATACCCGAAGATTATCCTTCATATGGGAAGAAAAGACAAGAACTATCTCACAAAAACAAAACCTGAAAGAATTTACCAACACCAGACCAGATCTCTAGGAAGTTCTCAAGGGAGTATTATACCAGGAAAATTAAATACAGAGACACAGAAAGAAGAATTCAAAAACTAGGAAAACAGGGAACCAGCAGTTAGCGTAATGGCTATGTCGCTGGACTCCCACGTAGTCGACCACGGTTTGTGTCCCGGACCCGGTGGCTTAAAACTCACGCTGGGCACGTGTGCATGCGTGCCCAAGATCCCGAGAGGAGAATGGAGGAGAAGGGATTGCGGCGTGACCATCCCCCCTGGGGGGTGATTTCTCGCTTTCTGTCTCTATGTCT
>NW_006159527.1:434956-445976 GCF_000334495.1 Tupaia belangeri chinensis | reverse complement strand
AACTGCTGTTCGTGACATTTAAAAATATATTTTAAAAATACCTATTTAATGACTGTCATAAGTTATATAGGAACAGCTAGGTGCTACTTTATAGTATATTCATTCTACTCAGAGTTTCATGCCTAAAGTCAGACGTGTATTCACAGATATATTTATGTATCAGCTAAATGTGCTATTGAAAGTAGTTAGATTATTTAAGAAATTTTTTGAATCAATAAAAAGTGGGGGAAAAAGGAATAGAAAATAATTGTAGACAATTGAGATATTAGGAAGGAGGGTGAAAAATGGCAGAAGGTGAGAAATAGGGGTAATATGTGTATGTGTGTATCATATGATATATATATATATATATATATACACACACACAGATATACATGTATGATTAAGCCACTATATTCTGGATGGGAAATCACATTTTGTATGCTGTGATGACACTCAGAGAATGGATGCAAATTAATTAATTAATTTTTAAAAAATGTTTAAGAAGAAAAGTACAGTGCACTTGTGGAGGAGTCCAACCCAGTGGGGTCCCAGGATCTGTTCTGAGCCTTTGACCTTTGAGCACAGCTTTGGTCGGCTCAGCACATTGGCAAGGCTGCTGTTGTACGCCCCCCCCACCCCACCTCCTACCTATGAGCAAAGCTTGGGTCAACTCAGCATGTTGGCAAGGCTGCTTGCTGTATGCTCCAGAGACTGCAGTAGCCTTGCTGGGAAGTGACCCCCCTCTGACTCCCTGATATACTACTATAAAAAAATTACATGGTTGTCTCATACATCTTGAGTATGTGATAAGATTTCCCGAAAGCCCCCCACCACTCCTCTTTGCCCTAATCACCTACTGTTAATTATAATGCTTCATCGCTGTGGTCACAATAGAGAGTGTGCTGAAGTTCTATCTAGGCAGAAATAATCTTCTTGACCTTTGGAAGGCCCTTCAAGATACATTTAACATAAGCTTAAAAATAATCTTTTCTTTACACAAAATAAGACTAGGCCAAAACTGGCCCAGGACACCCCTGCCCTCACCAAGTGAAATAGATAAATATATTAGAATTCCTTAAATTAAGTTTTAGGTCCCTATAAAATTATATAAGTATCATTGTTTATTGAGATTCATAATAACTAATACCTATACTTGAGATTTTCTTTTTAGCATCGTTTTTAGTAATCACAAGATGGCTGCCGACAAGCATCGGCTGATAATTAACTCTGCTTGCTGGAGGCTATTTCCCAAAACGACATTCCATGAAATTTCTGAAGACCTGCCTATATCAAACAAACAATTGCTGAACTGTAATAGACCCGCCCTTAATCCAACCCTAAATGAAATGTATGTTCCCTATTGTTAAAACTTTATGAACTGATAATTAGAACACATAGCCCCTCACCCATTTACTTGCATGTATCACATTTTCAGTAAAATGGCATGATAATTCCTAGCAGTTGTCACTCTACAGAGAGCAATCTCTGGGGGTGACCAACTGAGGACATGCACAAAAATGGCACCAAAGCCTCAGTCTCCCCTTCCTGCACCACCTCCGATGAGTCAACCCACCCCCGCCAAGGCTGGACCCCGGCAGATGGGCACACTTGTAATTAGATTCTAGCTTTTTCAATACTTTCACTTTAAGATATTTTGTGAATCAATAAAATGTGGGGAAAAAATTTTTTTAAAAAGATATATCCAAATTCTGACCTTTGAATCTATCAATGTGATCCTGTTTGGGAAAAGAGTCTTTCCAGATGGAGCCAAGTTAAAAATGTAAAGATTGGGGGCCAGCAGGTGATGTAGTGGTTACGTTGTTGGACTTGCACACTGCCAACTGCAGTTCAAGCCCTGGACCTGACAACTTGAAACACACACTGGGCTTGTTGGCCTATGCTGCCCAAAATCCTGAGAGGAGAATGGAGAAGGGATGCAGCATGTCCATATCCCTGGGGGGTGATTTCTCACTTTCTCTCTCTGTCTCTATCTCTCCAGCAAGTACATGCACCCTGTAGAAAAAAAAAAAAAACTCTAAAAATTAATTGAGAAAGAAAATATATAATGAGATTTAATGAATTATCTAGCAGGCCCTAATTCCAATGACAAATGTCTTTATGAAAGACAGAAGAGAAAGCACAGGGAAGAAGGCCAAATGAAGATGGAGGCAGAGACTGCAGTGTTGTAACCACAAGTCGAGAAACACTTGCAGGCACCAGAAACTGGAAGAGGCAGTGAAAGATACCCACCTACGGTTTCCAGAGGATCTGTGGCCCTGCCACCTCTTCGATTTCAGACTTCTGGCCTCCAGAACTCAAAGATTGTATTTCTGTTGTTTGAACCACCATTTGTGGTAGTTTGTTACAACAGCCATAGCAAACTAATAAAGTGCTATTTACATTGCTTCCTCTCAAGTCATATGTCTTCCCATTTATTGATGTCCGTCTAATCCACTGTACAGAACTAAAGTTGCCTGACACTATGCAGGCTCTCACACAGCCCTGGGGAAAATCTAAGGTCCTAGACTATTTAAGATACCAGGAAGGGAAGACAGATTCCAGAACCAGTGGGTTCTCAGCAGAGAACTCAGAACTTCTCTGCTATTCTATCTGACTTTTTAAAATCACACACACAAAAATTAACACAAAATACTGTTGTATCTGAAGTAAATATCAAGACTTCTGTATCATTTTTCATGTCACCAACTTCATCCCAGAATCTGCAGCTATTACTATTGGAGAGGCAATGGTGAGTGAAAACATTTCAGCAAGGAGTAAAAGGAGGGAAGAGGATTTCTCTCTTTCTTCCCCCATCTCTCTTTCTCGTCTATTAGGTAAAATATATGAAAAAAGGTTCTAAAAGAAATTTTAAAAGGCCCATGGATCCATCAGTACAGCATCACTGGAAAACTTGGAAATAGAAACTCTGGAGCCTCATCTGAACCTACTGATTCAGAAACTCTGCATGGAGAACCCAGAAATCTGTTACACAAACCATTTGGGGTATTCTGAAGGATTTTAATGTTTAAAAACCACTGTATTAGAAATGAGATAAAGATTAAACACAGGCTTACTGATTAAGGAGAGAATTCATATTAGGAATGTTCAGTGAATAAAGTATTAAGGGAATGAGGTGATAAATAATTTAATATTGAGACCCCGCTGTTTTAATTGAAATAGACACAGAAAGAGAAAAATCTTAAGTTCACTATACTTCATAAATATGGACAATTATGTGTCAATTATTTAAAAAATGTTTAGTGGCTGGCAGGTGGTATGACAGTTAAAGGTGCTGGACTCCCACATGGCCGACCATGATTCGAGTCCCAGACCCCATTGTTTGCTTTCTCACGTTCCCTCTCTCTTTCTCTATATCTCTCTCTGGTCAAAATTTTTAAATGATAATAATGAATAAAGTTAAATAAAATAATTCTTTAAAATTTTTTAAAGCAGGGACAGCAGGTGGTGTGGTGGTTAAGGGTGTTGGATTCCTACATAGCCGACCACAGTTCGAGTCCTGAACCTGGTGGCTTTCTCTCTCTCTCTCTCTCCCTCTCTCTCTCTCCCTCCATCTCCCTCTCTTGGCAAGTTAAAATAAATAAATAAATACTTGATATTCTAGACATTACTGCTACGTACTTTCCTACAGTTGCTGGAAATAGCACCCTGTCCTTCCTAATTAATAACATAATCATTGCTAAATATAGAAAACCTATTCATAAAAAGCTATACTGTGCTTGCAGGTGCACATTGTGTGCTATAATGATGTACAATGACTAAAAGTAAATTTAAGAAAGTTATAGAAGGGGACCAACAGATGGCATAGCTATTACTTCACTGGACTCCCACATGACTGTGATTCAAATCCCAGGCCCAGTGGCTTCAAAATCACGCTGGGCATGTGTGCACGTGTGCCCCAGATCCCAGAAGGAGAATGGAGGAGAAGGGATTGTGGTGTGGGCATCCTTCCTTGGGGGTAATTTCTCATTTTCTATCTCACTGTCTCTGTTTTTCTTTAGCAATGCATGTGCCTAAGGCAAAAACTTTTAAATAAAAAAGTAATAGATGAAAAGAAATGATAAAGAATAGCATGGAAATAAATTAAAAAGAGAATAAAAGGGAACTAGAAAGTCAAAATAAAAATCTGGTGTTTTTGTTTTTGTTTTTATAGGGAATAAACAGAATCAGTAAATGATTAGCTAGACTAAGAAAAATAGAAAAAGGATCCTAATAAATAAAATCAGAAATGAAAAAGGTGATATTACAACAGAAATACAAAAGACCATTAGGGAATACTAAGAGCAACTATATGCCTTTAGGGGAACCAGCAGTTAGCATAATGGCTATGTCGCTGGACTCTCACGTAGTCAGCCACGGTTCGCGTCCCGGACCCGGTGGCTTAAAACTCACGCCGGGCGCATGTGCATGCATGCCCAAGATCCCGAGAGGAGAATGGAGAAGGGATTGCGGCGTGACCATCCCCCCTGGGTCCCTCTCTTGGCAAGTTAAAATAAATAAATAAATAAATGAATAAATAAATAAATAAATAAATAAATAAATGTTAATAAAATAATTCTTAAAAAACTTTTGGCATCTGAATAAAGTTATCAGATTTTATCTCAAAAGTGTCAAAATTGCTACATTTTCACTAGAAAAAATGATAAGTATATGAAGTAATAATTATGTTAGTTTAATTGACATAATCATTCAGATGTATGTGTGTTTGTGTGTGTGTATTAGTAGAATTTTGTACAATTTCGAAAAATCTCCATACTGTTTTCCAAAGTGGCTGTAGTTTAGATTCCCACCTACAGTGCACAGAACAACAAAGAGAAAGTCGGCAGGATTGTGGAGAAAAGGAAGCCCTTGTGCACTGTTGGTGGAAACGTTCATGTTGTCTTCAAATAGGGACAATTTAAATTCTTCCTTTCTATTTGGATGCCTTTTATTTTACTCTCGTGTCAGATTTCATTGGTAAGGATTTCCAATACTAGGCTGAAAAGGAATGGAAAAAGTGGACAACCTCCAGTTTTTAATGGGAATGCTTTCAGTTTTTCTCTCTTCAGTATCATGTTAGCTATAGGTGTGTCGTGTATGGCTTTTATTGTGTTAAAAAATGGTGACTTGATAAAATGAGTTTGGGAGGGTCCTTTCCATTTGGAACTTCAGGAGTAGCTTAAGAAGAATTAGTGTTAATTCTTCTATATTTTTGTAAAATTCCGAAATGAGGACATCAGAACTTAGGCTTTTGTTTTTGGGAGATTCTATCAGTGATTCAATCTTGCTGTTAATTATTGGATTATTTGGGCTTTCTATTTCTTCCTGGTTCAATCTAGGTATATTGCATGTGTCCAGAAATTTGTCCACATGTCTCTAGGCTTTCCAATTTGTTGGCATATAGTTGCTCTTAGTATTCCCTAATGGTCTTTTGTATTTCTGTTGTAATATCACCTTTTTCATTTCTGATTTTATTTATTTGGATCCTTTTTCTATTTTTCTTAGTCTAGCTAATCATTTACTGATTCTGTTTATTTAAAAATAAATAAATAAAAAAAAACGGTTTTTATTTTGTTGACTTTCTAGTTCCCTTTCATTCTCTATTTTATTTATTTCCATGCTATTCTTTATCATTTCTGTTTATCTATTACTTTTTTATTTAAAAGTTTTTGCCTTAGGCACATGCACTTGCTAAAGAAAACCAGAGACAATGAGAGGGAAAATGAGAAATCACCCCAAGGGGGGATGTCCACACCACAATCACTTCTCTTCCAGTCTCCTTCTGGGATCTGGGGCACACATGCACACATGCTCAGCATGACTTTGAAGCCACTGAGTCCGGGATTCGAACCACAGTCAGTCATGTGGGAGTCCAGTGATGTAATACCTATGCCATCTGTTGGCCCCCTTCTATTACTTTCTTAAATTTACTTTTAGTCATTGTACATCATTACAGCACACAATGTGCACCTGCAAGCACAGTATAGCTTTTTATGAATAGGTTTTCTATATTTAGCAATGATTATGTTATTAATTAGGAAGGTCAGCGTTCCATTTCCAGCAACTGTAGGAAAGTAAGTAGCAGTAATGTCTAGAATATCAAGAATAGCTTTCACTCTTCCCTTTGAGTCTCAGGGTGACTTTTATTGGGATCATGGAGACCCATTAGTGGAACTGTTTCCTGATTTGCAGGGGCATTAGCCCACTAACTCAGCAATTCCTCTGGTTTCTTCCTAGAGTATAAGGTTTGCTAATACCATCCACAGATTATAGTCCCATGTATTTTCTGGTAAACAACGGGAAGGTATTAGGACAGCAGGAAATAGGGACAAAGGACAAGGCTTTCATGATGTCGAAGAAGTATGTTTTCATGATCTTGGGAAAGCCGTCCCTATCTGGAATGTCCATGTGCTCCTGAGAAACACATTTCCTAATAACGTTTTTACTACTGTTATAGTTGGCTTTCTTGTGTGGAAAAGCTTCTATACACCCAGAAAACATACACTGAAAGTGGCATAGAATGAAATCCATGTGTAAGTATTCAAATCATCTAGCAGGTGCTGGATCCCCTGAGGTTTTTATCTCATCAGAATTGTAAATTCGACAAAACAAACATTGGTTATAAACCACTTTAGCAATTTTACAATAATGATTCTATAAATTTTAAAAATAATTTAATTGTTTTACCTTTTATGAGACATCATGGATTGCAGAGCTTTCAATAGTGAAATCTTTAACTCTTCAAGGAGTAGTAAGAAACCATCCAAACTCCTCGTGAGTCCACAATTACCACTGGATTTACATCTTCTTAAATATCAGTTTTGTTTCCAGTAAAAATGCACAGCGCTGTTTATTCAATAGGTTAGAACAGGTCATTTGACTCAGGTCAATCTTATGGGTTTTGTTCAAAAGTCTCCTCAGACTTTTAACCACAGCTATTTTGAGTCTTGTCATTCGCTGATGACTAATTGTTTACTCTGGTACTTTCCTGAGTAACTATAAGCTGAAGTGTTTCATCTCTGAGGAGATTCATGGAAAAAATCCTGTCAGCATAGGTTTCCAACAACTTTAAGACCATACCATTGGACTGGTTAGCAATTGTCAGAACTCTGATGAAGAAACTGACTAGTACACAAAACTGTTAACACAGTATCAAGCAGAACAAGCACTAAATACCAAGCAAATCATGCAGCATATTTTCATGCTATGTCAGCAATTTCAATACTAGTTAATACTAGTCATCATGATAGAATTCTGACCACCTTTGAGACTGTCATATTATAAGGAAGCCCAAACTCATCAGATAAAAACGTATTTTTGACATACAATGATGCACAACCAGCTACTAGATATTCCAATCATCAGAGCCCAGTGCTAGGCAGAGGGTGTATATACTCTCCAGAGAGAGAGGGAGAAACCACTTTCCAATAAGGTCCAATCATGCTCCAATCATCTCTCCTCCACTTCTTTACCTCACTGGGACTTTGGGCACACACATACACACACCTTGTACCATTGAGAATGAGTCTGAACCAAATACTGATATGGAACTCAATCTCTGGGAACCTCTTTGTAGGAACGGGACTGGGGAGAAATGTTCACATAATGAAATGCTCTCATTGTAAGCTAAACAATGTGATTGAATGTATATAAAAAATTGTTTTTAAATAATTAAAAAAAAAAAAAGACCAGGGAATCGGATCCATGTGCTGGCACTGTCGGGTGATAAGAACATTGCACACTGGGACCAGCAGTTAGCATAATGACTATGTCGCTGGGCTCCCATGTGGTCAACCGCTATTCGAGTCCCGGACATGGTTGTTTAAACTCATGCCGGACGCATGTGTATGCGAGCCCAGGATCCCGAGAGAAGAATGGAGGAGAAGGGATTGCGGCATGGCCATCCCTCCCAGAGGGTGATTTCTCGCTTTCTTTCTCTCTGTCTCTCTCTTTTGCACACCAGGCTTATTGTCTCTAAACTTACTCTTTTTTTTAAATTATTTTTTCCCAAAGAGCATGTGCATTTGGCAGAGAGAAAGTTAGAGAGGGAGAGAGAAATAGTATCCCCTATTGGGACATGGGCATGCCACAGTCTTTTCTCCATTTCTCTATTCTGTTGGGACTTTGGGCATGCATCCAAACCCAGCGTATTTTTCAAGCTGCCAGGCCTAGTATTCAAACCATTTGTTTGTTTATTTAAATGGAAACATAAACTTTTCTTCCTTCCTGACCCCTCTTGAATTGGAAATATTTGGGAGTATTCTTATTTTATGGCAGAAGGGTTATTTGCATAAGTTCAATCATGCTTATTGCATTGAATCAGAAATTGAAAATACTCATTATTGAACAGGGCTTTGACTGGAATGTCATATCTGAAAATTAATTAGAAAACTATGGAACTAAGGTGGATCTCAAGTAAGCCAACAGAAGCTCTTAGAAAGACGGCCTGGCACCATAAATAGTTCTGCCTGGCAGAGAGAATTAGAGAAGAAATATGGAAGAATGTATAACAAAATAACCTGGACTTTTCCAGCCCAGCATTGTAATCAGTAGAGATTGCAAAAGAGCAATGACACCAGCGGATTATCTTGAGAAAGTCTTTGAAGGAAGAAAAAGAGACTGATCTTTGCTGGCAGATGGTATATCACAGAATACTTGATAGGCAGGGCTGAATTGAGAAGGTTTATGTGTGACTAGTGTGCTGGGCATTTGCTTTTCAACAATTTGAATAGCTGACATGTAAATATTTACTCACAAATATTTGAAACCATACTGTTTCTGTTGTTCTAGAGTCGCAAATAAAATTATATGAAATTGTAAGAAATATTTTGTACATTATCTTTAAGATTCAGTATTTTGAAATTTTGAAAGTTGTTTATTAACTGTCAAGAACTATGGAGTATGAGCAAAAATTTTTTGATATGTAAAGTAAATGTGGAAAAATGTAAAAATAAATAAATAAATGGAAAAAATTAAAAAGAGAGGAAGAAAGAAGGAAGTAAAAAGAAAGGAAGAAGAAAGAAAGAAAGAAAAAAACAAAAACAGAAACCATTTGGTCAGCCATGTGGGATCCAGCTATCTTAACCACAAGGGCAATGAGCCCAGATGTCATTCTTTTTTTTTTTTTTTTTTTTTGATTTGCCAGAGGATGCATGTGCTAGGCATAAGGAGACTGAGAGACAGAAAGGGGAAAGAGAGAAAGCAACCCCCCCACCAAGGATCATGTCACAATCCTTTCTTCACTTCTCACTCCTTTAAAGAGTTTTGACATATATGCAAGTGTACCTGGTGTGTTATTATTTTCTCTTATTTGTGAGAGGTTTATGCCATAATGCAAGGGTACTCACTGGAGAAAGAGACAGAGCCAGTGAGAGAGAAAGTGAGAAATCACCCCCCAGGGGATATGGCCACACCACAATTCCTTCTCCTCCATTCTCTTCCTGGGATCTCAGACATACACACACACATGCCTGGCATGATTTTCAAGCCACCAGGTCTGGGACACAAACCACAGTCAGTCATGTGTGAGTCTAGCTATGTAACCACTACGCCTTCAGCTGTCCCCCTCCTGGTGTGTTTTTCAATCTACCAGATCCAGGACTTAAACCATTAGATTGGCCGTATGGTATCCAGCTGCCTCAACCACCAGGACATGGGCTGGCCTGCTCCTGCTTATATTTTTTATGCTTTTTATTTTTTAAAGATATTCGCTATATAGCACATGCACTCACCAGAGAGACAGAGAGAGAAAGCGAGAAATCATCTCCCCTTCAGGGGGAATGGCCATGCCATAAGCTCTTCTCCTCTATTCTCCTCTTGGGATTTTGGACACGCACATACATGCACCTAGTGTGATTTCAAGTCACTGGGTCCAGGACTTAAACTGGGATCTAAGACATGGGAATTCAGTGTCTTAACCACTACACCACCTGCTGGCCCTACGCTTACTCTTACAATTTCCTGGGATTACATGATTTTGTGAGAACTAAAAGAATTCCACTCTGCCTAGCTGGGTAGCATATTCTGGATTGTCAGTTGATTAATTGCTCCAGAATGAGAACTCTTAACTATTGAAGAAAATTTGAGGGCCAACAGATGGCATGGTGGGTAAAACACTGGACTCCTACGTAACCAACCGCAGTTCTAATCCCAGACCCGGCTGTTTACTGTCTCACTTTCCCTCTCTCATCCTCTCTCTTTCTGGTGAGCACACATGTCTTAAGGCAAATTTTAAAATAATAATAATAATAAATTAAATGAACAATTCTTTTTATAAAAAGAAAGAAAATTCAGAACATAGAAAATAAATGTATACAAAATTTTCTGGAACCTACTCTTTGCCTTCCATGTCAGATATTTTCTAATATCATTTAGCTACTGACAAGACAAATACATTTTAATTTCTCTTAACTAAACTCATTTCCATAAAATGCTGCTTTTTGAAAGATTAATCTTGATATCATATTGTAACCATATTGCAATCACTTCACTAAATTAGAACTGGTATTTTGAATAATTTATACTTATTATGATCCAATATTTTAATTCACTTTGCCCTCATTGATCACTTTGAACAGTAGCCTTCATTCTAGCTCACTGAATTGAGCTAGTGATAGATATAATATATTTAATGGCTAGGAAAAAGTCAAAATCATTCCTATCTATACAATAAATTTATGTGTATTTGTGTGTGTGTGTGTGTGTGTGTGTGTGTGTGTGTGTGTACTTTTTTAAAAAAATCTCTGGGGCCAGCAAGACCAGCAGATGGCATGGTGATTAAGGTGCTGGACTCTCCATTCTATGACTTGACTAAAATATTGCTACTTTTCTTCTAAGCTTTGTTGTCCGGTTTTAAGGATTTCTGTCCTGTCTTGAGCTGTCAATGGATTAATGTACCTACTATTTGAGCAGAATACTAACCTGTTTCTAGGCCTTAAGTTTCAAGGAAATATCCTTACCAGTTCAAAACTGCTTTTCTTGAAACCATCAGCTGAACTTGCTATTGTAAGTAGTTAGATTACTTATGATATTGTGTGATCAA
>NW_006159527.1:418227-434487 GCF_000334495.1 Tupaia belangeri chinensis | reverse complement strand
TAACACATATGTTGATGTGCTTGATTGAGCCAATATACAGTGTACTGTGAATGGAAAAAATCTCATTTTGTATGCTATAATGATGTACAGTGAATAAATGTAAATAAATAAATAAAAATTAATTAATTAATTTTTTAAAAAAGGTGCTGGACTCTCACATGGTCAACCACAATTTAAATCCCAGATCCAGTGACAGGTGTGCGTGTGTGCCCAAAATCCAAAGAGGGGAATGGAGGAGATGGACTGCAGTATGGCCATCCCTCCTGAGAGGTGTTATTTGCTTTCCTTCTCTCTCCCTCTCTGTCTCTCTCTACTGAGAGCATGACCTATGGCAAAAAAAAAAATCTTTAAAAAGCCCCCATAAAAGCCATTTGTTGGGACCAGCAGGTGGCGTGATGGTTAAGGCGCTGGACACTCCCACTTGGCCAACCAGGGTTCAAGTCCTGAATCTGGTGGCTTGCTTTCTCGCTTTGTCTCTCTCTCATTCTCAACCTCTGTCTCTCTCTGGTCAAATTAAAAAATAAATGAATAAATAAAATAAAATAAATAATTATTAAAAAATAAAGCCATTTGTTGTCAGAACAAGCAGTTGGCGTAATGGCTATGTTGTTGGACTCCCACGTAGTCAACCACACTTCGAGTCTCAGACCCGGTGGCTTAAACTCACGCTGAGCGTGTGTGCGTGTGTGCCCAAAATCCCGAGAGGAGAATGGAGGAGAAGGGATTGCGGGTGATTTCTTGCTTTCTGTCTGTCTGTCTCTCTCTCTGTCTGGCAAGTGCATGTGCCCTATAGCTAAAACCTCTTCAAAATAAAAAGCCATTTGTTGTCTAAGGTTTAATGCCACAGAGTAAGAAAATAAGATAAAGTTGGGGAACCATACTCTTCAACATCATAAAAATAATAAATAATGCAGATACAGATGATAGAAAAATGATGAGCCTTAACTGCTTCAATAATTTTATTTCTGAGTTTTGTAAATATTTTGACAGAATATATATATATACTCATATATATATACTCATATATATACATACTCATATATATATATATATATATATATATATATATCATGTGTGTGTGTGTGTGTGTGTGTGTGATTTCTGTAGTACTTAATATATTTAAAACATTAGAAACATTTATAGTAAGCGAGGTGTACCCTGGTAATTTTTAACAGGCAAGTAGTCAAAGATGCAAAGATTGGTCATTCCAAGTTCCAGGGTAAAATAATAGGTTTTATGTAATGACACCCCAGTTGCGCATTTGCACAAGACAGAGGAAAGCGTTATCAGTATTCATGTAAGATCCAGAATTTTCTAGACATTAATCCCACAGAAACAGCTCTTGAGGCAAATTTGCCATTTTCTCTTGGAATATTTTGTCAAAGGCTTCAGCTTGGGCTACTGTGAAGTGATTTTTCCAGTCCTCACATATACCTGGAAAAGATGAAACAGACTCAGATCAGACCAGGGATAAGTCTTAAGACCCCAACACATCTCCTCATTGGTCTGTCCCTGTCGTCCCTATGACATGGACATAATAGTCTAAATATAGCAGAATGACCAGCGGCTCTCTGGTGGACCCTTGTACTCCCAGGGAATGCTATCCATTCACACTGCCACCTGCCCGGAAACTATGTTTTACCGTCTCTTCTAACCCTTGCTGGATACAATTCACTGGCAATAATGCCATCTGTATCTCCTATGCCCAGGATCTAGCCACTCCTCACCACCTCTACTACTACCTCTGTGCCAAGCAAACATTCTCTCTCACCTGGGTATTATAATAGATTTGTAACTGCTCTCTCTTCTTTTGACCCGTTTTCTTTTAAATTATTCATGGTGGCTATCTTGGCCTCTTGACAAGCTAAGCCAAATCATGCCACATTCTTGCTCAAATTCTGCAAGGACTTTGGGGTCCACTTAGTATAAGTTCACTTAGTAAGTGGTACCCTACATGGCTGCAGCTCATTCGGCCCCCTATTGACTCTCCAACTCCATCTACGACTATCCACTCATTGGGTCTACTTCAGTATATTGGATTTTAGATTCTTCCTCCAGCATGCTACATACCCCCACTGTTCAGACCACTTGCAAGTCTCTGTTTCTTGTGATGCTGTCTTTTCAGACACACCCATGTCTTTTCCTTTTGATGCTTTCAAACCTTCACTTCAATCCAACCCTCTCAGAGAGGTTCTCTCATGTCCCAGTTTAAAACTGAAAGTTCCAATCCTTACTATACCATTTCACTACATAACACTTATCACATACAATATGTTCTATGCATTTCCTGTCTTAGGGATGTGTATAACATGCATACCAACCATAGATTTTATAAAGTTACCACACTTTCTTTTTAAATACTAAAGACAGTATTTCAAAGAGTAACCAATATATGGTATGTGCTTAATAAATATTTGTTGAAAAGATAAATAATAGAATGAAGAGTATACTGATATCTATATTTTACAGATGAGTAAAAAACTGAAGATATTGCACAGTTTAAAAATGATGAATATGATATCTCTCCAACTTTTTGAGTCATTTTCAATTTCCTTTTTTAGTTTTTCATAGTTTTCCTTGTAAAGGTCTTTGACTTCTTTGGTTAGGTTATTCCTAGGTATCTTTTTTTTTTTATCTTTGTTTCATTTTAATTTTCTTTTTTCTTTATATATATATATATATATATACGATGAAATATACCTCAGACCAGTTCAATTAAGAATACTATACACGTTATCATCAATAGGTAATAAACAGCTACTGTGTCCCACAAATGTCTTGTCTCTCTGTTTTCCCCCTAATTTACTCCCTATACTTTTTCCCTCTCCTGCCCTTCTTCCACACTGTCTCCAGTGTCCATAACAATTTTCAATGCTTTTATGTCCTCCAGTCTTTCAGTCTCTGCCATAGTGTGTGGACAGTCAGTATATACTAAGTGGAGACATATCTTTCTTTTATAGCCTGGCTTGCTTCACTCGGCAATAAATCTTCCAGATTCGACCACTTTCTATCAAATGCCAGGATCTTGTCTTTTACCAGTGAATAGTACTCCATAGCATATATGTGCCACACTTTTTCAATCCATTTATCTGTTTGTGGACAGTTAGGTTGGCTCCATATCTTAGCAATCCTGAATAATGCTGCAACAAACATTGATTTGCATAAACTTTTCTGACTGAGCATTCTTCTGTCCTTTGGGCAGATACTCAAAAGTGGAATTGCTGGAACATATGATAGTTCTATCTGTAGGTCTTTGAGGAACCTCCATATTGTTTTCCACAGTGACTGGACCAATTTACATTCCAACCGACAGTATAGGAGAGTTCCTCTGCCACCACAACCACAGCAACACTTATCATTTTTAATTAATTTTTAAAATTATTATTCATACATTAAATCTCTATACATCATTTAGATTGTGAAGAGACTTTACCCAGCATGATATACACCTCAGTCCAGCCCAGTTGAGATAATTGTATACATCCTCGTCAACAGATAAAAAACCTTCTCTGTGTCCCACAAGTGTCTTACCTCTCCATTTTCCCCCAAATGTCTCTTTCTACACTCTTCCCCTCCCACACTCCCTTTCCACTTTGTCTCTAGTGTCCATTACCATTTATTTTTATTTACTTTTATTTTTTATATATATTCAATCACATTATTTAGCTTACAAAGTGAACATTTCAATTTTTAATGCTTTTATGTTCTCCAGTATTTCAGTATTTACCAGAGTATGAGCAGTCAGTATATGTTAAGTGGAGACATCCAATGTCTCTCTCTCTCTCTTTTTTTTTTTTGGAGAGTTTTTGTTGTTGTTGTTGTTATAGGGTGCATGTACACACCAGGAAGACAGAGAGAGAGACAGAAAGTAAGAAATAATCCCCCAGAGGGGATGGCCACACCACAATCCCTTCTCCTCCATTCTCCTCTCGGGATCTTGGGCACACACATACAAGTGCCCAGTGTGAGTTTAAGCCACTGGGTCTGGGACTCAAACTGTGGTCAGTTACATGGGAGTCCAGAGACGTAGCCTTTATTCCAACTGCTGGTCTCCCAATGTCTCTCTTTCATAGCCTGACTTGCTTCACTCAGCAACAAATCTTCCATATTTATAAACGTTCTATCAAATTCCAGGGCCTTGTTTTTTATGGCTGAATAGTACTCCGTGGAGTGCATGTGCCATAATTTTTCAATCCATTCATCAGTTTGTGGACATTTGGGTTGGTTCCATGTCTTAGAAATTGTGAATAATGCTGCAATGAAAATAGTTGTGCAAGCACTTTTCTGACTGAGTGCTCTCCTGTCCTTTGGGTAGATACCCAGGAGCAGAATTGCTGGAACATATGGTACTTCTACTTGAAGGTCTTTGAGGAACCTCCAAATCGTTCTCCGCAGTGGCTGGACCAATTTACAGTCCCACCAACAGTGTAGGAGTGTCTCCCTTTCACCCCATCCTCTCCAGCACTTATCATTATTTATTTTTTTAATTTTCACCATTCTGACTGGGGTTAAGGAGTATCTCATTGTGGTTTTGATCTGCACCTCCCTCATATTGAGGGATGTTGAGCATTTTTTCATATGCTTTTTGGCTGTTTGTATGTCTTCCTTAGAGAGTTGTTTATTCAGCTCATTTTCCCATCTTTTAATTGATTTAATCATTTTCTTCCAGGCAAGCTGCTTGAGTTCTGTGTGTATTCTGTTTATCAGTTTCTTATCCGAGGCACAGCTTACAAAAATATTCTGCCATTCTGAGGGTTGTTGATTCACACTAATTACTGTGTACTCCTAGGCATATTATATATTTTTTGGCTATTGTAAATGGAATTGCTTTCTTGGGTTCTACTCAGTCTGCTCATTGTTGGCATACAGAAATGCTACATTTTTTGTATGTTAATTTTGTATCCTGCCACTCTACTGTATTCACTTAACATTCCCATAGACTTTTTGTGTATTCTTTTGGGTATCCTATGTATATAATCATGTCATCTGCAGATAGAGATAATTTCACTTCTCCTACTTGAATACCTTTTATTGTGTTTTCTTACCTGATTGTTTCGGTTAGGACTTCCGGTATTATGTGGAAAGGAATGAAGAAAGTAGAAAGTCTTATCTTGTTCCAGTTTTTAGTGAAAATCTTTAAGCTTTTCTCCATTCAGTATGATATTCCTGGATTGGAAAAATTAATATAATCAAAATGTCAATTCTATACAAATTAATCTACATTTATTGCAAACCAAACCAAATTACCAGAGATATTCTTCACAGAAAAACAATAGAATTTGTCTGGAGTCATAAAAGATCCTGTGTTGCCAGCAGATGGCATAGTGGTTATGTCGCTAGACTCCAACGTATTTGACCGTGGTTTAAGTCGTGGGCTTGTTGGCTTGAAATTCACACCAGGTGTGTATGCATGAGTGCCCTAAGTTCCAGGAGGAGAATGGATAAGAAGGGATTGTGGAATGACCATCTCCCCTTGGGGGTGATGTCTTACTTTCCCTTTTACTGTCTCTCTCTCTCTCTCTCTCTCTCTCTCTCCAGCAAGTACATAAGCAATAAGGCAAAAACCTCCTAAAAAAATAAACAAAAAGACCCTGTACTACCATAGCAATACTGCCCAAGAAAAGTAGAGTAGGAAGTATCTCATTCCTTGACCCCAAATTACATTACAAAGCTGTGATAATCAAAACAGCATGGTATTGGCACAAAAACAGGCATGAAGGTCAATGCAATACAATAGAGAACCCAACAATAAACTCCAAAACATACAGTCAACTGAATATTGACAAAAGGTCACCAGACAATCTAGTGGGGGAAAAAATCTCTTTAGCAAATAGTACTGGAAAAACTGGGTTTGCACCTGCAGAAAGAGGAAACCAGACCCCTCTCTCTCACCATTAGCATAAATCAACTCAAAATGGATCAAAGAGCTAAACCCAACACCTCAAACTATGTGACTTCTGGTGAACAACACAGGGACACTCTTGGAGACATCAGAGTAGGCAAAGACTTCTTTTTTCTTTTTTTTGGAGAGTTTTTTTTTTTTTTCCGCTATAGGGCACGTGCGCTTGCCAGACAGACAGAGAGAGACATAGAGACAGAAAGCAAGAAATCACCCACACCGGGGGGGGGTCACGCCACAATCCCTTCTCCTCCATTCTCCTCTCAGGATCTTGGGCATGCACACACATGCGCCCGGTGTGAGTTTTAAGCCACCAATCTGGGACGCGAACTACGTGGGAGTCCAGCGACATAGCCATTACGGTAACTGCTGGTTCCCAAGACTTCTTAAGTAAGATCCCCAAAGCACAGGTAGTAATCCCAAAAATAAACAAGTGAAATTATATCAGATTAAAAAATTTCTGCACAGCAAAAGAAACAATAATTAAAGTGAATTGACAATCCTCAGAATGGGAGAATATATTTGCAAACTATCTCAGATAAGGTATTGATAACCAGGATACATAGGAAACTCAAGCAACTTACCCCCACCAAAAAAAAATCAGTTTAATTAAAAGATGGGCAAATGAGCCAAACAGACAACTCTCCAAGGTAGACAAATGAACAGCCAAGAAGCATATGAAAAAATGCTTAACATCCCTTATCATATGGAATATGCAAATCAAAAGCACAATTAAATGCCACTTAACTCCAGTCAGAATGGCTAAGGTTAAAAAATAAAGAATGATAAGCTGGTGAGGTTGTGGTGAAAAAGAAACTCTCTCTCTACACTGTTGGTGGGAATGTAAATTAGTACAGCCACTGCGGAGAATGATATGGAGGATCCTCAAAGACCTACAAATAGAATATGATCTAGTAATTCTACTCCTGGGTATTTACCCAAAGGGTAGGAAAACACTCAGTTGGAAGAATATTTGCACATCCACGTTAATTACAGCATTATTCACAATTGCTAAAATGTGGAACCAACCCTAATGTCCATGAACAGATCAATGGATTGAAAAATTGTGGCATATATACACTATGAAATTCTATTTAGCCATAAAAGAATGAGACCCTGCCATTTGATAAAAAGTGGGTGAATATGGAAGATTTAATGCGAAGGAAAGCAAGACAGACTATAAAAAAGAGACATTATATGTCCCCTCTTAATATATGCCGAATGTCTGCATTGTATGGCAGAAACTGAAAGACTGAAATGTATAAAAGCATGAAGAGCAATTGTGGATACTAGAGACGGTGTGAGAGGAGGGAAATCGGGGAAGATGGGAAGGAGGGAGTCAAGGGGAAAATCACAAAATATTTCAAGGACATAAAAATAGAAAAGTATCTGTTAATGATAAGTTATATGATAATATCTTTGATGGAACTAATACACAGTGTATTAATTCTGGGAAAATTCATTGTGTATAATGTAATGACATACAGTGATTGGATATAAAAAAATGATAATATAAAAAGAAAAAAAAAGTACAGTATTTTTATTTGACCATGGTAATATCAGAAGATATAAAATCATGATAATTTAAGATTTTTCACCATGAATAAAATTGCAGAAATTTTGCAATCTTGGTCAATTTGTAGTATTTTTTTGTTTTTGTCTCATGTGCTGTTTACTTGGATGAGTAAATTACAGAGTGCAACTTATTGATATCTTATAGCAAACAATTATTTTATGAAACAGTAAAGGTAAATAAATATATAATGAAAGTGAACTTGATTGCAAACATTGTGACAGAGGAATCATATTCTCAGAACCAAAAGATGGCAAAATGGTTACATGGCTGGACTCTCATAAAGTCAACTGAGGTTAGAGTCCCAGACCAGGGGGCTTGAAACACACACTGGGCGTGGGAGCATGTATGCCCAAAATCCCAAGAGGAGAATGGAGGAGAAGGCATTGTGACATGTCCATCCCCTCTGGGGATGATTTCCTACTTTCTGTCTCTGTTTTTCTTTGTCTCTCTAGCAAGTGCACATGCCCTATAACAAAAATTTCTCAAAAAAAAAATGAAATCATACTCTTAATTAGAAAATATTATTTTATAGATTATTTACATTGATATTTACACATTATATAAACAGATTCTATTCACATGTAATATAAAATAATATACAATTATATATAAACTGATTATATTTAATATAACTATGAACTTCATATTCTTAATTTATATAAATACAAATTATATAGCAAAATGTCTAATATGTAACCAGTATTTTACTGACCTTTATTGTTACTGTCATGCTCATCATTATTTTTACTATTAAAACAATTTTTATTATAGTGTTCTTTTTCTCATGTATCCTTCGTAACACACTGACTTTTGGCAATCCAGAAAGAGGTATCAGAAAGAACCTGGGTAAATTCTATATGACTTCCCATTATTAAACATCAGTCTAGATTAGACAAACCAATATATCTATCCATGCCTTCACCTAAAGTTCTAAATCCTACCTTTCCAAATCTACCAAATTTAGCAGATGTAGTGTTCTGCTTATTATTTTCTTTATTCCTGGATTTTAAAAATCTACTGATTTAGTCTTCTAGGACTGCCATTAAAAAGTACCACAAACTGGGAACCAACAGTTAGCGTAATGGCTATGTTGCTGGACTCCCATGTAGTCGACCGCGGTTCGCGTCCCGGACCCAGTGGCTTAAAACACACTGGGCGCGTGTGCATGTGTGCCCAAGATCCCAAGAGGAGAATGGAGGAGAAGGGATTGTGGCATGACCATCCCCCCTGGGGGGTGATTTCTCGCTTTCTGTCTCTAGGTCTCTCTCTGTCTGTCTGGCGAGCGCACACGCCCTATAGCGAAAACCTCTCCCAAAAAAAAATACCACAAACTTAATTAGTAACTTCAACAACAAAAATCATTTTCTCATGCATTCATTTCTGAATGCAGGGAATCTGGGATCAAAGACCAACAGGAATGGTTTCTTGCAAGTCTGGCAGAGAACCTGATTAACCTGGTCACCATTTGTACGATGGATGCTTCCCGACTTCAAATTGAGGAGAGAGTCTGAATGACCTTGCATCAGATGACCATCCCAGCCCAAATCATGTTTCTCCAAATACCTGAAGCACATACCAGTACCATAAACAGAGACTTCCTAAAAAGGGTACACAGGAAGTTCTCTGCATGATGATAAATTAAGTTTATAAATGTAAAACTTCATCTCAACTGTTAGCACACTATTCTAAGTCCAAGGATGTCTTTCATGTATTCTGATAAATTTTGATCCAGAACATTTCTTTTTACCTTTTCTCACAATTAATGTATTACTATTCATATATTGTCCATGTAGGAGGGAATAATTGGACATCTTGTTTTCTTTCATGGCCTGGAAAGAGCTATACTTGAGAACTAAATTCACTTCTTCTGGTTCTAACTTCTCTCCAAGGAATTGACATATCTTCTCTACAGCACTTCTTGTGTCCTAAAAGAAAAAAAAAAAGACATATAAAGATATCAGAAGTAAGAAGATGAGAAGGAAGGAACTGCACAATGAAGAAGAGGAGGAGTGGAAAGAAGGAGAGAGGAACTGCATCCTGAAGTGAGAAGTGATTGAGTGGATGCAAAGAAGAGGATGAAAGAGAAAAGGGTAAAGATGAAAATACAATGGCTATAAAAGATACAAGGATCCACATGAATTTTCAAGTACCTATGAGTTTAGGACATCTTGATTGTAAAAGACATATTCTGGGACCAGCAGATGGTGTAACAGTTCCGTCGCTGGACTCCCACATTGTCAACCACCGTTGGAGTCTTGGACGAGGTGGCTTCAAAATCACGCTCGGTGTGTGTGCATGCATGCCCAAGATCCCATGGAAGAGAAGGGACTGTGGCATGGCAATTCCCCTTTGGGGATGATTTCTCACTTTCCCTCTCACTGTCTCTGTCTGTCTCTCTCTCTCCAGCAATCACATGCACCCTAAAGCAAACACCTCTTTAAAAAAAATGTATAAAGATAGTATCTGGGGTTACTAACTAGACTTCATGATGGCTTCTAGGCAATGATCAGGATTAAACAAGAAGGTTCTGGGTCATCTTGATAAAGATTTAAGAAATTAAGGGTGTCAGCACGTGGCATGGTGATTAAGGCACTGGACTCCCACATGACTTGAACTCCATGGTTTGAGTCCTGTGGCTTGCTTTCTCACTTTCCTTCCCTCTCTGTCTCTGATGAGTGCACATGGCTTATAGCAAATTTTAAAATAATAAGTAAAATTAAAGAAATAATTCTTTAATGAAAAGATTTGACAGATAGATTTCAAATCCTAACTATGCCATTAAGTAATACTGTTTTCCACAACTAACATTTAAATAACACAGATAATTTTACGTATCTTTTTCTAAGTTATTTCAATAATTAGTATTTGGTGTATAATCCAGGGAGATTATGATAAGAATAGTAATTTTTATAAGCAAATAGACTTTACTTTGAGTCATTTCCTTTTCTCCTAAAACTATAACGCTTTAAATTTTTCATCATTCTATAAGCCCCAGTTATTATCTAACAATAAGACACACAACTATGAACAAACAAAACATTTAATAGACACAAAAATGAACTGTTATTTGTTGATGATAATGTACATGGTAATGTCTTTGACTTGACAATTATGCACTGTATTCATGTTGGGGAAAAACCATGTTACACACCATTAAGATGTACAGTGATTAAATGTATTTTTAACATTTTTTTAATTTAAAAAAGACACACAACTATAGAAGTAATTAAATAAAAGTTCACTGTGTAATTAGAAAGGAGAATTACAGAAATATATGGGAGAATATGCTGATATTTCTTCTCTTGTTACAGAAGGCTTTTAGAGAGGTCCTGGAGGATTGGACAGAGACGTAACCAGAGGAAGGTAGTGGGAAGTAATATTTTTCAGGTAAAAACAAAAGTCTGGGGACCAGCAGTTGGCATAATGGCTATATCGCTGGACTCCCATGTAGTCCACTGCAGTATGAGGCCCAGACCCAGTGGCTTGAACTCACACTGGATGCATGTATGTGCGTACCCAAGATCCCAAAAAAGTAATGAAGGAGAAGGAATTGCAGTTTGGCCATCCTCCCAAGCATGTGATTTCTCACTTTTTGTCTCTCTTTCTGGTTAGTGCACGTGCCCTATAGCAAAAAGCTGTCAAAAAAAAAAAAAAAAAGTCCTTGTTTTTGTTAAAGTACCAAGTTTAAAGCTCAAGTTCTTATCTCAGTGGTCTAAACACATTAACAGGTTTGGAGCATTATCTGACAGTCCTTTCTGTCCATCTTGTGTCACTCACTAGCGCACTAACTTAGACTCTAAAATATTTAAAGGTTGGTTTCATGTATTCCTTTATTTTTTGTCAATCAAGCTCAAATGTCAGACATTTGGACACACCTCCGGAACTAAACAAGTTTTATGTACACCCATCTTCTTCCTGAGTTTCTGCTTATAAGTAGGTGATGAGAAACATTGCATGTCCTAGCCACAGGAAGTTTTGCAATCACCAGGGTGGAACAGGCCATCAAACTCTGCCTCAATACATGAAAAAGGTCCTTTAGAGGTAAGAAGAGCAAATAAAAAAGAATAGATAAAAAAAGAACATTGAGCTTGGGAATGGTCAACCAGAGGCAGCGCAGTGAAGATTAGGCAGCTAATTTCACAATTGATAACCCTTCGTGAGATTAAACATTGCTGGGAATGTGAAATGGAGACACAGAGGAACAGAGGGAAGTTATAGGAAGTGAACGTTATCTAGAAAAATGATAGTTACCCGTTTCATCTCTTCATAATTCAGTATCAGGAAGTTTTCCCTCTCTTTCATGGTCATCCAGTCACGAATATGGTCAAACCATGATCCATATATCACTGCATGGGGGAAGGCCAAAAGAGTATTTGATTATATAGTCTATGGAAGCAGGGATCCAACCTGTTATGCTCACTCTTCACATCTAACCACCTGCTTTATTAAGATATAATTGACAAATAATTTTGTATATATATATATTTTTTTGTGGTGAGAACATTTAAATTTTCCTCTCTTAGCAGTGTTCAAGTATATGATATATTCTCACTAACTCAATCACCATGGTAAAAAATAATAACAATAAATAAATAAAAATAGAGTTCCTGAACTTTTTATCTCCTAACTGAAATGTTGTAACCTTTGGTCAACATTTCCCTAACCACTCACAGCCCCTAGTAACCACCACTCTACTTTCTGCTTCTATTAATCCATCATTTTTCCATTCCATATGTAAGAGAGATCATGCAGTATTTGTATTTTTGTGACTGGCTTATTTCACTTTAACAGGTTCATCCATGTTTTTACAAATGACAGGATTTCCCTTTCTTTAAGATGGAATAATATTCCATTGCATGGACTTTTCACATTTTTTTTAATCCATTCATCTGTTGATGGATATTTAAGTGGATTTCCTATCATGACTATTGTGAATAATACTACCATTGAATGTGGGAACACAGATATCACTTTGGTATACTGAGTTTTGTTTTTTTTTTAACTGTTCTAATTGATGTGGGGAGACATCTCATTGTGGTTTTGATTTCCATCTCCCTAGTGATTAGTGAGGCAGGGCATTTTATTTAGATACCTGTTGGCCATTTATGTGTCTTTTTTGGAAGAATTTCTACTTAGGTCCTTTGCTCATTTTTTAACTGGATTGGTGTATTTGCTTTGAGAGTAACTTTTTAAATATACATAGTTTGAGTATTAACTTCTTAACAGATGTATGGCTTAGAAATACTTTCCTCCATTCCATTAGTTGTCTCTTCACTCTTGATTGTTTACTTTAGAGTATCCAACTTTTTAGTTGGATATAATCCTATTTTTCTCTTTTATTTTCTTGCTTATGCTTTTGGAGACATATTTTTTTTAATTATTGCCCATACCTATATTATAGAGCTTTTCTCCTATATTTTGTACTTAAAGGCATATATTTTTTTGTGGTGAGAACATTTAAATTTTCCTCTCTTAGCAGTGTTCAAGTATATGATATATTCTCACTAACTCAATCACCATGGTAAAAAATAATAACAATAAATAAATAAAAATAGAGTTCCTGAACTTTTTATCTCCTAACTGAAATGTTGTAACCTTTGGTCAACATTTCCCTAACCACTCACAGCCCCTAGTAACCACCACTCTACTTTCTGCTTCTATTAATCCATCATTTTTCCATTCCATATGTAAGAGAGATCATGCAGTATTTGTATTTTTGTGACTGGCTTATTTCACTTTAACAGGTTCATCCATGTTTTTACAAATGACAGGATTTCCCTTTCTTTAAGATGGAATAATATTCCATTGCATGGACTTTTCACATTTTTTTTAATCCATTCATCTGTTGATGGATATTTAAGTGGATTTCCTATCATGACTATTGTGAATAATACTACCATTGAATGTGGGAACACAGATATCACTTTGGTATACTGAGTTTTGTTTTTTTTTTAACTGTTCTAATTGATGTGGGGAGACATCTCATTGTGGTTTTGATTTCCATCTCCCTAGTGATTAGTGAGGCAGGGCATTTTATTTAGATACCTGTTGGCCATTTATGTGTCTTTTTTGGAAGAATTTCTACTTAGGTCCTTTGCTCATTTTTTAACTGGATTGGTGTATTTGCTTTGAGAGTAACTTTTTAAATATACATAGTTTGAGTATTAACTTCTTAACAGATGTATGGCTTAGAAATACTTTCCTCCATTCCATTAGTTGTCTCTTCACTCTTGATTGTTTACTTTAGAGTATCCAACTTTTTAGTTGGATATAATCCTATTTTTCTCTTTTATTTTCTTGCTTATGCTTTTGGAGACATATTTTTTTTAATTATTGCCCATACCTATATTATAGAGCTTTTCTCCTATATTTTGTACTTAAAGGCCAACATTTTCAGGTCTTAACTTTAAATCTCAAATCTATTGTGAGATAATTTTGTCTAAAGCATGAGATATCGCTTTTGGGGCATAGACATGAAGCCACAGACAAGTGTTTATGATGATTCTGAGTAATGGGCAAAACTCTATATTTATCTCCATTCTCTTTCCCAGATGGTGAGGAGCAGACACAGAGATGGCATTCAGAGACAAGGTGCCCAGCATTTAAGAGAACCAGACCTCACTTGCTTAACCAGAACATTCTATAAATTGACACCCTTCAAAATCTCTGTAACTAAATTTGTTGTCACAGCCTGAGGAACTGACCTCGGCTAATCTTTGCAATTTTGGCTTCTGCCATCCCCAGCACTCACTACTTTCCAGCCACTCTGACTCAGCACACCCAACTGATTCCTGCCTCAGAGACTTTACACATTCCTCTTCCTGAAAAGTACTACTTCCCAGGTCTTCTCATTCACCTTCTCCTGCTCACTCAGATCTTAGTTGCCTTGCAAGGGAGTCTTGCTTGACCACTAGCCTCAAAATAGGACCCTCTTAATCACTTTTAGGTGAAAAGTTTGGGTATTTCTTTCTCAGTATTTAGCTTTTGCTCTCTTCATGGGCAGAGAGTCACTGTAAAACAATTTCATCACTGCACAACAGTTCATACCATAGTCCCTGGTACATAGTAGGACCTCAGTTAATACCTGTAGCAGAAAGGAAAGATGATAACAACAAATGCACAAATAGGACACCAAATATTTTATACTAGTACTGTTTTTAAATATTAAAATAAAAATAAAAAGGCACCATAAAGAACAGCAATTCTTTAAGAAATCAACTGTTGATAAGGTAGCTTTTGTGCTTTCTGCATCCTATAAAAAAATTTGTCCATTGGCAGCCTCTAACTCTAAGCTAAAGTATCAAGGAAAGGTTCACAGTAATATCTCAAGCCTTTCTTGACTTTGACAAGAATGTGCTGGACAAGTAGGTGGGCTTTTGCAAAACTAAATCAAGTAAGACAACAATATCTCCCCTTACATGAGCTTTCTAGATAACAACATATAATCTTAATCCCCCAAACCTCTCTCTTTTTTATTTAACTTTATTTATTTTTTTTTAATTTGACTTGAGAGGAGAAGAATGAGATAGCAGAGAAAGAGAGAGAGAGAGCTGCCAGATCGGGGACTCAAACCATGGTTGACCATGTGGGAGTCCAGTGCCCTTAACCATTATGCACCCTGCCAGTCCTATACCAAGACCTTTAAAAAAATTAATTTGCCAAAGGTGGTGTATGCTCTCGCCAGAGAGAGAAAGAGAGAGAGAAGGAGAGCACCCTGCAGGGAATGGTCACACTGCAATCCCTCTGTTTCATCTCTTCCACCTGATTTTGGGTCACAGGTTGGGATTTTGGGAACATGCACTCAGTATGTTTTTCAAGCTTCCTAGGATGGGATTTGAACTGCAGTGTCAGCCTTCTAGCTGCCTTAATCACTGGGCCACAGAGCCAACCCATAACGAACCTTTTAAATGTAAATTATAATTTTACATAGGAATAGGGAATGGAGAAAGTAAACGCTACTTCCTCCTGTAAAATGTATTGTAAAACTCCAAGTTTTCTACAAGACACATAATCTTATGAGGAAGAAGTCTCAGCTACCTACCTGGAGTGTTCCTGATGTGCCAAGCATGGGTCACATACCTATACCCTCTATGAAAGAGTTTGATAAAGTCTTCCACAAAGATTAATAAAAAAGATACGCCACACATTAAGGGAAAGATTTCAAATATTTAGTTACTAGAAATGAACAGATTTGTAAGCATTTTATAACTAGTATTATAAACACATACCTATTTTTAATTTTAACATTCAAGATCTTATGAATCAATAACAATCTAGGTCTAAGGTCTAATAGAGCCAACTTTTTCAATAAAGGGAGGATCTCTTTGAATAAAGGTGTATTCTGAGGGACTTTGTATATTTTATATGAGATACTGTTAAATGTATATTAGGAGTAAAGGAAATAGAATAATTAAGATATTACTTTTCGGGAACCAGCAGTTAGCGTAATGGCTATGTCGCTGGACTCCCACGTAGTCGACCGCAGTTCATGTCCCGGACCCGGTGGCTTAAAACTCACGCCAGGCACGTGTGCGTGGGTGCCCAAGATCCCGAGAGGAGAATGGAGGAGAAGGGATTGCGGCATGGCCATCCCCCCTGGGGGGTGATTTCTCGCTTTCTATCTCTCTGTCTCTGTCTGCCTGGCGAGCGCACGCGCCCTATAGCAAAAACCTCTCCAAAAAAAAAAAATTAGGAAAAATGCACAATTCATCAGATGACTAGAAATCACCACAAGATCACAAGAAATATAGGTTAGCGAGCCGGCGGGCCGCCGGGTGGCCGGGGG
>NW_006159527.1:409213-416146 GCF_000334495.1 Tupaia belangeri chinensis | reverse complement strand
CTTTAAAAAAAAAAAAAAAAAAAAAAAAACTCTCCTCCAAGGAAAAAGGATAATGACTGTTTATTCTCAGACAGTACAATAAAACTCATGGAAATATCTGCAAAAGAATTTAGAATATTCATAATAACAGATATGAAAGATAAGAGATAATGAACTGCAGAAGAGACAGGAGAAAGGAGATGACGAGTTCCAGGAGGTGAGGAAATTTTTGCAAGATCTAAAAGATGAAATACACACTATAAAAAAGAATCAAATGGACCTGTTAGAGATGAAGGCTATAATACAGGAAGTCAAAATCTCCCTTGAAAGTATTAAAAGCAGACTAGATCACACAGAAAATCAAATCTCAGATGTAGAAGATAGAATCACTGGCCTAGAAAAATCCACCACAAAGAGTAAGAAAATTGCCCCAAAAAATGAGAATAATATACAGGAATGACAAGATACCATCAAACGTCCAAACATCCGGATAATTGGTATCCCAGGAGGTGAAGAGAATCATAAGAGAATTGATCACCTATTTCATGAAATCTTGCAAGAAAACTTTCCAAACCTAGAGAGTCACTCAAAGATCCACTCCCAAGAATACAAAGGACCCAAATAGAATCAACCCAAGAAGATCTCCAAAACACATTATAGCCACATTGACCAAAACCACAGACAAAGACAACATACTATAATCAGCAAGAGATAAAAGGCAAGTTACCTACAAAGGATATCCCATCAGGCTAACAGTGGACCTCTCATCAGAAACAATGTTAGTGAGGAAAGAATAGGAAAATACATTCAAAGTGTTAAGGGAAAAGCAATTTCAACCATGAATACTGTACCCGGCAATATTATCCTTCATATGTGAAGAAAAGACAGGAACACTCTCACATAAACAAAACCTGAAAGAATTTACCAAGACCAGCCCAGATCTCAAGGGAGTGCAATGCCAGGAAAATTAAATCTAGACACACAGAAATAAGAGTTCAAAAACTAAGAAAATGGCCAACTTAATCATAGGGCAAGTCTGGAGTTGAATATTATATCCCAGAATTTAATCGGGAAGATCAAACCACAACAGAAGATAGATGATGTACATGAGACTGAACTGGTGAAATAGAATTTTGTTACTTTTGACTAAAACATTGATGATTTTCTTCTAGGCTTTGTTTTCTGGTTTTAAGAATTTTTGTCCTGCCTTGAGCTGCCAATAGGTTTGTGGACCTACTATTTGAACAGACTCCCAACCTGTTTCCTGGCTTTAAGTTTTAAGCAAAGTTCCTTAGCATTTCTTTGATTTATTGAAGCTAAAACTGCTTTTCTTGAAATTAAAAAAAATATTTTAAAATACCTATTTAATGACCATAGTAAGCTATAATAGCATCAGCTAGGTGCTACCTTATAGTATACATATTCTACTCAGAGTTTCATGCCTAAAGTCAGACATGTATTCATAGATATGTACATACCAGCTGCACTTGCTATTGAAAGTAGTTAGAGTATTTAAGAAATTTTGTGAATTAATAAAATGGGGGGGAAGGAATAGAAAACAACTGTAGGCACCTGAGATAGTGTGGTACAAGGGAGGGAAATGGCAGAGGGTGCAAAATAGGGGTAAAATACATATATACATATATATATACATATATATATATATATGAAACTAGAAATGAAAAATTATTGATGATAACATGTATGATTAAGCCACTATGCAGTATATTTTGGATGGGAAATCACATTTTGTAAGCTGTGATGAGGCTCAGAAAATGAATGTAAATTAATTAATTAAAAAATGTTGGGACTAGCAATTAGCGTAATGGCTATGTCGCTGGACTCCCACGTAGTTGAATGCGGTTCGAGTCCCGGACCCGGTGGCTTAAACTCACGCCGGGTGCGTGTGCGTGCATGCCCAAGATCCCAAGAGGAGAATGGAGGAGAAGGGATTGCGGCGTGGCCATTCCCCCGGGGGGGGGGATGATTTCTTGCTTTCTATCTCTCTGTCTCTCTCTGTCTGTCTGGCGAGCACACGCGTCCTATAGCAAAAACCTCTCCAAAAAGAAAAAAAAATGTTTTGAAGAAAATTATAGTGCACTTGTAACTAGATTCTAGCTTTATCCATATTTTCAGTTTAAGGTATTTTGTGAATTAATAAAATGTGGGAGGAAATAAATAAATTTTAAAAAAAAGAAAGAAGGAAAAACAATACAGAAGTTCCTTAAAATTTTTAAAATAGAACTACCATATGATCTATTATTCCACTCCTGGCTATTTAACATAAAGACAGGAACTCACTCAGTGCAAAAGATATTTGCACATCCATGTTTATTGCAGCATTATTTACAAATGCTAAGACATTGACACAACATAAGTGCCCACTAACTGATGACTGGATATTTTAAATGTGACATATATACACAATGGATACTACTTAGACATGAAGAACGATGAGATCTTGTCGTTCAATACAAAGTGGTAAAATCTAGATGTATGTGAAATGAAACAAGCTAGACTATGAAGCCAAACACTACCCTAGCTTTAGAAAGTTTTCAGCCATGATTTCTTTAAATAAGTTTTCTGATCCTGTGACTTTCTCTTCTTTTTGAACTCCTGTTATTTGAATATATGCGGTCTTGATGAGTCTTTTAAACTTTCTTATTTGGGGACAAGCATATGCATAATGGTTACATCACTGGACTCCCACATGGCTGATTGTGGTTCAAACCCCAGACCCAGCAGCTTCATACCAGGTGCATGTGCATGGGTGCCCAAAATCCTGAGATGAAAATGAAAGAGAAGGGATTAAAGCATGGCAATCACACCAAAGGAGATTTCTTGCTTTCTGTCTCTCTGTCTTATTTGGGGACAAGCATATGCATAATGGTTACATCACTGGACTCCCACATGGCTGATTGTGGTTCAAACCCCAGACCCAGCAGCTTCATACCAGGTGCATGTGCATGGGTGCCCAAAATCCTGAGATGAAAATGAAAGAGAAGGGATTAAAGCATGGCAATCACACCAAAGGAGATTTCTTGCTTTCTGTCTCTCTGTCTTTTTCTGTCGAAGTGTGACAATCGCCCCAGGGGGTGATTCCTTGCTTTCTGTCTCTCTGTCTTTTTCTGTCTCTCTGGAAAGCATACATACCTTATAGCAAAAATTTTCTAAAAATGATTTTTTTAGTTTAACTTTGTTACTTTTTTCATGTTTTTCTTTTGTCTCCTCTAAGTGTATGTTTTCAAATAACCTGTCTTCTTACTAACATATGCTTCTATTTGATCAGCTTTGCTGTTGATGCTTTTCACTACATTTCACATAGTCATAGAATTTTTCAGCTCTGGTATCTGTTTTTTGCACTTTGTAATTTCATTTATTGTTAAAATTTTCATTTTAGACACTTATTATTTTCTTGTTCTTCTAAAATATAATTTCTGATTTATGTATAATCATTATACATTTTGTCAACTACAGTATGACTTTCAGAGCAATCATGGTGTGTAATAATGAAGTCAAGAATATAATCATATTCATGTTGTGCACATTTGATCACATGTCCTACTACTATTTTTCCCCTTTGTAAAATATATACATATAATTATGTGCTATGTATTATATACATATATAAATAAAGTGACCTTTTTTTACTTTGTGGTGGTACACTGTTCAATAACCTATTCCACTTGTTACATACATTCTTGTGTCTATTAATAATTTCCTCCCAAATTCTCAACTCACCCCATCATGTCATTCCTGAAATGTAGAACAAGCATCTCCAGACAATTCAGTGAGGAAGAGAAATATTTTGCCTAAATGGTGAAGGAAAAACTGAGTATCCACCATGCAAAAAAAGAAGCTAGATTCCTGTTTTTGTTGCATTGGTTCTCTGCACAGATGCTCAGCTTGTGGTGGGATCTTCCCATAAACCCATTGTCACATTGAAAAGCCTAAGTCAAACCAGCATAAATCTAGATGCCTCTTGATTTATGATGAAATTACATCCTGATTTAAAGTTAAAAATAAACCTGTAACTCAAAACATCACAAATCCAGATGCTTACAAATGAGTTACATCTTGATACATCCTAAATTGAGAAACCATGGATGGAACACAGAGAAGAAGAACACATAGGCCCTGAACGTATGCATGAGATCCTTTGCATAGGGTATTCTATGTTCCATGTTTCCCAATGGCATGAGAAATGAGAAGGTTTCAAGCTCCAAGTGAGCAACTGCCCTTATCCCTACAGAGTCCTTATTTTGTAGAGGAAGAAATGTGTTCAGTGCCTGGACTCCAACGGATTTATTACTATCATTCATGATTCAACCCTCCGCTCTAAGGCCTACAAGTCACAGTAAAGAACACTGTTGCCTGAGTGTAAGGATAGTATTATTTAGAACTTTAATTCCCAGAGTTTCTTCATCTGTATGGGGAAAACAGTTTAGATCACAGTTCTACAACACTGTGAATAGTTCAGAATATTGGTGCTCATTGGTAACAATAAATATTTTGTATTGGTGGTTCTTGGCTAAATACAAAAAAGGGAGAATGCCTGTGCATGAATTTTAAAAGATATTTGGATAGTGGTGATATATACAAGAAATGTCCTCATTGTTCACCAGTATTGATGAGACTCTCCCAAGACTCTTCATGACAGGCGAAGAACAATCCAGAATTCTTTTTCACCATATGACAAAGTCAAATAAAGCATTGACAAAGAGGATATTCTCTTTGTTTCTGGGTTTCTATCTTGTACTTTCACTCTTGTCCTTTTTCTTTTAAGTTTATTTATTTTATTCATAATAGAGAGTGCCTGCAAGCACTGAGAGAGACACAGAGAGAACCCTCAACAGGGTCTTGTCACAGTACAACCTGCCTTAACCACCTTGTCAGCTCATCGGGATGTTGGTACAAATGCACACACCTGATATGCTTTAAAACTAACCTGGGGGTCTGAACCCACAGTCTTCCATGTGGCTTCCAACAGTGCAGTTCAGTTTACTATCATCTGCATTAGGTCATCACTGCTACCCTTCTTCTGGAAGAGTAAGCTGAATCAAAGCAGGAGATAGGACTGAAGACCTCAGATAGTATTCATTCAATAAAAAATAGAACTCTCAGCCTTCAAAGGTGAGATTTCAGCTGAGAGTGAATGATCCAAGGATAGTTGTAAAGAGAAAATAAACTGTGCAATATGTGAGAAAGTGATTTCAACATGGCTTAAAAGTGCCAAGTAGCATGTGGGTGACAAATTCAGTAATTTGGCCATTATGTCAATCTAAGCAAAAAAATAATAATAGTTTGGCTTTCTAAACTGACAATGTAAGTGGTGGTAAATGGTATTTATCACTTGAGAAAGGATACTTACCAAGTGGCAAGAGTCATTCTAGTACCTGGTGTTCACCAAGGAATAACTCAAGGAGCTTATATTTTAAAGGGGAGACAAATGTAATAAACAAACAAACAAATGCATACTTTTTGCTCGAGAGTAATAGTGGGAAAAAGGGTAGTGTGTTAGAGCTACAAAAGGGTGCTACTTTATAGTATTGAAAAGAAAGACATTCTTAAATACAGCAACATATTACCAGAGATAAGATGACTATGTTAATCAAGGTTGTACTTTAATTACTTCTTAGATAAAGGACAGTAGTGAGGGGACTAAGGGAATGGAATTGGAAAAAGACAATGTTTATGAATGTTAGCATCATGCTTTTCCTTGAGTGATGAGTGGTTCTCTTTTTTAAATTTAATTTAATTTATTTATGTATTTTAAGTTTGCTTTAGGGCATGTGTGCTCACCAGAGAGAGAGGGAAAGTGAGAAAGCAACCCACCAGGTTCAGAATTCCAACTGCGGCTGGCCGTGTGGGAGTCTAGCTTCTTAACCACCAAGCCACCTGCTTACCCTGTGGAGTAGTTCTCTTTATTGAGTACAATAAACCTACAGTAGAAATTGTTAGAAGTATCATAGAAATATTAGTTCAATTTTGAATATCTGTGCCACCTGCAGGTCCCTCCAGTAAAGATTATTTAGAGCTGGGGAGACATCACAGCAGAGATATGGGACTCAGCATATAACTCATTAAAAACTACAAAGGTGTAAGTACCTGAGAAACCTCAGAACTTTTCCATAATTAAAAGTATAGAGGCCTTCTTGAAGTCACAGCCTCATGGATTCTGCAAACTAGCCATTTTGGGGAAACAGAAATCAAGACTTCCCACTGATAATTCAGCCTCGAACACACAAAACTCGCGTGGTAGGAAGACCCCTTCCAGGCCTCCTGTCTCTGTACCTGTCTTTGTCTCTCCCTACCTCTGTCTCTGCCTCCTCTCTCTCTTTTTTTTAATTTTTGATTTTTAGAATTTCACGTGGCGCACTTGCTCACCACGCAATTTTCCAATTTTTAGTTTTTTACTGAAATCTTTTTAAATATTAATATTTTAGTTTTATTGAAAAGTTTTTATCTTGGTTTTTTCTTCTCTTTTTCTGTTTCTTGTTTGTTCTTTGCTGTTGTTGCTGTTGTTTCTCTCTTTCTGTTTCTTTTTATGCATGCTCATCAATGCTCATATTTAACTTCCAAGTTTGGGAAGAAACTGACCATGAACCAGATGACTAGAAATCGCTGCAGGACCACAAGATATATGGGAAAGCAGGAAAATACCTCTCCTCCAAGGAAAAGGATAACTCCTCTTCATCCACACACATTTCAATGGAATTCATGGAAATGTCTGATAAAGAACTTAGAACATTCATAATGGCAAAACTAACAGAGATGGAAGAGAAGAGAGACAATGAACTGCTGAAGAGGAAGGAAAAAGAAGTTGTCGAGGTCCAAGAGGTGAGGAAATTCATGCAAGATCTAAAAGAGGAATTTCACACTTTACAAAAGAATCAGATGGAACTGTTAGAGATGAAGGCTATAATACAGGAAGTCAAAATCTCCCTTGAAACT
>NW_006159527.1:381795-407912 GCF_000334495.1 Tupaia belangeri chinensis | reverse complement strand
GCATGATTAAGCCACTATGCAGTTTATTCTAGATGGGAAACCACATTTAGTATGTTGTGATGATGCTCAGGGAATGAATGTTAAGTAATTTTAAAAAGTTGCAGGAGAAAAAAAACCAGTAAAACTGTTTGTATTGAAATTTTAAAAAATGCATATTTGATGACTGCAGTAAGCTATATAGCCCCAGCTAGGTACTACTTTATAGTATGTTCATTCTACTCACTGAGGTTTATGCCTAAAGTCAGACTTGGGTTCATGCATAGGTATATATCAGCTGTGCTAGCTATTGGATATATTTAGACTAATTAAGTTCATTAGCAAATCAATTAAATGGGGAGGGAGGCGTAGAAAGCAACCATGGATACCAGAGACAATGTGGGAGGGGGGTGGGACATGGCAGAGGGTGACGGATAGGGAATCAAGGATGGCAAAACGAAGTATACAAGACATAAGAATTGGAAAATTATTTGCTGATAACATGTATGTTGATGTGCTTGATTGAGCCAAGATACAGTGTATTTTGGATGGAAAATTCACTGGTATGCTGTAATGATGTATAGTGAATTAATGTAAAAAATAAATAAATTTAAAGAGGAAAAAAAAGAAAGAAAATAGAGAGGCAAGACATGTATGGGACACAGAAATGGATTATTATCTGTTGATGATAATGTGTATAGAATCCTCAATTGGACTGGTGTGAAATGTGTTAATGTTAGAAAATTCACTTTATAAGCTAAGTGATATACAGTGATTGAATGTATAAAATACATTTTAAAAAAGAGAAAAAAATTATAAACTTGGGACCAGCAGTTAGCATAATGGATATGTCACTGGACTCCCATGTAGTTGACTGTGGTTCGAGTCTTGGACCCAGTGGCTTAAACTCATGCCAGGTGCATGTGCGTGCATGCTCAAGGTCCCAAGAGGAGAAGGAATTAGTGACCATCCTCCTTGGGGGGGTGATTTCTTACTTTCTGTCTCTCTGTCTCTCTCTGTCTTTCTGGCGAGCGCACGTGCCCTATAACAAAAAAAAAAAAACCTCTTCAATAAATAAATAAATATTTTTTTTTTAAAGTGTTGGGAACCAGCAGTTAGCGTAATGGCTATGTCACTGGACTCCCATGTAGCCGACCCCGGTTCGAGTCCTGGACCCGGTGGCTTAGGACTCACGCCAGGCGCGTGTGCGTGCATGCCCAAGATCCCGAGAGAAGAATGGAGAAGGGATTGTGGCATGACTATCCCCCCTGGGGGGTGATTTCTCACTTTCTGTCTCTATGTCTTTGTCTGTCTGGCGAGCACACGCACCCTATAGCGAAAACCCCTCTATTATCTTCTACAGAGCAGCTTCTCCATACTTCCCGTAAGTTTGGGTGGAGGAGTGGAGAGGGGAAGCTAAATAAAGAGAAGAGAACCGAGGATCTCTACTCTGCAGAAAGAAGGGAAACAAACTGAGCATGTCCTGCCTGCTTTAAGCCCTAGAAGCAAGGTTCCATAGGCCAGCCTGGGCAGCTCCCACTGGGTTGCAGCTAGGCCCAGCTCAAGCCCTCCCTTCAGCTACACAGACATGAATAGGCCATCGGATGACACAACTTACAACGCAGGCTGATGTACAGGCAGAAACTAAGGTAAACTTAAGCAGATTAATCCTGCCTCAAGCCTTGGAGACCCTCAGTGACTCTATTCCTGGCCCCCAGCTCAAAAGACACAGAACAGCAGGAGCCTGATCTGCCCACCACTCACAGTCCCCTCTGAGGGTCCACAGCCCAACCCTGGAGTACTGCAAGCAAACATTTCCAGTTAAGTCCTTGGCCCTGAAAACATGTGACAACTCCCCACCATCTAGGTGCAAATAAATGCACAAGTTATCAGTCATTAATGTCTTTCACAAAAAGCAGACATTTCTCACAGATCTCACATCGGTCCATAGCCCAACTCTGGGATTCAGCAAGCAGAGTTCTTCAGACTTACCTACTACCTGCACAGATTTGCATCAGGTCCAGCCAAATGGCTCAGTAGTACATAGTTCCCACCTAGCCTTGCAAGAAAGCATGTCCAACCCCTTCCTATACTAACAAAAATCCCTACTATGCCTGCCTACATCGAACCATCTGCAGAGCAATGCCACAGCTGCAGAGAGAATCAGGGGAAGATGGCTTCATCTGTCTCCAATTACTGCACACAACTGGCTAAATAAAAAAATAGCCACCCCCATGTCACAACATTGCAACCAACACCTACATGTGTGCACCTGTGTGCAATCCATTCAAGACAGAGATCTTGGGAACCAGCAGTTAGCATAATGGTTATGTCGCTGGACTCCCACATAGTCAACTGCGGTTCGCGTCCCAGACCCGGTGGCTTAAAACTCACACCGTGCTCGTGTGCGTGCATGCCCAAGATCCCGAGAGGAGAATGGAGGAGAAGGGATTGTGGCGTGACCATCCCCTCTGGGGGGTGATTTCTCGCTTTCTGTCTATATGTCTTTCTCTGTCTGGCAAGCACACGCGCCCTATAGCAAAAACCTCTAAAAAAAACAAAAAGACAGAGATCTTATTTTCACTCAGCTATCTCCTCCAGAGTAGGACCCTGCTCCCTACACATGGTCTGAGAACTCAGGCAACCACATTACAAGGAAGCAACTGCTATTAGTTTGAGGGAACTCACCCCTTCTACAGATGGAACACCAGTATACAACAGTAACTTCACCTAGAACCCAGAAATGCTGGCTAGGGAGTCCCAGTGCCCCCATTGGTGCTCTAAAAATACACAAATTCTTCAATAAAAAAGGTTCAGGGACCAGCAGTTAGCATAATGGTTATGTTGCTGGACTCCCACGTAGTCGACCACAGTTCGCATCCCAGACCTGGTGGCTTAAAACTCACACCAGGCACATGTGCGTGCATGCATGCCCAAGATCCCGAGAGGAGAATGGAGGAGAAGGGATTGCGGTGTGGCCATACCCCCTGGGGGGTGATTTCTCGCTTTCTGTCTCTCTGTCTCTCTCTGTCTGTCTGGTGAGCGCACGTGCCCTATAGCAAAAACCTCTCCAAAAAAAAAAAGGCTCACATTAAAAAATTGATGAACAAAATAAAACACTACTACTAATAACTGTATCAAAAAATTAGGAATGAATAAATGAATAAATGCCAAAAAATTAATTCAGAAACAACACCAATAAACAACAACAACAACAACAACAAAAACCAGGAAATATCTATCCTACAAAGAAACATAGTAATGCACAAAATGCAGGAAACCACAGCAATTTGGAAATGAATTTTAGGATATTGATGATAACAAAACTCAATGAAATACTAAACAATGCAAACAATTTCAAATACTGAGTAAAACAATTCATGACATGAAAGAAAAATTCAATAGGAAGATAAATATCTTTTAAAAGAATGAAACAGAAATCCTGGAGGTTAACAATCCATTACAAGAGATAATTATATTTTTTTAGATATTTTTGCTTTACAGCATGTATCCTCACTGGAGAGACAGAGACAGAAAGCGAGAAATCACCCCACAGGATGGATGGCTATGCTGCAAACCCTTTTCCTCCATTCTTCTTTCAGAATTTTGGCCACACATGCACATGTCCCCAGCGTGAGGTTTAAACCTCTGAGTTCAGGACTCAGACTGGGGTCAACTACATGCGTGAGTTTAAACCACTGAGTCCAGTGATGAAGCCATTATGCCATATACTGGTCCTGAGATGATTCTTTTTTTATTTATTTTTTATTTTTTTATTTTTGGAGAGGTTTTTTGTTTTGTTTTGTTGTGTTTTCCGTTGTAGGGCGCGTGCGCTCGCCCGACAGACAGAGAGAGACATAGAGACAGAAAGCGAGAAATCACCCCCCAGGGGGGATGGTCGCGCCGCGATCCCTTCTCCTCTATTCTCCTCTCCGGATCTTGGGCATGCACGCACACGTGCCCAGTGTGAGTTTTAAGCCACTGGGTCCGGGACGCGAACCATGGTCGACTATGTGGGAGTCCAGCAACATAGCCATTACGCTAACTGCTGGTTCCCCTGAGATAATTCTTTAGAGAGCATCAGCAACAGGTTAGATCGTACATTGGAAGAATATCTAAATTTGATGATGCAACCTTTGAAATGGTCTAAACCATCAAAAAGAAAGAAATATTAGCCGTTAAAAACAGAATTATGGAAATAATTCAAAGACCAAATAGCTGTATAATGGGTATCCCATAAGGCAAAAACACATGAAAAGGCATAGAAAATCTAGTTTATAAATTATAACTAAAAACTTCCTAAATCCACAGAGAGATACAGACATCCAAACACAAGAAACTCAAAGGACACCAAATAGATTCAACATAAGGAGATTTTCTCCAAAGCACATTATATTCAGAATGTCAGAGGTCAAAGAGTAAAAGAAAATCCTAAAAATGGTTAGAGGTTTACATATCAAGTTATCTAATAAACATCCACCAGATAAGCCTTGGGTCTCTCAGCAAAAGCCTTAAAGGCCAGGAAAAATGAGACAACATATTCAATATTATGAAAGAAAAACAATTTCAATCAAGAATACTATACCCAGCAAAATCCCTTCAAATTAAAGGGAGAAATAAAATTATTCACTGACAAATAAAACTGAAGGAATTCACCAATACTAGACTGACTCTTCAGGAAATAATTAAGAAAATATTCTATATGTAAATGTATGAAAAATAAATAGCACCATGGAAACACTTGAAGCTATAGAACTCACCAATAAAATAAACACACACGCACACACACAAAGAAATAACGCAATTCCCTTCCATTATAGAAATCTAATAAATAGCAAAGATAAACTATTTCAGAATAAATAAGAAAACATACAACAATTAAGAATCAACCAACAAAATGGTGACTGAAAATGTGTACACATCAATAATATTATTGAATGTAAATGGATTAAACTCCCTAATCCAAAGATATAAGCTAATTTTTTTGTTTGCTTCTTTATATATGATAAGTTATTTAATTAGGTTCTTGGCAAAAAATTTAAAACACCAATTTGTGAGGATAAACTCCATTTGTAAGGGCAAACACAGATATCAGGTAGTCCTGGAGCTGAGGAACAGCTTTGATTTTTGGTAAAATTTGCGAGTCCAGAGCTTTCGGATCAATCTTGCACTGCTCTGGAATCTCATAGTTCTCCTTCTCTGTGTCGAAGATCTCACCTTCCTGGTGTCTGGGTTTGAGCAGTTTCTTTTTTTTTTTTTTTTGAGAGGTTTTTGCTATAGGGCGCATGCGCTCACCAGAAAGACAGAGAGAGACAGAAAGAGAGAAATCAGCCCCAGGGGGAATGGCCACGCTGCAATCCCTTCTCCTCCATTCTCCTCTCAGGATCTTAGGCACACACCCACATGCGCCTGGCATGAGTTTAAGCCACCAGGTCCGGGACTGGAACCATGGTCAGCTACGTGAGAGTCCAGCAACATAGCTATTACGCCAACTGCTCGTACCCCACAGTTTCTTCTTCTTGAAGTAAGCATCAGTAAGGTTCTTTGGGATTTTTTACTTTGCTAATATCAATTTTCGTAGAGGTGGCAATGACAAATTTCTGGTGTGTTCTACGTAGTGGAACTCAATTGAGAACCAGCAGTCCAGTTACAAGTAGCAAGACACTGCTCAGCTGCTTCAGGAAAACCGCTCTCTTGCCTCTGTGGTGTCTAGTGAGGATGATCAGAATGGTCCCAGGAGTGATGCTGGCTCGCAGCTTTCTCACAGGCTGACTGAAGGGTTTTTTGCTGTGGGTCAACAGCTTTTGAGGCACATCTTCAGTAGGATAATACCTAGGCATTTTGCTCAGTTTAACCACCCGGGTACCACCATTCTTGTCTCCACCAACTGGTTTTTTGGCAGTCTCAAGAACCTTCTCCTCTTTCTTTTTGATTCTGGATTTAGTGGCCAAGTATTTCCTCTTGTACATGCCCTTCCTGGAATACATGGCAGACCGGGAGTGTCTGCTGATGCCCCAGACTAGGACATTCAGGTTTCTTCTTATTATCCTGCTTTGCAGTTTTGTCACCTGACATCTTGTATAGTGGGAAAGAGCTAAGCTGACTAATTTTTTTTTTTAAAGAGCCCTTAATATACTGCATGAAGAAATATACCTCACAGGCAGAGGCACACACAAACTAACAATGAAAGGTTAGAAAACGTATTTGATGCAAATGGAAAAAAAATTTTAAAGTATGTGTTGCCATGCTAATACCATACAAAATAAACTTTAAAATCTTTAAAAAGAAACAAAGAAGATCATTGTATTACATTAAAAGTATCAACCTGGGGCCAGCAGGTGGCATGATGATTAAAGGTGATAACCTCCCACATAGCAGATGTGGTTCAAATACCACACATAGAAGCTGGCTTTCTTACTTTCCCTATCTCTCTATCTTTCTCTGGTCAAGTTAAATGATAATAATTAATTAATTTAATTTAATAATTCTTTTTTAAAAACCATACTGTAGACCACAAAGATATATATATATATATCAGTTGTATGTTAACCAAAAATCATAATTAAAATAATTAAGTGAACAGAACAGGAATAAAACAAAAGAAAGACAACTTAGGGTAGTGGATGAAAATATCAATAGTCTGTGTTAGCTTTGGAGATTGTATAGGCTTAGAAAATAGCTAGCAAATAATAGGATCATTTATCCTGAGGCAATTGGAGAGGCTGGAAGGAGTTCTCTTGCTATGTAGGAATGCAGGTAGATTCAGCAGATTTGAGTCCCTAAGATGGAAGAGTCTTATTCCTACAAGTCATTGAGATGTAGCAATGTATCATTGGCTGTTAAGTGAGGTAGAAAGGAGAGAGTATGTCCCAGTTTTCATATTTTACAACACTCACCATTTCCTTGAATGAACCACTCCAAATATTGTTCTAGTGACTTCGGTTTCTTTATAAAAATGGTTTCTTTCAAGAAAAAGTAACCAGATACAAGAATATCTCTGGGATTTCTCATGAGGTAAATCACCTTAAACAGAAAAAATGGAAGAATGAAAAAACAGTATACTCATTTCCTATCCTTGATCTTCACTAAAAATAAAGAAAAAGTCAATTTCCATAAAATGTCTATTAACTATCAATGGATTTTTTAAAATAAATAACAGCGTATTCACTAATTAAACATATGTTTTCAAATTCCTGTAAAATCATATTGGCAATAAAAACACAACCATGGAAGAGGAAAGCCTCACCCTTTCATTCTGAGATATTATAGTCTTCTCATGATGAGAAGCAACAGGAAGGTTTAAAAAGGTGAACAGTATATTGTGTACTATAGTTTAAATAGCACCAACAGAAGAGTGTATTAATAAATCACTTTCTACTAACAGATACACATAAATATATTGTACACAGGCAACCAAGACCATGAATGACTCTCATTATTTTGAGTGAAAGAAACCAGACATCCAAGAGTTCATATAGCATTAGTCCATTTATATGAAGTTCAAAAACAAGTCAAACTAATCTATAACTCAAGGGCATGTTAACCTCTGTAAATGGGCATTGATTCCTAAGGCACATGAGAGGACTTTCAGAAGAGTGGAAATGTTCTAAACTTAGAGTACAATGGGACCGGCAGTTGGTGTAATGGCTATGTCACAGGACTCCCAGGTAGTTGACCTCGGTTCGAGTCCCGGATCCAGTGGCTTAAACTCACGCTGGGCACGTGTGCGTGTGTGCCCAAGATCCCAAGAGGAGAATGGAGGAGAAAGGATTGCGGCGTGGCCATCTCCCCTGGGGGGTGATTTTTCACTTTCTGTCTGTCTCTCTCTGTCTTTCTGGTGAGCGCACATGCCCTATAGCAAAAACCTCTCAATAATAATAATAATAATAATAATAATAAAATAAGTAAATAAAATAAATTTTAAAAACTTAGTATAATGATAGTTACCCAGCTGTAGCACACACACATATGCACATATGCACAGACTATCATTGGACTAGAATATCTGAGTATTACTTTGATTCAACACCAACTCACTTTGTGACATTATTCTAGACATTGTATCTCTCTAGACTTCAGTTTTCCCAGTCAGTAATTTAAAAAATAACAAATAAGACACACAAAAATAGGTGTTCTAGAACAAATTCATTGTACAGATCATATTGTGAAATATCCAAGAGATGATATTAAGTTTCTCTACTTAGTGTAAGCATAAAACAATTTGTTTAATTCACACAACAATAAACGCCTTCCAGGAAAGTATGTTGCTGCAATGGTCTGGGATGTGCTAGTTCCTGGGTATCCACGGTCCTTTACACTGGTCAGCCATCAGCCATATGGGAGACTGTGTGGCTGTGGATCTCGTCAGACAGCTATGTATGTAAGACAGTATGTATGTAAGACAGTGGCAAGACTGAAAATATAAGAGTTTGCTTTTTAGTATTAAGAGGGCTCGTGCACTCTCCAAAGAGAGAAGGAGAGGGGAAAAGCCCCCCCTCCCCCAGTGGGATGTAGTCATACTGCAATCCCTTCTCCATTTCTCTCTTCCATTGACAATTTTAACCCAGCACTTTATTCAAGCCACTGGGGTCAGGATTTGAACTGCAGTTGACTATGTGGGATCTGGCTCCCTTACTCACTAGGCCATGGGGCCAAACCAAATTAGAATTCTTCAATGTTCCCAAAAGGTAATGTGTTGGAATACTTCTTTTTTGTTTGTTTCTTTCTGATTTATTATTATTATTATTACATTTAATCATATAGATCTTTACAGTGTATAACATTTTTTTCCAACACAATTACCTTGCATATCAGTCAAGACAAAGACATTACTATCCACATCATCATCATTAAATAGCTATTCATTTTATTTAGATTATTATTATTATTATTTATTCTCATTACTTTTTTAAACATTCAATCTTCTAACACAAAGATAAGTGTTTGAGATGATGGATATGCTCATTATGTGAATTATATCACTACACATGGTATTCATGTGCTGAAAATCATGCTTTAAAGAAAAAAGACACGGAAGTAAATATAACTAGCCAATGACCCCTGAGCAATCATACTGAATGTAAACATTGATTTATAAATGTGCTGCATCCTATTGCAGAACCCTGTGTCCAGTGTTTCTAACCTAAGTTGCAGAGATATTGTATTCATGTTGACTAATTTTTAGAGAAAAAAAAGGTTCTCTTTTTACTAGAATAAAAGATGATTACACTGTTACCCATTTTACAAGGTAGCAGGTGAAAATCTCAGAAGCTGGATACTAAGGAGAAGAAACTTGAAGCCAAGAAAGCTGATGCCAGTGACAAGATTAAAAAGGGTGACCCCGAAGTTAAAAAGCCAAAGAAAGGGAAGCCCCATTGCAGCCCAAGCCCAGTCCTAGTCTGAGGAACTGGTAGATATTCCCACTCTGCCATGTATTCCAGGGACTAAACCATGTACTCAGCCACTAAATTCAGAGATAAAGAGAAAAAGAAGAAAAAGGTTCTTGCCACTGTCAGAAAACCAGTTGGCGGTGACAAGAACGGTGGTATCCAGGTACATAAACTTCAAAAACTTCTTTGGTATTATCCTACTGACAATGTGCCTCAAAAGCTGTTGAACCACAGCAAAAAAACCCTTTGGTCAGCATATGAGAAAGCTGCAAGTTAGCATCACCCCCGGGACCATCCTAACTGGGCACTACGGAGGCAAGAGGGTGGTTTTTCTGAAGGAGCTGAGCAGTGGCTTTCTACTTGTGACCTGATATCTAGACCTCAATCAAGTTCCACTGCATAGAATACACCAGAAACTTGTCATCATCACCTACATGAAAATTAACATTAGTAATGTGAAAATCCCAAAATACCTCACTGATGCTTACTTCAAGAAAAAGAAGCTGAGGAAGCTGAGATCTTCAACACAGAGAAGAAACAGGAAACTAGAGAGCAGTATAAGGATGTTCAGAAAACTATGGACTCACAAATTTTACTAAAAATCAAAGCTATTCCTCAGCTCCAGGACTACCTGCTATTTGTGTTTGTCCTTACAAGTGGAGTTTATCCTAACAAATTGGTGTTCTAAATTTCTTATCAAGAACTTAATTAAGTAACTGATTTTTTTCTTTTAAAAAAGGACAGTTATAAATTTTGGTTTGGCTTCAAATACAGCTTTTTCAATTCTGGCATTCTCATTTGCCCACATTTAAATCTGGATAGGACAATCTATGGAATGACCTAACTCTTGTACTCAAGTGTGGTCCATAACTAGCTACATTGGCATCACCAACTAAAGAACTACACACCCAAACCCAGACCTACTGAAGTAGAATGCATTTCAACAAGACCTCCAGTTGAACCTCTGGTTCTAGTCAATGCAATCAGACAAGAGAGTCAAATAAAACGGCATTCAAATAGGAAAATAAGAAGTGAAATTGATTTCTAGGCATATCAGAGTTTGAAATGCATTGGGACCAGCAGGTGGTGTAGTGGTTGAGGTACTAAATGGCACCTAAATGGCACATGGCCAACTGCGGTTCAAGTCTCTATTATGACTTAAAAATCACACCAGGCAAATATGTGTGCATACCCAAAATCCCAGGAGGAGAGTGGAGGGGAGGAGATTGCGATGTCACTACCCCTCCTTGGAGGGTGATGTCTCACTTTCCTTCTCTCTGTCTCTGTCTGGTGAGAACATACGACATATGAAAAAAGTTTGAAAGGCATTGACCACCAAAAAGGAAGAGATCAGGTCTCTACAACTTTGCTTCTGAATTCTACAAAACTTTTAAAGAAGAGCTAACCCCAATTCCCCTCAAACTATTTTAAAAGATACAATAGGAAGGAATTCTCCCAATTCATTCTGCAATGCCTCCATCATCCTAATTCCAAAACCAGACAAGGTCATAACAAAAAAAAAAAGAAAAGAAAAGAAAACTTCAGGCCAATATCTCTGATGAAAACAGATGCAAAAATTTTCAACAAGATACTAACAAGTCATATGCAACGACACATTAAAAAGATTATACACTGGGGCCAGCCATGGTGGTTAAGGGTGCTAGACTCTCACATGGCCAACTGCAGTTCGGGTCCCAGACCTGGTGACTTGCTTTCTCACTTTCTTTCTGTCTCTTACTCTGTCCCTCCCTGGTTAAATTAAGATAAATAAATAAAGTTAAGTAAAATAATTCTTTTTTTAAAAAAAAGGATTTTACACCATGACCAAGTAGGCATTATTCCAGGGATGCAAGGATTGTTCAACATACATGAAACAATAAATGCAATACATCACATTAACAAAAGAAAAGATTTTTTTAAAAGATTATATATGTTGGGAACCAGCAGTTAGTGTAATGGCTATGTCGCTGGATTCCCACGTAGTCGACCGCGGTTCGTGTCCCGGACCTGGTGGCTTAAAACTCACGCCGGGCGCGTGTGCGTGCGTGCCCAAGATCCCAAGAGGAGAATGGAGGAGAAGGGATTGCGGCGTGACCATCCCCCCTGGGGGGTGATTTCTCGCTTTCTGTCTCTATGTCTCTCTCTGTCTGTCTGGCGAGTGCACGCGCCCTATAGCGAAAATCTCTCCAAAAAAAAAAAAAAAAAGATTATATATGTTGATGCAGAAAAAGCATTCAATAAAATCCAGTATCCCTTCATGATTAAGACACTCAGTAAAGTTGTCATAGAAGGGACATTCCTCAACACAATGAAAGCCATCTATGACAAACTCATACCTAATAGCATACTGAATCCAATATAAATTGCAACAAGATAAGACTGCCCACTTCCTCCACATAGTGCTAGAAGTTTTAGCCAATGCAATCAGGCAAAGAAAAAGTCATCCAAATAGGAAAAGAAATGAAATTATCTCTATCTGCAGATGATATGATGCTATACATAGAAAATCAAAAAGAATGCACAAAATACTCTTGGAAGTGATAAATGAATATAATAAAGTGGCAGGATACAAAATCAATATACAGAAATCTAAAGCATTTTGAGATGCCATCTACATTTGAGCTGAGAGAAGTCCCTTTCAGGAACTAGGTAAACTGAAGATTTTGTGCTCAGACTTCAGCCTCCAGACCCCAAAATCTAGACAGGGTCAGAGTAATCCTCAATTCCCACAGAATCTGCTGCACAAAGAAAGAAAAACAGAACTGCAGGGAGACTGCGGATTACCTCCTCCACCTCTGAAAACTCAGATTTAGCACCAAGAAATTAGAGGGAAGTGTATAATCTATGAGATGACCAGGAATCACCTCAGAGGCACAAGAAATATGAGAAACCAAGAAAATACCTCTTCTCCAAGGAAAAAGAATAACTCCTCATCATACATACACAGTACAATGGAACTCATAGAAACGTCAGATAAAGAATTTAGAACACTCATAGTGACAAAGCTACCAGAGATGCAAGAGAAGAGAGACAGCAAACTCCAGAAGATGCAGGAGAAAAAAGACGAGTTCCAGGAGGTGAGAATGTTCTTGCATGATCTGAAAGAGGAAATACACACCATAAAAAAGAATCAAATGGAACTGTTAGAGATGAAAGTTGTAATACGGGAAATCAAAGCCTCCCTTGAAAGTTTTAAAAGCAGATTAGAGGAACCAGCAGTTAGCGTAATGGCTGTCTCGCTGGACTCCCATGTAGTTGACCGCAGTTCGAGTCCTGGACCCGGTGGCTTAAACTTACGCCGGGCGCGTGTGCATGCATGCCCAAGATCCCAAGAGGAGAATGGAGGAGAAGGGATTGTGGCGTGGCCATCCCCCCTGGGGGTGATTTCCTGCTTTCTGTCTCTCTGTCTCTCTCTGTCTGTCTGGCGAGCGCACGCGCCCTATAGTGAAAAAACCTCTCAAAAAAAAAAAAAAAAGCAGATTAGATAACACAGAAGATTGAATCTCAGAATCAGAAGACAGAATGGTCTGACCTAGAAAAATACACCAAAAGGACTGGGAAAATAACCCCCAAAATGAAAATAATATACAAGGAATATTAGATACCATTAAATCCCCAAACATCCAAAAATCGGAGTCCCAGAAGGAAAAGAAACTAATAAGGGCATTGATAATCTATTCCATGAAATACTATAAGAAAGTTTTATAAACCTGTAGAGGCAGTCAAATACCCAGACCAAAGAAATATAAAGGACTCCAAATAGAATCAACCCAAGAAAATGTTCTCCTAGGCACATCATAGCCAGATTGACCAAAACCACAGCCAGAGACAAGATACTAAAATTGGCAAGAGAGAAACGTCATTACTTACAAAGATTATCCTATCAGGTTGACATTAGATCTCTCATTGGAAATAATGCAAGCAAGGAAGAAATGGGAAAATTTATTCAGTGTTAAGTGAAAACCAATTTTAACCAAGAATACTATACCCAGTAAGATTATCCTTCATGTGGGAAGAAAAGACCTAAATATTCTCAAATAATGAATACCTGAAAGAATTTATCAGTACCAGACCTCTCAAGAAGTTCTGAAGGTAGTGCTTTACCAGGAAAATTAAAGACAGACACAGAAAAATAATAGTACATAAAACAATGAAGAAAATGGCCAACTTAATGATAGAGACAAGGCCAGAAAGATCAATAATAATGTTGAATCTTAATTTACAGAATTTAAATGGAAAGGTCAGACCACAGTAACACTGCAAATTCAACAGAAATTAATTACTTAACACTGAACTGGAAAAACAGAATTTTATTACTTTTTACTAAAAACATTACTGATTTTCTCCTGTGCTTTGTTTTTCAGATTTAATGATTTTTGTCTTTTCTTTTCTTTTTTTCATTTTTTCTTTTTTTTTTTTTAGAGGTTTTTATTATAGGGCACCTGTGCTCGCCAGAAAGACAGAGAGATAGAAAGTGAGAGATCACCCCCCGGGGGGAATGGCCACGCCGCAATCCCTTCTCCTCTTAGGATCTTGGGCACACACACACATGCGCCCAGTATGAGTTTTAAGCCACTGGGCCCAGGATTTGAACCGCAGTCAACTACATGGGAGTTCAGCAACATAGGCATTACACTAACTGCTAGTCACAGGATTTTTGTCTTCTCTTGAGCTATTGATAGATTCATCTACGTATTGATTGAACAAAATTCTATTCTTTTTTTTGGCTCTAAGTCTTAAGCAAATATTTTTAACATTTTTAAATTTTGGTTTATTAAAGCTAAAGCTACTTTTCTTGAAATAATTTTTAAAAACAGAATTAAAAAATACCTATTTAATGACCACGGTAAGCTATATAGCCTCAGCCAAGTGCTACTTTATGGTATGTTCATTCTGCTCACAGAGTTTTATGCCTAAAGTCAGACATGTTTTCATAGACATGTATATGTCAGCTGCACTTGCTATTGAGAGTATTTAGATTAATTAAGATCTTTGGAATTCAATAAAATGTGAACAAATAAAGGATGGAAAGTAACTGTAGATACCAGAGACAATGAGGGAGGAGGGTAAGAACTGGCATAGGGTGAGAGGGTGGGAATGAAGGTGGGAAAGAAACAAAAATATATAGGAAACAAGAAATGGGAAATTATCTGTTGATGATAATAGTTATGGCAATATCCTTGAATGAGCCAATATACAGTGTATTCTGGATAGGAAATCTTATTTAGTATGCTGTAGTGATGTACAGTGAATGAATTTAAAATAAATAAATTTTTGTAAAAGAAGGGGGTGCAACAAAGACTGAATTAAGGAAAAAAAGGGCAAAACGTAATGAATACAAAAATGGAAAATTATCTGTTGATAATAACATATATGGTAGTATCTCTGGACCAATATGCAGTGTATTTTGCAAGGAAAGTTCATTTTATATGCTGTAAAGATGTAGTGTAATTAAATATAAAAAATTAAGAAAAATAATAAATAAAAATCTATAGCATTTTTATATACCAATAATGGACAAACTGAAACAGAATTGAAGAAAGCAACCCCATTGATAATAGCCACAAAACCAATAATATATATAGGAATGAACCTTAACAAAGATGTCAAAGATTTCTACAAGGAAACTTTAAAGCAGTTGAAGACAATTTCTAAATGATACAAAAACGTGGAAAAACATCACATGTTCCTGGATTAGAAAATTAATATAATCAAGATGCCAGCACTATACAAATCAATCTACAAATTCAATGCAATTTTCATCACACTACCAGAACTATTCCTCATGGAAATAAAAAAAAATCATAAAATGTGTCTGGAATCATAAAAGGCCCCGTATCGCCAAAGCAATACCTGGAGAATAAAATAGGAGGCATCCTACCTCTTGACCTCAAAACATTTCAAAGAGTCCCTTCCTGCAGTGGGTGGTCTACCGGCTGTGACTGTCTCAGGAGAAGAATGGCTTTAAAATAGATTTCCATCAACAAGTGCTTTGGAGGATTCCAGAAAGTTTTTGAACATGACAGTGCTGAATTGAAGTGCAAAATGAAATTTGCGGTCTACTTACCACCAAAGGCAGAAACTGGAAAGTGCCCTGCACTATGTTGGCTGTCTGGTTTAACTTGCACAGAACAAAATTTTATATCAAAATCTGATCATCATCAAGCAGCCTCAGAACACGGTCTTATTGTCATTGCTCCAGATACCAGCCCTGGCGGCTGTAATATTAAAGGAGAAGATGACAGCTGGGACTTCGGCACTGGTGCTGGGTTTTATGTGGAGGCCACTGAAGATCTTTGGAAAACTAACTATAGAATGTACTCTTATGTAACAGAGGAGCTTCCCCAACTTATAAATGCCAATTTTCCAGTGGACCCCCAAAGGATGTCTATTTTTGGCCACTCCATGGGAGGCCATGGAGCTCTGATTTGTGCCTTGAAAACTCCTGGAAAATATAAATCTGTGTCAACATTTGCTCCAATTTGCAACCCAGTGCTCTGTCCTTGGGGCAAAAATGCTTTTAGTGGATACTTGGGAACAGATCAAAGTAAATGCAAGGCTTATGATGCTACCCATCTTGTGAAGTCCTATCTGGGTTCTCAGCTGGACATATTAATTGATCAAGGAAAAGATGATCAGTTTCTTTCAGATGGACAGTTACTTCCTGATAACGTCATAGCTGCCTGCACAGAAAAGAAAATCCCGGTTGTTTTTAGATTACAAGAGGGTTATGATCATAGCTACTACTTCACTGCAACCTTTATTACTGGTCACATCAGACATCATGCAAAATACCTGAATGCATAGAACTTCAGATAAGAGAATCTCTTCAGGATTATGCAAATTATACTAAACAAAATTGCTGAGAAAAAGATTTCAAAACATTGGATTTCTTAATGCCTAAAGGGCTTTATTCTGTAGCCGAATTATCTTCTGAATAAATACGCAAAACCTGTTTATCAAAAAAAAATTTTTTTCAAAGCTATGATAATTAAAACACCATGATATTGTCACAAAAACAGACAGGTAGACCAATGGAATGGAATTGAGAACCCCTAATTAATCCCCAAAACATACAACCAATTTATCCTTGACAAAGGGCACAAGACAATCCAGTGGGAAAAAGAAAATTCCTCAGCAAATGATGCTGGGTGAACTGGATATCCACCCACAGAAGAATGAAATTGGACCCTTATCTCTCACCATTAACAAAAATCAACTCAAAATGGATTGAGGATCTTACCATAAAACCTCAAATTATAAAAATACTGGTGGACTATCTTGGAGTAGGCAAAGATTTCTTAAACAAGATTCGCAAAGCACAGACAATAGTCCAAAAAGTAGACAAATGGGATTATATTAGGCTGAAAAGCTTCTGCACAGTAAAAGAAACAGTAACTAGTGAAAAGACAACCCTCAGAGTGGGAGAATATATTTGCAAACTAAACCTCAGATAAGGGACTGATACCCAGAATATACAGGGAACTCAATCAGCTTACACACACACACACACACACACACACACACACACACACATCAATCAATCCACTTAAAAGATGATAAAATGAGCTAAACGAGAAACTCCCCCGAAGACATATGAACAGCCAAAAAGCACATGAAAATCTGCTTGATATCTCTTATCATAAGGGAAATGTAAATCAAAACTACTATGAGATATCACTTAACCCCAGTCAGAATGGCTAATAAGTGCTGACAAGGCTGTGATGAAAAAAGAACTCTCTTACACTGTTGCTGTGAATTTAAATTAGTACAACCTCTGTGGATAATGACATGGACATTCCTCAGAAACCTACAAATAGAACTACCATACTACCCAGTAATTTTACTCTTAAGTATTTACCCAAAGGATAGAAAAAAACCCTCAGTCAGAAAAAAACTTGCACATCCTTGTTTATTGCAGCATTATTATTATTATTATTTTTTGGAGAGGTTTTTTTCGCTATAGGGCACATGCTCTCGCCAGACAGCGAGAGACAGAGAGACAGAAAGCGAGAAATCACCCCCAGGGGGGATGGTCATGCTGCAATCCCTTCTCCTCCATTCTCCTCTCAAGATCTTAGGCATGCGCCCGGCGTGAGTTTTAAATCACCAGGTCCGGTACGCGAACTCCGGTCGACTACTGGGAGTCCAGTGACATAGCCATTACGCTAACTTCTGGTTCCCTATTGCAGCATTATTTACAAATGCTAGGACATAGAATCAACCCGAATGTCCAAAATAGATGAGTAGAATGAAAAAAAATATATTACTCAGTCATTAAAAAAATAAGACCCTGAAATTTGATGCAAAGTGGATGAATATGGAAGACTTAATGTTAAGCAAGCAAGCCAGACTATGAAAGACAGACTTTGCCCCATTCAATATATACCAAATGTCTTCACTCAATAGCAGAAACTGAAAGATTGGCAAGAATAGTACCAAGGAGGGTAACTGTAGGTACTAAAGATAGTAAGGATAGGGGAGATATGGGATGGGTAATAGGGCTAGGGAGTGAGGGGGAAAAAAACAATATATTTAATTGACACAAAAATGAAATTCGCTGATGATAATGTATGTAGTAATGTCTTTGTCCTGACTGATATGCACTGTATTCGTGCTGGGAAAATCAAGGTTGTACACTGTAAAGATGTATAGTGATTAAATGTAAACTTTTTTAATACTAAATAAAAGGAAAAAAAAAGAAATGCATTGACCAAGCATGTCGTGACCATATTGCACTAACCTTGGTCTTGGCACTGAAGATAGACTTGGACATGAGATGGATGGGAAGGTGAGAGGTCATAAGGCGTGGGCCTTCTTTATTACATAATGATTTATATCCTTGCTCAGTTTCTATCCAAGGTGAACGGTTCCAAATGGGCACGGATTGGATCTCCTTAGGATCTCCCTTGGAGTGAATCAAGCTGAGAATCTCTATCAACCAGTTTGTTCCTGGATTAAGAAGGAAAAATGAGAATACCTCTTTTCAATCTGCCTTTTAAACAAGAATGATTGTAAATACATACGACATGAAGCATGTCCTCTCCACCATTTGTAAGCACACAGTCCATTGGGGTTAAGTATCTTTCTAATGTTCCTTAACCAACCTCTGGAACTTTTTCATGTTACAGCTGAGTCAGTACTCATTAAACAAGATTTCCCCATTTCCTCCCTTCCCAGCTTCTGAAAACCACCATTTTATTTTTCATTTCTATGAATTTGAACACTAGATAGCTCATATAAAGGTAGCCAAAGTTGTTTGTATTTTTTTTTTCATTTGCTTGTTTTGTTTTTGACATAGGACATGTGTGCTTACCACAGAGAGACAAAGAAAAAGAAGGAAACTGAGATCACCTTACAGCAAGGATGGCCATGCCACAATCCTCTCTCCTCCATTCTCCTCTTGGGGTTTGGGACATGTACACCTGGTTTTACTTTCAAGCCACCAGGACCAAGACTCTGATTGCTGTGGGCCATCTGAGAGTCCAGCACCTTAACCACCATACCACCTGATGGTCCCTAGTATTTGTCTTTTTGTGATTGGTTTTTCATTTAGCATTATTTGCCCATGGCTCATGAATTTTTCTCTTTTTAAAAAGGGAATAGTAGGCCAGCTAGTGGTTAAGGTGGCTTGATCTCACATGGCTGACTGCAAAATTTGAGTCCCGGACCTTGAGGCTTGAAAAATATATTGGGTACATACATATGTGTGCATGCCAAAAAAATCTCAAAAAGAGAGATAAAGGGAAAGATGCAGTGTAGCTATCACTCTGGGGAGGAATGGTGATTTCTCAATTCCCCTTTCTCTACCTCTTCCAAGTGAGGTCATGCACCCTACAGCAAAAACAAAACAAATCTAAAATGTAAAAAGTAAACAAGTTAATTAATTAAAACTTTATAGTATTTTTTTTTGTTATTATAGGATGTGTACACTCACCAGAAAGATAGATATAACGTGAGAATTCAAACCCCAGGGAAGATTGCCACACTGAAATCCTTTCTCCTTTATTCTCCTCTCAGGATTTTGGGCACACATGCACATGTGTCCAGTGTAAGTCTTAAGCCTCTGGGTCCTGGACTTAAACCACAGTGGGCCATGTGGGAGTCCAGCAATGTAACCATTATGCCATCTGCTGGTCCTGGGTATTCTATAGTATCTGTATATCACATTTTCTTTATTCATTTTATCTGTTCATGGATTTGTGGTTGCTTCCAATTTGGGGCTATTTACTCAAATCCTTCAAATACATTCCCACTATCTTGGTTTGTCACTGCCATGACATCTCTAATGTTTTCTGTCTCAATCCTTGCCAATTTGCAGTGCTCCCGCCCCTCAGTGCCAGATATTTTTACTCTCTTGAATTTGCCAGGCTCTTTTCTAACTCCTATTTATTATCCATAAAGATTCTCCCATCTGAAAATATCCTTCTTCAACTAATAATGTCACTTTCATTATTTTTATTTCAATTTAGATGTTTCTTCCAATAGGACTTCATTAGTCATCCTCTTCCACCCCTCTCCTCCCAAATTCCCATTACAAATTCATTAATCTGCTTTAAGACTCACTCCTAAGGATTTCCCTAATACCTTAGATTACCCCCCCCTTTGAATGCTCACCCTACTGTGTAATTGTCTGGCTAAATTCTTCTCTCTGAATTCAAATGGATCAGCCATCATTCACCGAAACACTGAACACTGTCCAGCATATAGAAAGCACTCCATTCTACTATGTGAATGAGCAACACAGACACAGCCTTTATCATGTCATGACCCTGTTTCCTTACCTGATTTGGGATACGACACTAATAATACATCATCATTCTTGAAGACAAACTTATCTCGAACTTTTCGTAAGTTTTCTTGACTGTAATCTACTGAAGGGAAAGCTATCCCTTCAAACCACATGTAGTCATCCGACATGGTGATGGAATCTCTGTGCTTGATGGTAGGGTTTCAGCTGTAGCTGCAGGCAGAAGCTATGGCAGCTGCCAGGAGATCAGATTTTATAGTATACACAAAACAATCATTAACCTACCTCGATTCGTTATACACTATATTGGCTGATAAAAGTAAATCAATATTGTGACTGGCAGTCAAAAGGTTGATGAAATTGAGCAACCATGAAGTCATTAAAGAATGTTCTGGGGGATGGGAACTAGCAGTTAGCATAATGGCTATGTCGCTGGACTCCCACGTAGTCGACTGCGGTTCGTGTCCTGGACCCGGTGGCTTAAAACTCACGCCGGGCGCGTGTGCGTGCGTGCCCAAGATCCCAAGAGGAGGATGGAGGAGAAGGGATTGTGGCGTGACCATCCTCCCTGGGGGGTGATTTCTCGCTTTCTGTCTCTATGTCTCTCTCTGTCTGTCTGGCGAGCGCACGTGCCCTACAGTGAAAATCTCTCAAAAAAAAAAAAAAGAATGTTCTGGGGGGTCATCTTGTCGGCGTCTGCTCCGGGACTTGAGTCTGGCTGAATCATGATCAGAGGGCTACTGGTGAGGAAGAGAAAGAGGATGAGAAAGAGAAAGCCCTCCATCTTGCCAGGACCGGGGAATTGGAAAGAATGAGACAAAGACATAGAGTAGAAATGGACACAGGCAGCCTGAGCCTAGGTAGCCCAAGCAACTCATGCCGTACTTGAGCCGCTGCTGAGCTGCTTGAGCCACTCAGACAAACTGGGCCTCTTTATTTATAGTACAAGGAGACATCATACATGTATGTTTCATGACACTTCATAGATTGGTTGTCAGGTTACAGACAATAAGAAGCAATTAACAAATCTATAAGGGCTTAGTCATACTGGACCAGGTGTATCCCTTGGTGATAATTCCATCAAGAGAAAGTCTCATCTTCTTTTCTAATGCAGAGAAACCTAGCTGTTAGGTGTGGGAAAGAAACTAAAGAACTTCTCCATAAGGAGTGCACCACCACCACATCCAAAGAGGGCTAAAGAACCTTTCAGATGCAGAGAAGGGATTGGACTTTGCTAATTGGAGTCAAGATGTTTCTTGAAGTCCATCAGATGTGTCTGTTGGAATGCCCCTAGTAATTTCCACCCTTGTTCTGTCTGTAGCGAAGGCCAAGGAAAAGACAAGTTACAAGTTTCTGCCAAACCCCAGAAGGACAAGTGGTGGTTGCTCAGAGCATGTCCCCACACCTCAGGTTCTCTCTCTAAATGTGTCCCCACATTATCTGATCTTGTATTCATAAGAAGAACCAGAAATTTAACAACAAACATAAAGATATAGCAAAGAGAATACAGAGAAATCCTATGGCCTTTTTCCCCCCAACTCTTTATTTAGATTTCCTTAGTTTCTACCTAATGTGTTTTTTCTGCTCCAGACTCCAATCCAAGATACCACATTATATATGGTTGCCATGTCATCTTGGGCTTCTCTTGGATATTATGTCAGACTTCTCTTGTTTTTAATGATTTGAACAGTTTTAATAAATACTAGTCAGGTGTTTTGCCTTATTTTAGTTTTTATTTTTGCTACAGGGCAAGTGCACTCATCAGAGGGAAAGACAGAGAGAAAGTGAGAAATTATACCACCACTCTCCTGTGGGGAAGGCCATGCCACAATCCCTTCTACTCCAGTCTCCTCAGAATTTTTAACACTCAGACCCAGTAGGTGACATGGTGGCTTGGGTGCTGGACTCCCACATGGCTGAACACAGTTCAAGTCCCAGGCCTGGTGGTTTGCTTTCTTGCTTTCCCTCTCCCCTTCTGTGCTTCTTTCTCCAGTCAAATTTTAAACAAAATAATAAGTAGAAAGAAAGAAAAGAAAGAAAGGAAGGAAGGAAGAATTTTGGTTGAGTCCACTTTGGAACTTTTGGAAGTTGCCAACCATCCAACCAGACTGGGCTCACCCCACCTGCCCACCAAGAGTTTTGAGCCTTATCTGGGCAGGTCTCTAGGGTGAGTTCATGCTTGTGGCCTGGGAGACACTTGGCACTTTTGGTACACCAACCAACAGGCTGTGCTTTGTGCAGTGCTCGACTGGATCATCTTCACCACTATGTCTCCTTAGCTTGCTACCACCTCATCAAGAACTGAAAGTTGGGTAGAGAAGCCAAGCAACTGAAATTACCCATAACTACTCTGACCTGAGAGACACAGTCCTTCCATAGGAACACACCTGGGAACCAAGGGTGAAATTTCCTCAACCAGAATTACAGAAACAACTCCAATAAATAGAAAAAAGTAACTACAACATCAGATGACTAGAAACTAGCACAAATCTTTTTTTCTTTTTGTAGAGGTTTTTGCTATAGGGTGCATGCGCTCGCCAGACAGACAGAGACAGAGATAGAAAGTGAGAAATCACCCCGCAGGGGGGATGGCCATGCTGCAATCCCTTCTCCTCCATTCTCCTCTGGGGATCTTGGGCATGCACACACACGCGCCCGGTGTGAGTTTTAAGTCACCGGGTCCGGGACGCAAACCGCGGTCGACTACGTGGGAGTCCAGCGACATAGCCATTACACTAACTGCTGGTCCCGAGAAACTAGCACTAATCTTGAAGAAACATGAGGAAACAAGGTTTAGCTCTTTGCCAGGTGAGGGTAGCAGCCTTTCAACAACAGTGGACAATGCCAAGAAATGCACAGAAAGTTCAGAAAAAGCATTCTGAATATTCATAATGACAAAAATCAATGAGATGCAAGAGAAAGTGATCAGTTCCAGGAAATGAGAAAATCATAAAGAAATAGACACCCTTAAAAAGAATCAAACAGAACTTCTGGAAATGAAAAATACAATACGAGAAATTAAAATGTCCCTAGAAACCATTAACAACAGATTGGACCATGCAGTAAAAAGAATTTCTGACTTCAAAGACAAAGTCACCAGCATAGACCAAATCACCAAAAAGAAAAAAAGGAGAAAGAAAGAAAAAGAAAGAAAGAAAGAAAGAAAGAAAGAAAGAAAGAAAGAAAGAAAGAAAGAAAGAAAGAAAGAAGAAAGAAAGAAAGAAAGAAAGAAAGGAAGGAAGGAAGGAAGGAAGGAAGGAAGGAAGGAAGGAAGGAAGGAAGAAAGAAAGAAAGAAAGAAAGAAAGAAAGAAAGAAAGAAAGAAAGAAAGAAAGAAAGAAAGAAAGAAAGAGAAAGAGAGAAAAGACAACATGTCATAAATTCTAGACAGGTGAAATGCCCAAATATCCATATAATGGGTATTCCAGAAGGTGAAGAATCTGCTAAAGGCATGGAAAATCTCTTTCATGAAATACTATCTGAAAATTTTCCAAATATAGAGAAACATGGAGAAATTCAGACCCAAGAAGTTAAAAGGATCCTAGTTTGGGCCTTTGGGTTCAACTTCACGGCTGTGAAGTCTCCCCCAGCCAGTGTCCCCCTCCCCGCCCCAGTGCCATAGCCAGGACAGAAAGCTGCTAGTCATCTCTACCTTTGCCTGTTTTGGGCCTCTGGGTTCAACTTCATGGCTGTAAAGTCTCCCCCAGCCAGTGTCGCCCTCCCAGACCCAGCGCTAGCCAGGTAGGAAGGCTGCTTTGCTTCCTCTTGCTCTCCTCTGTCCCTTCTAATTTTTTTTTTCTCTTTTTGAAAAAACAGCTCTCAGCCCTCCTTGGGCTTTTCTCTTATTAATCTCTGTCTTTTTTCTCACCTAGGACAGAAAGCTACTAGTCATCTCCGCCTTTGCCTGTTTTGGGCCTCTGGGTTCAACTTCATGGCTGCGAAGTCTCCCCCAGCCAGTGTCCCCCTCCCAAACTCAGCGTTAGCCAGGCACTTGCGTACCACGCAGTTTTCCATTTTCACCCCAATTTCATTTTTTGTGAAGTGATTTTTTTCTTCTATTTCTTCTAGTACTTTCCTTCCTTTTTCTTCACCTTCTCTCCTTATTTCTATTTCCTTTTTTTTTATTTACCCTAATTTGCTATTTTACTTCTCAGCCCTTACCCTCTGTATAGAGATGATTAGGTGCATAGTAGCTAACCATCTGAGCATTGTGAGTTTTAGAGAATTCTTTGCACATCACTGTAGTGGTTGCAAAAACAGTGAAATTCTCTTCATAAGTCTGATTTCAAAACTCCCCCTGCGATTCCCACATTTGAGAACTAAGTAGAAGGGAGAAAATAGCACCAAACTATTTCACAGTGGGGGTTGAGTTCACAGTTACAGAATCCCTCCCCAACAAATTGACCAGAAGCGAGTACATTACCAAGTGACTAAATATTAAAGAGCCTCAAGGATGAGAGAATCAAGTAGTCCATCTCCACCAAGGGAACAGTGCAACTTGTCTCCAAGTAGGGAAAATTTAGAGCATATTATTGAAATGCCAGAAAAATAGTTTAAAATGTTTATGGTAACAAAATTCTATGAGATGCAAGAGAAAAGAGACACTGAGCTCCAAGAGATGAAGAAGTTCTCCCACAATATGAAAGAAGAATTGGATACCATAAAAAAAATCAAATGAAACTGTTAGACATGAAGGTTATAATTCAGAAAATTAAAACCTCCCTCAAAAATATCAAAACCATGCAGATGATCAAATTTCAGAAGTAGAAGACAAAACAATCACCTAGAAAAAATGGTCAAAAATACTGAGAAAACAGCCAAGAAAACTGAGGATAATATACAAGACATGATAGGTAACACGAAGCACCCAAATATATGAATAATTGGTATCCCAGAAGATAAAGCAACTAACAAGGGCATTGTTAATCTATTCCACGAAATCCTGGAAGAAAACTTTCCAAGTCTAGAAAGGCACTCAAACATCCAGACCTGGAGTAGAGTCTGAGGAAGGACATTAAAGAGAAAAATAAAGAGGCATAACATTAATGGGACAAAGTAATGGGGTATAATCTGTTGAAGATAACTTTATAGTATTATCAACTGGTCTGGGAAGAAATGCACACATGTTAGAAAATTCACTTTGCAAGCTAAGTAATATGACTGAATGTATAAAAGAACTCAAAATAAAATTAAATTAAATTTAACAAAGAAATCCAGACCCAAAAAATACAAAGAACCCAAGTAGAATCAGTCCAAGAACATCCTCTCAATGCCACATTATAGCTAGATTGGCCAAAATGACAAAGACAAGATACTAAGATTGGCAAGGGAGAAATGTTAAATCATGTACAAAGGCTCTCTTATCAGACAAACACCGGACCTCTCTTCAGATACAATGCAAGCAAGGAAAAAATGGGGAAATATATTCAAAGTTTTAAATGAAAAACAATTTCAACCAAGAACACTATACTCGGCAAGATTATCCTTAGGGGAAAAGAAAATAAAAACATTCTCAGATAAACAAGACCCGAAGGAATTTACCAACTCTAGATCAGCTCTTCAAGAAATTCTGGAAGGAGTATTATATCAAGAAAACTAAAGAGAGACAGACAGCAAAAAGAGAACAAAAAAAACCAGGAATATGGTCAACTTAATGGTAGGGACAAGACTGGAAATATTGATAATAACGTTGAATGTCAATGGATTAAATTCTCTGATCAAGAGACACAGACTGGCTAAATGGATTAAAAATCAGAAACCCTCCATCTGCTGCCTACAAGAAACCCATCTCATGGATAAAGACATACATAGTCTGAAAGTGAAGGGCTGGAAAAAGGTATTCCATGCAAATGGAAACCAAAAAAGAGTGGGATTCGCTATACTGATTTCAGACAAAATAAGCTTTAAGACAAAAACCATAAAAAGAGACAAAGAAGCACATTATATAGTAGTAAAAGGACTAATAAACCAAGAAGATATAACGCTTATAAATATCTATGCACC
>NW_006159527.1:378478-380129 GCF_000334495.1 Tupaia belangeri chinensis | reverse complement strand
AGGGAAAGAAAAGCTGAAATTATCTTTGTTTGCAGATGACATGAGTGTATACCTAGAAACCCCAATAGTATCCACAAAAAATCTTCTCGAAGCAATAAATGCATACAGTAAAGTGGCAGGATACAAAATTAACTTACAAAAATCTATAGCATTTCTATATACAAACAACAGCAGAGACAGAACTGAAGAAAGTAATTCCATGTACCATAGCCACAAGAAGCATAAGATACTTAGGAATAAAACTAACCAAGGAAGTCAAAGACCTCTATAAGGCAAACTATAAAAACCTTATAAAGGAAATTGAAAAGGACAGTAAAAAGTAGAAGGACATCCCATGTTCCTGGATTGGCAGAATAAATATAATCAAAATGGCAATCCTACCCAAATTAATCTACATCTTTAATGCAATCCCTATAAAATTACAAGAGATATTCTTTACAGATTTAGAAAAGACAATCATAGAATTTGTCTGGAACCATAAAAGACCTTGTTTTGCTAAAGTCATCCTGCACAAGAAGATTGGAGTAGGTGGCATCTCACTTCCTGATCCCAAAATATTTTACAAAGCTGTGATAATAATCAAAATAGCATGGTACTGGCATGAAAACAGACATGCAGACCAATGGAATAGAGTAGAGACTCCAGAAAGAAACCCCAAAATATAAAGCCAACTCATCTTTGACAAAGGGTACCAGTCAATCCACTGGGAAAAAGAAAACCTCTTTAGCAAATGGTGCTGGAAAAACTGGGTATCCACCTGCAGAAAGATGAAACTGATTAACCCCTATCTGTCACCATTAACAAAAATCAACTCAAAGTGGATCAAAGATCTAATCCTAAGACTGCAAACTATAAAAATACTGGTGGAAAACACTGAGGAAACTCTGGGAGACATCAGAGTAGGCAAAGACTTGTTAAGCAAGACCCCTAGAGCACAGGCAACAACCCCCAAAATAGACAGGTGGTATTACATCAAATTAAGGAGTTTCTGCGACTATCCACCCTCTATGGTAAAGACTGAAATACTGGAAATCATAAAGTATTAAAAATTGTAATGGACACTAGAGACAAGGTGGAAAGGGAGTGTGGGAGGGGAAGAGTGTATGATAGGAAATTTGGGGGGAAATGGAGAGGTAAGACACTTGTGGAACACAGATAAGGTTAATTATCTGTTGACGAAAATGTGTATAATAGTCTTGGCTGGGCTGGACTGAAGTGTAAATCATGTTGAGTAAAGTCTCTTCACAATTTAAATGGTATATAGCAATATAATGTTTGAATAATAATAAGTAAAAATAAATAAAAATTAAATTAAATTTTAAAAAGAGAGAAAAAAAACCATACCTAGGAATAAACCTAACAAAGGAAGTCAACAAACTTTATAAATAAAACAATGAAAATCTTAAAAAAAGATATTGAAAGTGACTTTAAAAAGTGGAAGGACATCCCATGTTCCAAGATTAGAGGAATTAACATAATCAAAATGACAGTTCTACCCAAAGTAATCTACAAATTTAATCAAATTCCAATCAAAATACCAGAGATATTCTTCATGAAGCTAGAAAAGATCATCAGAATTTGTCTGGAATCATGAAAGACCTCGTATTGCCAAAGCAATCCTGTGCAAGAAGAGTGGAGTGGGAGGCACATC
>NW_006159527.1:360663-377401 GCF_000334495.1 Tupaia belangeri chinensis | reverse complement strand
AAAAAAACAACAAGACCCTGACATTTGATAGAAACTGGTCATATATAGAGGATCTATTGCTGAGAGAAGCAAGCTAGGATATGAAAGAAAGATATTATATGTATCCACTACATATATATCGACTATCTACACTTTATGGTAGAGACAGAAATATTGGAAAGTATAAAAGCAATGAAAATAGCGATGATAAGACAGTATGGAATGGGGCAAGAGAAGAGAATAGTATGGAAAAGGATAGCAAGAGAACAAATAGAGAGGCATGAGATTAGTGGGACACAGATATGATTTATTGCCTGTTGATGAAGATATGTATAGTATTCTCAACTGGACTGGTCTGAGAAGTATTTCATGTTGGGTAAAGTCTTTTTACAAGCAAAATGATAAATACTGATTGAAAGTTTAAAAAATTAGAATAATAATAATAATCTGGAAAAAATAATGAAAAGCTATTGGATGATAATTATGAGGAATTAAATGTCTTTGTATTGACTGATATGCATGGTATTCCTTCTGCAAAAAGAAATGTAATACACTGTAAAGTTATATGTGATTCAACATAATATAAACAAGATTATGATAAAAAACAAATTTTAAAAAGAAAGGAAGAAAAAAAGGAAAAGAGGGAACCAGCAGTTAGCGTAATGGCTATGTCGCTGGACTCCCACGTAGTCAACCGCGGTTCGCGTCCTGGACCCGGTGGCTTAAAACTCACGCTGGGCGCATGTGCGTGCGTGCCCAAGATCCCGAGAGGAGAATGGAGGAGAAGGGATTGCGGCGTGAGCATCCCCCCTGGGGGGTGATTTCTCGCTTTCTGTCTCTATGTCTCTCTCTGTCTGGCGAGCGCACGCGCCCTATAGCAAAAATCTCTCCAAAAAAAAAAAAAGGAAAAGAGTAACATTAAAAATAATCCCAAATAGAATCAACACAAATGGTCCTTCCCCCAGTACATCATAGCCAGATTGGTAAAAATTAAAGACAAAGACAATATTCTAAAAATTGCAAGGGAGGAATGTCAAGTTACTTATAAAGGCTATCCCATTAGGTTAACATCAGACTTCTCAACTGAAACAATGCAGGCAAGGAAGAAATGGGAAGATGTGTTCAAAACATTAAAATAAAAGCAATTTCAACCAAGAATACTATATCCAGCAAGATTGTCCTTCAAAGAGGAAGAGCAAATAAAATTATTCTCAAATAAACAAAAACTGAAAGAAACCCCAATCATAGACCAGCTCTACAGGAAGTATTGAGCGGACCATTGCATCAGGATAACTAAAGAGAGACAAACAGAAATAGGAGAAAAAACAACTGATAAAAGGGCTAACAAGGGAACCAGCAGTTAGCATAATGGCTATGTCACTGGACTCCCACGTAGTCGACCGCGGTTCGCGTCCTGGACCCGGTGGCTTAGAACTCACACCGGGCACGTGTGCGTGCATGCCCAAGATCCCGAGAGGAGAATGGAGGAGAAAGGATTGCGGTGTGACCATCCCCCCTGGGGGGTGATTTCTCGCTTTAACTGTTGGCTTAATAGCTATGTTGCTGTACTCCCATATCAATGACCACAGTTTGAGTCCTGGACCCGGTCGCTTAAACTCACATCAGGCGCATGTGCGTGCATGTCTAAGATCCTGAGAGGAGAATGGAGGAGAAGGGATTTCAGCGTGGCTATCCCCAGTGGGGAGTGATTTCTCACTTTCTGTCTGTCTCTCTATGTCTTTCTGGTGAGCACACACATCCTATAGAAAAATATCTCTCAAAAAAAATACTTGTGAAAAACACTGGGGAAACTCTGGGAGATATTGGGGTAGGCAAAGACTTCTTAAGTAAGATTCCCAAAGCACAGTCAATAATCTCCAAAATAAATGGGTGGGATTACATCAGATTAAGAAGTTTCTACACAGCAGAGGACACTGTAATTAGAGTGAATTGACTACCCTCGAAATGGGAGAGAATTTTTGTTAACTGTGCCTCAGATAAGGAACTGATAAGCAGAATACACAGGGAACTCAAGCAGCTTACCTGGAAGAAAATGATTAACCCAATTAAAAGACGGGAAAATGAGCTGAATAAACAACTCTCTAAGGAAGACATATGAACAGCCAAAAGCATATGAAAAAAAAAAAGCTCAACATTCCTCATTGTAAGCGAGATGCAGATCAAAGCACAATGAGATACCTCCTAATCCCAGTCAGAATGGTGAGGATAAAAAAAAAATGGTAAGTGCTGGGAGGGATATGGTGAAAGAGGAAGTCTTCTACCTTGTTGGTCGAAATGTAAATTGTTCTAACCACTGTGGAGAACAATATGGAGGTCCCCTGAAGACCTTCAAGTAGAACTACAATATGATCCAGCAATTCCACTCCTAGGGATCTACCCAAAGGACAGTCAGAAAAGCATTTGCACAGCTATATTTATTGCAGCATTATTCATGATTGCTAAGACATGGAATCAACCCAAATTTCCACAAACAAACAAATGAATTGAAAAAGTGTGGCACATATACTCCATGGAATACTATTCAGTCATAAAAAACAACAAGACCCTGACATTTGCTAGAAAGTGGACAAACATGGAAGATTTATTACTGAGTGAAGCAAGTCAGGCTATGAAATAGACATTTTATGATTCCACTTAACATATATTGACTATCTACACTCTATGGTAGAGACTAAAAGACTGGAAGACATAAAAGTATTGAAAATTGTTATGGACACTGGAGACAGAGTGGTCAGGGTGCTTGCGAGGTGTATATTTGTGAGGCTCTGGGAAGGGGCTGTCTACCTGAGGTGCAGCGATGATCTCTAAAATATTTCAGTATTTTAACAACTACTTACATTGGGTCAGTGCATCCCAGCCTGGAAGTGAGAGGGTTCAGAATTCAGGCCAAGTTCATTCTCACAAATTTTTCTTAAATGGAATATCGAAAGGTCATGATAGGGAACCAGCAGTTAGCGTAATGGCTATGTCACTGGACTCCCACGTAGTCGACCGCGGTTCGCGTCCCAAACCCTGTGGCTTAAAACTCACGCCGGGCGGGTGTGCGTGCGTGCCCAAGATCCCGAGAGGAGAATGGAGGAGAAGGGATTGCGGTGTGGCCATCCCCCCGGGTGGTGATTTCTCGCTTTCTGTCTCTATGTCTATAATTTAAAAAAAATCAAACTTGATCTCCATGGAAATCAAACAGAGAATCTACCAGATACCGAATTTTGGAGTGGTTCATGAAGAGTTTAAACCTCCTCTATCTTTGTGACAATAGGTTTGCAAAGCTAAAGAATATATTCTATTATCTGCCTGTCCAAATCTCATTGCCCTCACTCTGTTTGACTATCAAGTAAGCTTTAAAAAAGGATACAGACATGTTCTTATTAACAGTATATGGCCACTCGAAGCAATGGCTCATCATGCGATTTCTGAAGAAGAAATAATTCAGAGCTGGCATCTCCCAGAAAGATTCAAAACATGTAACCACTGACTTTTCTTTAATTTCTGCCCTGCTTTGAGAAAGGGAACAACTTAGGAGGATGACATTAATAATATTAGAGATATTATTTCAAAAATTAATGAAGTTCTGGCTCATAATTCACTAGTTCTGATTGTTCTAAGATGGATATGTGGTTTCTTAGAAAAAAAATTGAGCCCTTTGTTTTTGTGTAAAAAACAGTAGGAAAAAGTTTTCCAAGAATATGAAAAAACGTGGTTTGACATAACCAAAGGTTATGAAAATACGCTCTTTAAGGATATAGTTTTCAAACCTGAAACTAAAAGAAAAGTTTGCACATTGGATACATAATTTATATACTCCTATTGATTTAAACAAGTCTAGTGAACACAGAAAACATGTTTCTTCTGTTTTACATGAATTAAAAGTAAAAGATATTGGCATGAAATTTTAAAAATCAAGACATCTTATTCAAAAAGGTCAGAAGAAATCTGAAGGTGAAGATGAAAATTTGGATACTAGTTTTAGGATATCAATATCCAAACTACCCCTACGTAATTCAGATTCATTGATGTATGCTATAGTATTGAGAGAGAAAAGACAAGATTATCTCCCTGCATATATCCAACACTTTCCATTTTTTTTATTTTTTAAAGAATTATTTATTTAATTTTATTAATTAATTCATTTATTTTAATTTGACCAGAGAGAGACAAACAGAAGGGGGAGAGAGAGAGAGAAAGAGAAAGAGAGAGAGAAACCAAGTCACCAGGTCCAGGACTTGAACCATGGTTGACCATGTGGGAGTGTCCAGCACCTTAACCACCACACCACCTGCTAGGCCCTGTCCAACCCTTTTCTATCACTCATCAAAAACCAGTAATAAAAAAGATACACTGTTGGACAGAAATATAAAGGGAGAGGCTTTTATGACACACACAGCTTGTATAAAACCACAAAACCTTGGGACCAGCGTAATGGCTATGTCGTTGGACTCCCATGTAGTCAACCGGTTCAAGTCCCGGATCTGGTGGTTTAAATTCACGCTGGGCACGTGTATGTGCGTGCCCAAGATCCCAAGAGGAGAATGAAGAAGGGATTGCGGCATGGCCATCTCTCCTGGGGGGTGATTTCTCGCTTTCTGTTTCCCTTTCTCTCTCTTTCTGGTGAGTGTACGCACCCTCTACCAAAAACCTCTCAAAAACAACAACAACAACAAAACACACACACACACAAAATCTTAAAGAAATTGATAAATATCACACAGAGGAAAAAAAAAAAAAAACTGAAATGCCCTAAAGAAAAAATTACAGCTGTATCCATGATACAAATTGCTAAAGAAAAAGTTAGCCTGACACTTCATGCGTATTTAAATAATAAAACATACACCACACAAAAACTAATTGAAAAAGATAATGAGGTAATTCTGAATGGTTTATGACAACTTTGAAAAGACAAATTTAACTACTTTGGGTTAGGCCGGCAGCAGCCTTCCCCTCAGTGGGCCGCCCACTAAGAGGATCACCTACAGCTGCATTGCTAATGGCCGAGCAGAGCTGGCTCTGACCAAGGGCTCCTATCAGCTATCTCTACTATGTGCTCTCTATTGATGGAATTACTTCCTTAGGTGCTACAGACAATGCCTTGGATACTGTGACACCACCTGAATTTCTGGAGCAAATTAGTGATATTTTCACAAGAAATCCTTTGATGTCACCAGAATATTTGTCTCCTTCAAATGCAGTTGCTGCAGATTTTCAACAAGTATTAGCAAAGTATATGATGAAATACAATACAACTCAAGATGATGGCACTGTTTCCATAATGAGGAGTCAAGAGACTGATGTAAAAAACGTTATGACACAAAAAATTGATACAATTTTGGAAAGAGAAACAGCATTGAATGTCTTCCTTGATAGAACAGATGGTCTCCAAACAACTGTCAAAGAATTCAAAAAAAAAACAAGAAATATTCCTAGGAAGGGGACCAGCAGTTAGCATAATGGCTATGTCGCTGAACTCCCATATTTTAGCCGACCACAGTTTGAGTCCCAAACCCGGTGGCTTAAACTCACGCCGGGTGAGTGTGTGTGCGTGCCCAAGATCCCAAGAGGAGAATGGAAGAGAAAGGATTGCGGTGTGGCCATTCCCCCGGGGGGATGATTTCTTGCTTTTTGTTTCTCTGTCTCTCTCTGTCTTTCAGACGAGCGCACACGCCCTATACCAAAAACCTCTCCAAAAAAAAAAGAAAGAAAAAAAGGAGCACAAACCCTAGAATCAGACAGCCAAGATACTACTTTCAGTTCTGCTATATCATGTTTACTTCGGACAAGTACTTAACCTGTGCCCTATTTTCTCACTTAGAGTTAATAATTTACTGAATAGAGGTCTTATATTTCCTGCGTAAGTAGTAAATACTGTTTAAATGTTAACTATTACTATGGAAAAAGTATTACATTATGACCTTGCTTAGGTCTGTACTTAATCCTTACCCAGAAAACACCTTGACATTAAAATACTCTTAGAAATAGAATACCCTTAGAAATAGAATCTTAAGGGACCAGCAGTTAGCATAATGGCTATGTTGCTGGACTCTCATGTAGTCGACCGCAGTTTAAGTCTCAGACTCGGTGGTTTAAACTCACACCAGGCGCATGTGCGTGCGTGCCCAAGATCCCAAGAGGAGAATGGAGGCGAAAGGATTGTGGCATGGTCATCCCCCCTGGGGAGTGATTTCTCTCTTTCTATCTTTCTGTCTCTGTCTTTCTGGTGAGCGCAAGCACCCTATAGCAAAAACATCTCCCCCAAAAAATAAAAAAAGAAATAGAATCTTAAAAATATAGTGAAGAGATACACGCAGAGCTGGCTCTGACCAAGGGCTCCTATCAGCTATCTCTACTATGTGCTCTCTATTGATGGAATTACTTCCTTAGGTGCTACAGACAATGCCTTGGATACTGTGACACCACCTGAATTTCTGGAGCAAATTAGTGATATTTTCACAAGAAATCCTTTGATGTCACCAGAATATTTGTCTCCTTCAAATGCAGTTGCTGCAGATTTTCAACAAGTATTAGCAAAGTATATGATGAAATACAATACAACTCAAGATGATGGCACTGTTTCCATAATGAGGAGTCAAGAGACTGATGTAAAAAACGTTATGACACAAAAAATTGATACAATTTTGGAAAGAGAAACAGCATTGAATGTCTTCCTTGATAGAACAGATGGTCTCCAAACAACTGTCAAAGAATTCAAAAAAAAAACAAGAAATATTCCTAGGAAGGGGACCAGCAGTTAGCATAATGGCTATGTCGCTGAACTCCCATATTTTAGCCGACCACAGTTTGAGTCCCAAACCCGGTGGCTTAAACTCACGCCGGGTGAGTGTGTGTGCGTGCCCAAGATCCCAAGAGGAGAATGGAAGAGAAAGGATTGCGGTGTGGCCATTCCCCCGGGGGGATGATTTCTTGCTTTTTGTTTCTCTGTCTCTCTCTGTCTTTCAGACGAGCGCACACGCCCTATACCAAAAACCTCTCCAAAAAAAAAAGAAAGAAAAAAAGGAGCACAAACCCTAGAATCAGACAGCCAAGATACTACTTTCAGTTCTGCTATATCATGTTTACTTCGGACAAGTACTTAACCTGTGCCCTGTTTTCTCACTTAGAGTTAATAATTTACTGAATAGAGGTCTTATATTTCCTGCGTAAGTAGTAAATACTGTTTAAATGTTAACTATTACTATGGAAAAAGTATTACATTATGACCTTGCTTAGGTCTGTACTTAATCCTTACCCAGAAAACACCTTGACATTAAAATACTCTTAGAAATAGAATACCCTTAGAAATAGAATCTTAAGGGACCAGCAGTTAGCATAATGGCTATGTTGCTGGACTCTCATGTAGTCGACCGCAGTTTAAGTCTCAGACTCGGTGGTTTAAACTCACACCAGGCGCATGTGCGTGCGTGCCCAAGATCCCAAGAGGAGAATGGAGGCGAAAGGATTGTGGCATGGTCATCCCCCCTGGGGAGTGATTTCTCTCTTTCTATCTTTCTGTCTCTGTCTTTCTGGTGAGCGCAAGCACCCTATAGCAAAAACATCTCCCCCAAAAAATAAAAAAAGAAATAGAATCTTAAAAATATAGTGAAGAGATACACACTCAACCTCTCCATATTAAATTTAAAGTGAAAATTCAGACCAGGTTTTATATGAGGCATTGCCTTGTGTAAGGATGAAAAAGAAATAGCTGTATTATTGCCTTAACAGATTATAGGTCCTGTCTTATCTTACCACCCTAATAGCCACTTTTACTGTTAGTACTCTATCAAATAACCTCAAATCACTAGGATTCGTAATGAAAGTGGGACCAGCAGATGTTATAATGGTTATATCACTGGACTCCCATGTAGTTGTCCATAGTTCGAGTCCCAGACCGAATGGATTCCATCTGGAAACTGTGATTTGAAGCCCCAGCCCAGTCAGCCTGACATACACTTTGTACACGTGAGTGTCCAGGATTCGATGGGCTTAGAAGAATGGAAAGAGGGGATTGCACTGTGGCCAGACCCTGTGGAAGGTGCAAGCTCAATCTCTCTCTCTCTCTTTCTCTCTCACATACACGTGTGTGCATGATCTAACCTGCATAAAGAAAATAAAATGAAAAAAAAAAACTCAATTACCTTGAAAAAGTTAGAACCAGATGAGCTCTGTTTCCAAAAGAAAAAAACCAGAAAGCTGCAGATCATTTATTAGTTTGAAACTTAAATAATGAGTGCACTCTTCTGATCAAAGGAATGATGAAAATAGACAGATTGAAGAATAATGAGGTTGTCCAGAAAAAGAAACAATTGATTGTTCAGGAAAATCTAAAAACAGAAAAACATCAAAAGGATGTATAAAGGAAATTTAAATTATTTTTTAAAAATAAATGTAATATAAAAATTATAATAATAAAATTTTTTAAAATTTAAAAAGGATTTACTTAAAGGAAATATTTTAGGGCTGAAGAAATTTATAAGAGATATTGTGAAGAAAAATTTGTTATTGATAGAATTGCCTTTCAAAAAGCCTCTGAAAGACTTCAAGATGTTAAAACAAACCTTGCGATTGTGAAAACAAGTTTAGGCTTTAAAGTTCCCAGTGGAGGACAAAATGAATCAATGCCAGATAACATCCTATCATCATCTTAACATATGGCCATTATCTTCAGTTGGGGAACTCTGAAATAATACTCTGAAAGAAGAAATTCTCCATGTCACAAGATGGATTTTTATATAAATCTTCTTGTGAATATAAAAAATAGTTTAAATGTTTCTTTTATTGGCCACAACTTGAAATAAAATTGAGAAAGTTCCTTATATATCCAGGTGCCCATGACTTCTTTATTGTGGGCAATATTGTGAACACATCGCTTATATTGTTTCATATTCTTTCTGAGTATAGCAATTTGTAAACTATTTTCAGTTTCTCAGACAACTTAATGTAGCAATTTCTGCCTTTATTGCTGATTTTTATTAGGGCACTGTGTACTTTGATTATTTTCATTATCGGCTTTCACATATTTAATTATATTTCCTGTTTATTTTGTTAAAACTGTTTCTGAGTTTGTTTTCTCAAAACAAAGGTTTCACCATTGCAGTAGTGACTCAAGGTCTTATACAAATTCAGAAAAAATAAATGATAAAAAGTAATTTAAGCATTTCTATCGCCTTCTCTGGAGATAGACTTTTGCATATTTACTTTTGATGTATTGGCCTTTCTGTTGGCATATGTAGACGTGAGGAAGAGAGAGAATGGTGAAGGCAGAAAGAGAGAAGCAAGAAAGGACACATTTGATTATGTAATTATAATCATAAAGCACTAAAAAATCATATCTATTAATTTTAAGTCCATTTAATACATATTAATGGAGAAGATTAGAAAAATATTAAAAAGATAAAAAATAATCTTGTTTAAAAAAGCCACAAAAAAACTCCTGAAAATGAAAAACAAATATAGTAAAGTGGCAGGATACAAAGTCAACATACAAAAATCTATAGCATTTTTACACATCAACAATAGACTAACCAAGACAGAATTGAAGAAAGAAATCCCATTGCAATAACCACAAAACCAATGCGATATCTAGGAATAAATCTTACCAATGACGTCAAAAATCTCTATGAGGAAAACTACGAAACACTAAAAGAAGAAATTAAAAATAATACAAAAAGGTGGAAAAAATCACATGTTCTTGGATTGGCAGAATTAATATAATCGAGATGACAATCCTACCCAAATTAATCTATAAATTCAAGGCAATTCCAATCAAATGACCAGAGATATTCCTCATCAAAATTTTTAAAAATCATAAAATTTATCTGGAAGCATAAAAGTCCCCTTGTTGCCAAACCAATACTGTGCAAGGGGAATAAAGTAGGAAGCATCTCACTTCCTGACCTCAAAACATATTACAAAGCCATAAAAATTAAAACAGCATGGTATTGGCACACAAAAAAACAGAATTGAGAACCCTCAAATAATTTCCCAAACATACAGCCAACTAATCCTTGACAGAGGGCATAAGAAAATACAGTGGGGAGAAGAAAGTCTCTTCAGGTAATGGTGCTGGGGGAACTGGATATCCATGTGCAGAAGAATGAAACTGGATCCTTAAGTCTCACTACATACAAAAATTAACTCAAAAGAGAATTGAGCACCTAAACATAAAACCTCAGACTATAAAAATAATGGTGGAAAACACGGGGAAAACTCTTGAAGGCCTTGGAGTAGGCAAAGACTTCTTAATGAAAACCTCCAAAGCACAGGCAACAGTCTCAAAAATAGACAAATGGGACTATATTAGGCTGAGAAGCTTCTGCACAGACAAAGAAACAATAAGTAAAGTGAAAAGAAAACCCTCAGAGTGGGAGAAAATATTCACAAATTATATCTCAGATAAGGAACTGATAACCAGAACACACAGGGAACTCAATCAGCTTACCCACAAAATAAATAAATAAATAAATAAATAAATAATTAATCCAATTAAAATATCAGGAAATGGGGGGAACCAGCAGTTAGCATAATGGCTATGTCGCTGGACTCCCACGTAGTCGACCACGGTTCACATCCCATTTTTTCTGTCTGTCTGGCGAGCGCACGCACCCTATTGCAAAAATCTCTCAAAAAAAAAAAATCAGAAAATGAGCTAAACAGACAAGAAAACATACAAACAGCCCAAAAGCATGTGAAAACATGCTCAACATCACTTATAGTAAAGGAAATGCAAATCAAAACCACCATTAGATATCACTTAACCCTAGTCAGAATGGCTAAAATTAGTAAAATAAATAATGATCAGTGCTGGCAAGGATGTGGTAAAAGGGAACTCTCCTACAATGTCATTGGGGATGTAAATTAGTACAACCACTTTGGAGAACTATATGAAGATTCCTTAGGAACCTACGAATAGAACTACCATACAACCCAGTAACTCCACTTTTAGATATTTACCCAAAGGATAGAAAAGCCCTCAGTAAGAAAAACACTTGCACATCCATGTTTATTGCAGTATTATTTATAATCGCTAGGACATGGAATCACCATGAATATCCAAAAATAGATGATTAGATTTAAAAATGTGGCACATGTACTCTATGGAATATTACTCAGTCATTAAAAAAGAAAAAACAATAAAACCCTGACATTTGATACAAAGTGGGTAAATAGGGAAGACTTAATGCTAAATGAAGCAAGTCAAACTAAAAAAGACAGACTTTGTACACCCCCCTCAATATATACCAACTATCTGTGCTCTATGGTAGAAACTGAAAGTTCGAAAGGTACATTAGCAGGGAGGGCAACAGGTAGATACTAGAGACAGTAAGGATAGGGGTAATATGGGGGAGGGTAATGGAGGAAGGGAGGGAGGAGAAAAGGCAAAAAAAAGAGAAAAAAGACACCAATTGCCAAAAAAATGAAAAGCTATTTGCTGATGATGATGTGTATAGTAATGTCTTTGTCTTAACTGATATACATGGTAATGATGCTGGAAAAAGAAATGTTAAAATGTAAAGATATAGGGACCAGCAGTTGGCGTAATGGCTATGTCGCTGGACTCCCATGTAGTCGACTGCGGTTCAAGTCCCAGACCCGGCGGCTTAAACTCATGCTGGGCGCATGTGTGTGCGTGCCCAAGATCCCGAGAGGAGAATGGAAGAGAAGGGATTGCGGCATTGCCATCCCCCCCGGTGGGTGATTTCTCGCTTTCTGTCTCTTTGTCTCTGTCTGGTGAGCACACGCGCCCTGTAGCAAAAACCTCTCAAAAAAATGTAAAAATATATGTGATTAAATGTAATATAAATAAAACAAAATAAAAAGAATTTTGGACATGCACACATGTACACCTGGTGTGATTTTCAGATCACCAGGCCAGGACTCAAACCACATAGCCAGGATTCAATGCCTTAACTCCATGCCACCTGCTCATCTTATTGGTCAGGTATTTTAGAGCATATCCTTGTATTAGGATTCATTGAACATTTTTGTCATAATTAAGCTGGGTCAGGATTTAGGGGAAGAAGGACACAGAAGTGAAATATCATGTGTTCACATCATATCAAGGGTACTTACTATCAACATGACCTACCCAGATGATGTTGACCTTGGTCATCAGTGATCATGTTTGCAAGATTTCTCCACTGTAAATTTACGTTTCTTCCTTCTCTCTTTTCATGTGGTCACTTGGTCACATTGTAAACATGAACTCTAGCCCTGAATACATTCATGAGGACACATTATATAAACTGAAGTCAAGAAACATGTCCCTGAATAATGAGCTTTGGGAACCAGCAATTAGCGTAATGGCTATGTCGCTGGACTCCCACGTAGTCGACTGCAGTTCGCATCCCGGACCCGGTGGTTTAAAACTCATGCCGGGCACGTGTGTGTGCGTGCCCAAGATCCCTAGAGGAGAATGGAGAAGAAGGGATTGCGGCATGATCATCCCCCCTGGGAGGTGATTTCTCGCTTTCTGTCTCTATGTCTCTGTCTGTCTGGCGAGCGCACGCGCCCTATAGCAAAAACCTCTCCAAAAAAAAAAAGAATAATGAGCTTTCCCTTTAACCACATCCTTGCCAGCACTGATCATTATTTATGTTACTAATTTTAGCCGTTCTGACTAGGGTTAAATGATATCTAATTGTGGTTTTGATTTGCATTTCCTAGGACTGTGAAATTACTTTAAGGAAAAAAATGGGCCAGCAGATAACATGGTGCTTAAAGTGCTGGACTCCCACGTGGGTGAGTGTAGCTCAAGTCCCAGACATGGTGGCTTGCTTTCTCACTTTCTCTCTCTCTAGTGAGCACGCATGCCCTATAACAAATTTTAATATTAATAATAATTATTATTATTTAATTAATAATTTAATTAATTAAAATAAATAATTCTTTCAAAGGAGAAAAACAGAAAAGCTGAGGAAGTGTTCCAGATGATAGAAATATGTAAACTAAGCGTGAAGTGAAATACTGATTGGATGCTGATTCACACACATAAAAAATTACATGCATGATTGCAACAATAAGCCAAATTAGAATATGTACGATAGAATAGATAACAATATTATGTCACTGCTATGAGTCCTTGAACTTTATCATTTTACTGCAGATAAAAAGGCCAAAGCCTTGTTCATAAAAAATATAAACTGAAGGGGCTTTTGAAATAATTATCTATTTAATTAATTTATTTTTTGTTAATATTTTTTAATTTGTTCAGAGAGAGAGAGGTCTTGGACTCAAACCGTGGTTGGCCATATGGGAGTGGAGTAGGGAGGCCTTCCGGAACAAAGAAAGATAGAAGGCCATGCTTGGAATTTAAGTATGCATGTGTAGCTCTTAGTAACCTTGTAGCCCAGTCTCTATAACAACTCTGGAACTCCATGTAAGTCTGCAAATCTAACATCCCCATAGCCCAATACATACCTGCATAGTTCTGTGGCAGCCTTATGGTGAAAGTTACCCAGTCAGAGTATATGCCATATAAAGGAGAACCAAGAAACTAAGATGAATATAAGGAAGTGCCCCCAGGAATTCCGGGCTCAGACTTTACATGTGAGTCAGCTGAGCCACTGTTGATTTCCTGCCATGTCCTGTCCCTTGATAAATTTCCAGCTACAGGAGCCCAGCACCCTCAACCACTATGCCACCTGCTGGCCCATACAATGAAGGTTTCTTAAGTGTGTTCATTTATTTCTTGAGAGAAAGAAAGAGACAGAGGAAAGAATATATGAAAAAAAAGTAGAATAAGAGAAAAGAAATAATGTAAGGGTTAATGGTGTAGAATTTTTCTCCAAAAAAGACCATAAAGCAGCATGTGGTGATGAGACAAATATTGAAACTGCTGATAGACAAAGGTGAAAAAACATTGAAAGCAGCCATATTCACAACTAGGAGTTCGACAGATCCTAAGTTTGCATTAGGGGACTCAGAGATTGTCCAGATTTTTTAAGAGAAATTATGAAAAATCATATTTCTACCCAGTGGTTTCAGAGCTCAGTATCCTCCCAGTGGTAAGCAGCACGATGAACCAGCAGTCGGCTTATTGGTGATCTGCACACTGGACAGTGGTCCCCAAGCCCCACAGCTGATTCTCCTGGAGCTGGTGCCTTCCACACGACTTCAAAAGTCATTCCAATATTCCGTCAGACCAGATGTTTCCAGATGCTGCTGCATATGGCAGGATCGGTGGATCCTGATAGCGCATGCCCGTTGTTGTAACTCCGTTACCACAGAACTGGTCTTTTGTTCAGAGCACGTGGTGTTCAGGTTCTGCAGCAGTCGGCCCAGCGTTCTGTCAGTCTCTGAGAAAGCAGGCTGGCCCAGGCGCTACACATTAGAAAGTGTCAGTCAGGAGGAGACAAGGCACTGCCTCCCCGTGGCTGTGGACATAACTCACAGATCTGCACGCTCTGACCGCTCCATAAGTCTGTCCACGATCCTCTACCTGAGACCTCCTTTCATCCAGGCTTCAGGTTCTGTATTTTTTGCAGAACTCACACTGCCAAGTTATTTATGAATGTCCAGAAGTCTAGGTACACCTTTTGTTTATTTGTTTGTTTTTTAAGAGAGATTTTCGTATAGGGCACGTGTGCTTGCCAGAGGGACAGAGAGAGAGAAAGTGAAAATTACCCTCAGGGAATGACCAACCACAATCCCTTCTCCTCCATTCTCCTGGGATTTGGGGTATGCATGCACTTGGACTGGTGTGAGTTTCAAGCCACGAGATCTGGAACTTGAATGGTGGTCGGCCATGTGGGAGTACAGTGCTTTGACCAGTGTGCCACTTGGCCCTTGTCTGGGCACATTTTTAGCTCAGGAGGGTTGTACATCAGGATGCAAAATCAATGAGATGAACAGCTGTCTGTCATATGAATGATACAAAGTCATTTATGCTGCAGGCTTACCTAACATTTCTAACTGGAATCCAATTATGCCTTCAGATCTATTTTTAATCTATAAGAAAGTATACACAAAGGAACTGGATAAATATCAACCCTAAAAGGCAAACTATGAATTATTCCATGCCTATCTTCTGGTGAATGAAACAGATGTCATGCTGATTGAACTAATGAAGTTGCTAAGCACATTTGTAGCTGTGGGTCAGGTAGGGCTGTTATATATGTGATGCTAGATGAGCTCTGGATGAAGGATGCAGGAAAAGCACTAATCTAGACAACACTGAGCACCGAACACTTCCTAGAGCATCTCTAGGAGGGTGTGAAGCCAGGCTTCAAACCTGAGTTCAACAGGGGAAAATGGGAACGAGGACCATCCACAACCAATATCGCATCACAGAATGAGTCCTTTCAAGACTACGTTGACTTCAAACGCTGATGGTTTATCTCTGCTGGCCACAGTGGAGAGCAGACACTGGATCTTCCCCTAGAAATGGAGACTTTCTTGTACCAATGGGATGAATTCTTTTGTATTATAAGAACTCTTTGTCTCTAGTTTGGAAAGCAGAACTCCAGGGAGAGGCATTTGACTGGTCAACTCTTGGCTACCAGAGCTTCTTGGACAACAGCAAAAGTGCAAATTTGGTATTTGGGGTTCATATAGGATTGGACCAGAGCTGCTCCCAAAGGCTCACATGCTGGATGAGGCAAAGTCAGGACAATGGCGGTCACTGCCATCCAGACTGGGTGGTACTGGAGACAGCATTGTTTTTTTTCTTCTGAAGTATGTGGCTAGCAAAGTTTTGTTGGGACTAATAAATATTTAATAATGATTTTGTGGTCCATGTTCTTTGGCTGTATTTGGGTTAATTTTTGCAGTTTCTGGTTGTGAGGCCTGTAATGAATTCAGAAAGTTTGGAGATTAGAATGAAAGTTAGTAATTCATGAGAGTTGAGTTAAATTGAGAATGATCATGTTAAGGGGCTTGATCCATGTATCAGTCAAGGTTCTGACATTTAGAATTAACCATCTCAGGCTGCTGCCATAGCTCAGTAATGGAGAGTGAGTGAATTGAACAACAGAAAAATATTTTCACACAGTTCTGGAGTCCAGAAGTCCAGGATGTCAGGGCCAGCAGGTGTTGTGGTGGGTAAAGCTCTGGACTTCCACGTGGCCAACCAAGGTTCGAGTCCTGGACCTGGTGGTTTGCTTTCTCATTTTCTTTGTCTCTCTTGTCTATCTCTGGTGAGCACACATGCCCTATAACAAATTTAAAATAATAAGAAATAAAATTAGGGACCAACAGATGGCATAATGGTTACATCACTGAACTCTCACATGGCTGCCCATGGTTCTAGTCCCAGATGCAGTGGCTTAAAACTCACATTGGTGTATCTGAGTATGTGCCCAAAATCCCAAGAGGAGAATAGAGGAGACAGGATTGTGGTGTGGCCATTCCCACCTAGGGTGATGTCTCACTTTCTCTGTTTCTCCAGCAAGTGGACACATTTTAAGGAAAAACAAAAACAAAAACAAAAAAAACTCATTAAAAAAATTTAAGTAAATAAATAATGTTATTGGGACAAGCAGATGGCGTAATGGCTATATCACTGGATTCCCATGTAGTTGACCACAGTTGGAGTCCCAGACCCAGTGGCTTAAACTCACGCCAGGTGTATATGCATGCGTGCCCAAGATCCTGAGAGGAGAATGGAAGAGAAGGGATTGCGGCCTGGTCATCTCCCCTGGCGGGGGTGGTAATTTCTTGCTTTCTGTCTCTCTGGCAGGCGCATGCACCCTATAGCAAAAACCTCTCCCCACACCAAAAAAAAAAAGTTATTAAAAACTAAAAAGCCCAA
>NW_006159527.1:340840-360620 GCF_000334495.1 Tupaia belangeri chinensis | reverse complement strand
AAAATATAGAGAAGTAAGATATTTGTGGGACACAGATATGATTTATTACCTGTTAATGATGACATGTATATTCTCAACTGAACTGGTCTGAGGTGTATAGCATGCTGGACAAGTTCTCTTTAGAATCTAAATGATGTATAGCAATTGATGTATAAACAATAATAATAATAATAATAATAATAAAGTCCATGTGGTCAGTAACATTGATTTCTTTTGAGGCCTCTCTTCATGGCTTGTAGAGACCCATCTTTCCCTGTATTTTCACCTGCATATCTGTGTCTAATCTTTTCTTTTTAGAGTACACTAGTGAGAGTGGATTAGGGCCATTTATATGACCTCTTTTGAAGACCTCTTGATGGTATATCCCAAATCAGTCTCATAGTGGAGTCATGGAGGGTAGGGCTTGATCATATGAAGTACAGGATGACACAGCACAGCCCATAACAGATAACGTCCTCTGCCCCACCTCATGGCAGAGAGTCAGCAGTATGTACTGAGAGGTCAGAGGTCTAGTTAGATGACGCAAGCTCGTTTTCTTATTCACGCTCTTACTCCTGTTCTGTCAGATTTACTCTCCTAATTCTTCCTCAGTTACATTTGTAAATACAACATAGCTCTTCTTCTTGAACTATTGCACAGATAAACATGAGACATTTTATGCTCATAAGTTAGCAAGATATGATAAATGCCTGAAAATGTGACTATTTGGAAGGAGCTAGAGCAACTGCCATTATAATGGTTTGTTGATGAAGCACACATTGCTATGAAACTTTTGAAGAAAATTGGCATGACCCCTTCAAGATGAAGGGGAGTGAGCCATCAAGAACAACCTAGAAAACTCTCATCTTGGTTTACATCAAGTGGTGCCTAAATACAGGAACATTGGTGGGAAATGCCAAAGGCATTTACAAGAGAAGGGATGATGAAGTTATGTCATTAAGTCTCAGCACTAAATACTGAATTTGTTTACGTATATTAACTTGGAAGAAGTCCAAATTTAAAATATTTAGCAGCAATGTATGTAGGTGACACCCTATGCCATTTATAAAAGTTTCAAAAATCTCCATAACTACCACTTCATTGTCTTTAACCAAACAGCACAGAGTAAGAGTAAGAGAAAGAGGATAAAACTAGTTTGGGGAATTATAATCTTCACGTCATAATTATAATAAGTTGTGGAGATAAATAAGTAAAAAGAGAACGAGCCTTAACTGCTTCTGTAATTTTAGTTCTTATTTATATATAAAAAAAAAAAACTGGGGGGCTAGCAGGTGGCATGATGTTTGGGGCACTGGACTCCCACATGGTCAACTGAGGTTTGAGTCCTGGACCCGGGAACTTGAAGCTCACTCTGGGCATTTGTGTATGTGTGTGTCCATGCGTGGCTGCCCCCCCACCCCTGGGAGGTGATTTCTCATTTTCTCTCTGTCTCTCCAGCACAGGCACACACACCTTATAGTAAAAATCTCTAAAAATAATTGGACACAATTTTGAATGATACTTATTTTTATAGCATTTGATATATGAAATAGTACGAATAGACTTTGAACGCTATATGTATCCTGGTAACTTTTAACAAACGAGTACTCAAAGAGCAAAGGTCTGATCATTGAAGGCTCCAGGGTGAAACAGCAGGTGTTATACAAGTCATGCACTTGCACAAGGGCAGGAGAACAAATATCAGTTCTCATGTCAGATCTAGAATTTATTGGAATAAATCCCACAGGCACAGTTCCTGAGGACCTGCATCTCCTGAAATATTTTTATCAAAGGTTTCAGCTTGGACCACCATGAAGTGATTTTTTTCAGTCCCAGAGATGCTTGGACAACATGAAATAGAGACTGAGACTAGATTAGAGAGAGTCATGAACCCAGTCTCCTCATTGTTCTGTTCCTGTTGTCTGCTGGACACGGACATTATAGTCAGTATAAAGAATGACCAGTGTTTCACCGGGGGCCTTACACCCTCTGTCAATGATTCCATTTATATTTCTACCTGCCTGGAAATGATTTCCAACTTTCTTATCTCTTCCAGGGTGTACGGTATACAATTCATCAGCAGTAATGCCAGCTATATCTTCTTTTATTATTTATTTATTTTTCTTCTTTCATTTTTTTAAACATTTATTTATTTTTATATTTACTTGCTATGGTTTTCAAGTTTCTGGGGCTGGGACTTGAACTGTGGTCAGTCATGTGGAAATCCAGCACATAACCATCACGCCACCTGCTGGCTCCCAGCTGTATCTTCTGATACATCCACAATCTAGCCACCCTTCACCACCTCTGTTTTTACCTCTTTGCCCAAGCAGACATCATTTCCCCCCTGGATGTTATACTAGATTTAAAACTGGCCTCTGCCTTTTTCTTTTTCTTTTTTTGATAATTTTTTTGTTATTTATTTATCATCATTCACTGTACATCATGAGATTTTCCATCCAGTATACAGTGTATATTGACTCAGTCAAAGATATTACCATACATATTAGCATTAACAAATAATTCTCTACTTCTTTTTTCTTAGATATTTTGCTTTTCACCCCTTGATTCCCTACCTCTTACCCTCTGCCAACTCCCCCCCTTCGCCCACACTGTCTCTGGTATATACAGTTGTTTTCCATGCCCTTTTTTCTCCAAATTTTATTGATGAACTAAAGATCTTAATTAATTTAAAGACTTTCAATAGCAAGCACAGCTGATATATACATATTTAAGAATGCATGTCTGACTATAGCATAAACCTCAGTGAGTAAAGTAAACATACTATAAAGTAGCACCTCACTGGGGGCTATATAGCTTACTGCAGTCATTAAATAGGTAGTAATAGGTATTTTTAATGCATTTTTTAATTTTAAAAGCTTTAGTAGATCAAAATTAAAAATGTTAAGAAAAATTTGCTTAAAACTTAAAGCCAGAAAAAAGTCCAAATACTAGGTAGATGAACCTATCAACAGTTCAAGAGAAGGCAAAAATCCTTAAATATGAAAATCAAAGCATTGAAGAAAATCAGTAATTTTTTAAAAATATATTTTATATTTTTAAGTTTAGGAGTCAGGGTTAGGGTGGGGCGATAGGGTCAGGCTTAGGGTTAGGGTTAGGGTTAGGGTTACGGATGGGTTAGGGTTAGGGTTAGATTGAGGGTTAGGGTTGGGGGGAATGTTAGGGTCAGTCTTGGGGTTTGGGTTATGGTTTGAATTAGGGTTATGGTCAGGGTTAGGGGTTCAAAATCAGTAATGTTTTAATCTAAAGTAAAAAAAACATTCTGTTTCATTAGTTCAGACTCACATAATTAATCTCTCTTCTATTGAATTTGCAGTATTACTGTGGGATGTCCTTCCACTTTTTGGTGTCATTTTCAATTCCTTTTTTAAGCTTCTCATAGTTTTTCTTCTGGAGGTCTTTAATTTTTTTGGTTAGATTTATTCCTAGGTATCTTACAGTTTTTGTGGCTGTGGTAATTGGAATTACTTTTTTCAATTCTATCTCAATCTGCCTGCTGTTCATACATAGAAATGCTATAGATTTCTGTATGTGGACATTATAGTCAGTATAAAGAATGACCAGTGTTTCACCGGGGGCCTTACACTTTTTGACAAAGATCCATTTGTATTTCTACCTGCCTGGAAAAGATTTCCTACTTTCTCATCTCTTCCAGTGTGTACGGTATACAATTCATCAGCAATAATGCCAGCTATATCTTCTTCTATTATTTATTTCTTTTTCTTTATTTATTTCAAATCAATTGTTGACTTTTATTATCATCTTTAAAATGTCATATGAAGTCCTTAGAAATTATCCAGCTTGTTACTGTAGCTGGAGAACTCTTAGATCTTACTCATCTGCCTGCTGAAAACTGTATCCTTCTCAGAGACATAGATACCATCCAAGAATTTTCTTATATCCTTATTTTTAACTGTGGTGGCTTGTTGTATCAAAGCAGCAGAATTTGAAACAAGTTCAGTACCATTGCCTTCAAGGATCAACTCATATTTCTGGGCTTGAGATACTGAACAAGCAACACCTGGTCTCATTCGAACCTTCTAGATGTATTTTTCACCCAAGAAATTTCGGATTTCAACAAGAGACCCATTCTCCTGAATAACGACATTGATGGGGAAATGAGCGTACGTAGACCTCATCTTGTAGTGGAAGCCGAATGTAAAACTCTTGATCATGTTCTGGACATGACTAAACTTAGTGTGAACAGTAGCCAGCTCCTTTCTGTTTCCCCACCATTTGTCAACCCACTGCCTCTTCTTCTTCTTTCCAAGGAGGCTGAGCTCGATATTGATGTGGTTGAAGTCCCTCCGCAGGATTCCTCTGGGGCCCTTCATGATAATGGTGCATCCCTTCAGGGTGATGTGGATGTTCTTGGGAATGTCCACGGTCTGGTTGCTGAGAATGGTCTTCATCCTCGCAGTAGGCGCAGCAAAGAGCCTTCTTTTATTTTTTTTAAGATTTATTTATTCATCTATTTACTTGTTATGGTTTTCAGGCTGCTGGGTCTGGGACTTGAACTGTGGTCAGCCATGTGGAAATCCAACACATAATCATCACACCACCTGCTGGCTCCCAGCTAAATCTTCTAATACATCCACAATCTAGCCACTCTTCACCACCTCTATTTTCACCTCTTTGGCCCAAGCAGACATCATTTCCCTCCTGGATATTTTACTAGACTTAACTGGTCTCTGCCTTTTTTTGTTTGTTTGTTTGGTAATCAATGTTTTTTGTTATTTATTTATCTATGTATTTATAGTCATTCACTATACATAAATTCAGTATACAAAATGAGATTTTCCATCCAGTATACATCGTATATTGGCTCAATCAAAGATATTACCATACATGTTATCATTGACAAATAATTCTCTATTTCTTAAATCTTAGATATTTTGCTTTTTTACTCGCCCTTGATTCCCTACTTCTTACCCTCTGCTAATTACCCCCTTCTCTACACTGTCTCTGGTACATACAGTTGTTTTTCATACTTTTTTTCCCACATTTTATTGATTCACTAAAGATCTTAATTAAAGACTTTCAATAGCAAGCACAGTTTATATATACATATTTAATAATGCATGTCTGACTTTAGGTGTAAACTTCAGTGAGTAAAGCAAACATACTGTAAAATAGCACCTCCCTGGGTCTATATAGCTTACTGCAGTCATTAAATAGGTATTAATAGGTATTTTAATGCATTTTTAATTTAAAAAGTTTTAGTTTTAATAAATCAAAATCAAAAAATGTTAAGAGAAAGTTGCTTAAAACTTAAAGCCAAGAAAAAGTTCAAATAGTAGGTAGATGAACCAATCAACAGTTCAAGAGAAGACAAACAATTCTTAAATATAGAAATCAAAGCATCGAAGAAAATCAGTAATGTTTTAGTCTAAAGTAAAAAAATTCTGTTTCACTTGTTCAGATTCTATTCTCTCTCTCTTCTATTGAATTTGCAGTGTTACTGTGGGTTGTCCTTCCACTTTTTTGTGTCATTTTCTATTTCTTTTGTTAGCTTCTGGTAGTTTTCCTTGTGGAGGTCTTTAACTTCTTTGGTTAGATTTATTCCTAGGTATCTTATACTTTTTGTAGCTATGGTAAGTAGAATTGCTTTTTTCAGTTCTATCTCGGTCTACCTGCTGTTCGTATATAGAAACACTGTAGATTTCTATATGTTGATTTTGTAAGTTACTTGTCCTTCCTCTCTTGCCAGTTTTAGTATCTTGTCTTTATTTGTAGTTTTGGCCATTCACGCTAAGATGTGCCTTGGGGAGGATCTTCTTGGGTTGATTCTATTTGGGATCCTTTGTATTTCTTGGGTCTGGATGTGTGAGTGCTTCTCTGACTTGGGAAGTTTTCTTCCAGGATTTCATGGAATAGATTTTCCATGTCCTTATTAGTTTCTTCACCTTCTGGGATACCAATTATTTGGATGTTTGGGCATTTAATGGAATCTGATATTTCTCGTATAGTATTCTCATTTGTTTGGGGGATTATTTTCTCTTTCTTCTTGGTGTTTTTTTCTAGGTCAGAGGCTTTATCTTCTACATCGGACATTTGATCTTCAGCATGGTCTAATTGACTTTTAATACTTTTTATTTTAATGCTTTTGATTTCCTGTATTACAGACTTCATCTCTAATAGTTCCACCTGGTTGTTTCTTATAATGTCCATTTCTTCTTTCAAATCATGAAAGGACTTCCTCATCTCCTGGAGTTCATTGTCTCTTTTCTGCTCCAAATCATAGAGTTTTGTCACTATGAAGGTTTTGAATTCTTTCTCTGACATTTCAATAACTTCTCTTTTTTTTTTTTCAAGAGATAGAGGGGAGTTACTGTGTTCTTTTGATGAAGATAGATTTCCTGGTTTCTTCAAACTTGAGGCTCTTCTTCTACTTCTAACCATTGGGTGATGCATTCACTCTTGGATACCTTTTTGGAGAATGTTTCTGCCACTGGGAACAACTTTACTTCCCTTTTTCTGTGGATTAATATGTGCCGAAGTCTCTCTTCTGCTGCATTTAGCAATGTGGTCCCCACGGTAGGAGTCTTCTCTTCAGGTGTGTGAAGAGCAGTTTCTCCTTTTTTGCAGGTGAATCAGTAAAAGGGAGGATCTAGGGAGTCTCACAATACAAGGGTATTTGAAAACTATGATTCTAGACCTGTCTAGTCCCTCTTTCTGGTAGGAAGGGTTGCTCTGAGATTGGGAGAACTGAGCTGTGGCCGGAGCTGGAGCTGGGGCAAGGGCCATCAAAAGGCCCTGCCTCAGTATCCCTGACTGGCCAGGGGTCTGCAGATGGAATTGGGCAAAGCCTTTATTCTTTATAAATCACCTAGACTCAGGTATTTCTATTTAACAACATAATAATGAACTAAGACAGAAGAATAGTAGATTGAGGAGTGTACTAATATGTCCATTTTATAGATGAGTGAGAAAAAGGTCTTGAGACATTATATAGTTAAAAAGTGGTGGATGTTGATTTGATTGATAAGATTGTGACAAATCATACTCTTTTTTTTTTTCTTTTTTTTCTTTTTTTTGCCATAGAGTGGATGTGCTCACTGGAGAGAGACAGAGAGACGGAAAGTGAGAAATCAACCTGCAAGGAAGATAGCCAGCCCACAATCTCTTCTCCATTCTTCTTGGATTTGGGGCATGCACACACATGCACCTGTGGGTGATTTTCAAGCCATCAGGTTTGGGACTGGAACCGTGATTGGTCATGTGGGAGTTTAGCACCTTAACCAACATGCCACCCGCTGGTGCCAGAAATCATACTTTTAATCACATGAATATATTATTTTATATATCACTTAAATTAGTAGTTCCATCAACACAGTAATTAAATTGGTGCATAATACAGGACCAGCAGATGGCATAATGGTTACGTCACGTCACTGGACTCCCATGCTGTTGACCATGGTTCGAGTCCCAGACCTAGTGTCTTAAAACTCACACTGAGTGCATGTGTGTGCATGCCTAAAACCCTGAGAGGAGAATGGAGAAGGGATTGTAGTGTGTTCTTCCCCTAGGGGGTGATTTATTGCTTTCTGTCTCTCTGGAGAGCACATGTGCCCTATAGCAAAAAACTCTCTTTACAAAAAAAAAAGGATGGGAACAGCAGTTAGCATAATGGCTATGTCGCTGGACTCCCATGTAGTCGACCGCGGTTTATATCCCGGACCCAGTGGCTTAAAACTCATGCCGGGTGCGTGTGCGTGCGTGCGTGCCCAAGATCCCGAGAGGAGAATGGAGGAGAAGGGATTGCGGTGTGGCCACGCTCCCGGGGGGTGATTTCTCGCTTTCTGTCTCTCTGTTTCTCTCTGTCTGTCTGATGAGTGCACGCGCTTTTTTTTACCCATCCAAAAAAAAAAAAAAGGATAATACATAATAATATATAAATGAGTAGTATATATTATATATTTTTAACTTATATGAATATAAATATTATAGCAGAATGTCTCATATGTAATTGGTGTCCTGAATGTATTCATTGTTACTCTCATGCTCAACATGATCTTGCTTATTAGAGCATGTTTTATTATTTTTTTTCTCTTCATGTGTTCTTCATAACACACCTGACTTCTGGCAAGCCAGAAAAAGCTCTTGAGGTTCCTGAAATTCTGTAAATTCAATATAGCTGCCCACTCTTAAACATTAGTCTAGAAGAAATGATCCAATATTTCTATGCAAGTGCCTAAAGTTCTAAGTCATATCCGTTTAAAATCCCATGAATCTTACATATGTAAATTTCTCTTTATGTGTCTCCTTATCTTTCCTTTAAAAAATAATCTTCCTAAAGTCTAAGTTTTTTTCTCCCTTAGATGTTTTTGTCTTAGGGTGCATGTGCTTACTAGAGAGAGACAGAGACAGTGAGAGGGAAAACAAGAAATCATTCCCTGGGAGGATGGCCGTGTTGCAATATCTCCTACTCCATTTCCCTCCTAGGATCTTGGGCACACACGCACACGTGCTCAGCATGAGTTTCAGGCCACCAGTCTGGGTCTCAAACCACGGCTGGCCATGTGGGAGTCCAGTGATGTAACCACTATGCTATTTGCTGGTCCCCGTCCCCTAACTCTAGTATTTCAGTCTGTTAGGGTTCCCATAAAAGGTACCGTACACACTGGGTGGCTTAAACGACAGAAATCACTTTCTCAACTTCTGAAGACTGGAAATCTGAGATGAAGAGTCAGCAGGAGTGGTTTCTCATAAGGCTAGTGAGAGTACCTGTTTACCCTGGTCACTGTAGACTGGATTCCTCCCTAAATCCAACTGGGGAGAGAACCTGAATGACCCCACATAGTCAGATGATCATCTCAGCTCAAATCATTTTGATTTCAGTGCCTGAAGCCCACATCAGCATCATGAATAGAAACCCCCTGATGCGTGTACCTAAGTTCTCTGGAAAACGAGGAATCAAAGTCCATAAATTCAAACACCCTTTCATCTCAACTGTCAGCACACTGCTATCAACCCAAGAATGCCTTCCATGCATTCTGAGACATCCTGAGGCCAGAGCACTTTCTTTTACTTTTTTTAAAAATTTATTTATTTACATTCATTAACTATACATCACTAAAGTATACAAAATGAGATTTTCCATCCATAATACAGTGTTATTGGCTCAATCAAGCACATAAACATACCTGTTATCATCAACAAATAATTTTCCATTTCTTGTTTCCTATATATTTTGCTTTTTTTCCCATCCTTGATTCCCTATCTTTCACTTTCTGCCATCTCCCACCCCCCAACACTGTCTCTGGTATCCCATGGTTGCTTTCTATGCCTTTCCCTCCCACACACATTTAATTGATTCACTAAAGATCATAACTAATTTAAATACTTTCAATAGTAAGTGCAGCTGATATATACATATCCATGAACACACGTCTGACTTTAGGCATAAACCTCAGTGAGTAGAATGAGCATACATATGTAACACCTAGCTAGGGCTATATAGCTTAGTGCAGTCATCAAATAGGTATTTTTAATGCATTTTTTTTAATTTCAAGAAAAATAGTTTTAGATTTTTTTCCTGAAACATTTCTTTAATTAATTAATTTACACTCATTCCCTAAGCATCATCATAGTATATGAAATATGATTTCCCCTCCAGAATATACTGCATAGTGGCTTAATCATGCATGTTATCATCAATAATTTTCCAATTCTAGTTTCATACATGTATATAATTTTTAACCCCTATTTTTGACCCTTTGCCCTTTCCCACCCTCTTCTCACACTATCTCTGGTGTCTACAGTTGATACAGTTGACCCTTTCCTTTCCCCCCCACATTTTACTGATCACACAATTTCTTAAATAATCTAACTACTTTCATTAGTAAGTTCAGCAAGGGAACCAGCAGTTAGCGTAATGGCTATGTCGCTGGACTCCCACGTAGTCGACCGCGGTTCGTGTCCCGGACCCGGTGGCTTAAAACTCATGCCGGGCGCGTGTGCGTGCGTGCCCAAGATCCCGGGAGGAGAATGGAGGAGAAGGGATTGCGGCATGACCATCCCCCCTGGGGGGTGATTTCTCGCTTTCTGTCTCTATGTCTCTCTCTGTCTGTCTGGCTAGCGCACGCACCCTATAGTGAAAAAAAAAAACCCTCTCAAAAAAAAAAATAGTAAGTTCAGCTGGTAATTTCAAGAAAAGCAGTTTTAACTTTAATAAATCAAAGAAGTGCTAAGGAACTTTGCTTGAAATGTAAAGTCAGGAAACAGGTTAGGATTCTGTTCAAATAGTAGGTACATAAACCTATCAATAGGTCAAGACAGGACAAAAATCCATAAAACAGAACAACAAAGCCTAGGAGAAAATAAATGTTTTAGTCAAAAGTAATAAAATGCTATTTCACCAGTTCATCTCATGTATTTAATCTATCTTTTGTTGTGGTTCGACTGTCCCAATTAAATTCTGGGATATAATATTCAACTCCAGTCTTGTCCCTATGATTAAGTTGGTCATTTTCTTAGTTTTTGAACTCTTATTTCTGTGTGTCTGCATTTAATTTTCCTGATATAGCACTCCCTTGAGAACTTCTTGGAGATCTGGTCTGGTGCTGGTAAATTCTTTCAGGTTTTGTTTATCTGAAGATGTTCTTGTCTTTTCTTCCCATATGAAGGATAACCTTGCCAGGTACAGTGTTCTTGGTTGAAATTGCATTTCCCTTAACATTTCGAATATATTTTCCCATTCTTTCCTCACTCATATGGTTTCTGATGAAAGGTCTGCTGTTAGCCTGATGGAATATCCTCTGTATGTAACTTGCCATTTCTCTCTTGGGTGTTTTCTGGTATCTAGTATTTCTCATATATTATTCTCATTTTGGGGGGCAATTTTCTCAGTCTTTGTGGTGGATTTTTCTAGGCCAGCAATTTTCTCTTCTATGTCTGAGATTTGATTTTCTGTATGATCTAGTCTGCTTTTAATACTTTCAAGGGAGATTTTGACTTCCTGTATTATAGCCTTCATCTCTAACAGTTCCATCTGATTTTTTTGTAAAGTGTGAAATTCCTCTTTTAGATTTAGACCTTGCAAGAATTTCCTCGCCTCCTGGAACTCGTCATCTCCTTTCTCCTTTCTCTTCTGCAGTTCTATCTCTGTTAGCTTTGTCATTATGAATATTCTACATTTTTTATCAGACATTTCCATAATTTTCATTGAACTGTCTGTGGATGAAGAGGAGTTATTCTGTTCCCTTGGAGGAGAGGTATTTTCTTGCTTTCCCATATTTCTTGTGGCCCTGCAATGATTTCTAGTGATCTGATGGATGGTGTGTTTCTTCTTAAACTTGAATTTCAATCTGAGCATTCAGGTGCATTCAGAAAGAGGTGATCTGGAATCTCTTTGTTGTTCTGTTTTGGTCCCTTTGCACAGGAGATTCAGTAGATATTGAGGAATATGTTAATCCTAATAGTATTTGGATGTTTGGCTATAGTTTCCTTAGATCCGTCTGGAAACACAGTGAATGGATATTGAGGAGCAGATAGATGAGATAAAAGATTAAAAAAGGAAATAGAGAGAAAAAAAAACAGCAACAAAGAAACAGGAAAAAACTTTCAAAAATAATATTATTACTATTATTATTTAAAAAGAAAAAATAGAAAACTGCATGGTGCACAAGCTACTAGTTCTCAGGAGCCATGAGGAATCTTTTTCTGAAGGCTGCCCCTTGCCTTTCCACTCGAGTTTGTGGACTAGAGGCTGAATTTTCAGTAGAAAATCTTCATTTCTCTTTTTTCCCTGAAATCACTAGTTCTCAGGAGCCATGAGGAATCGTCTCCCTTTAAATTTTTTTCCTCAAGTAATTAATGTATTGGTATCTAAATGACCTTCAAGCCAGAGGGAATAATTGGACATCTTGCTTTTTTTCATGGCCTGGAAAGAGCTATTCTTGAGAATTAAGTTGTATTCTTCTGGTTTTAACCTCTCACCAAGGAACAGACAGATCTCCACAGTGCTTCTTATGTCTTAAAAGAGGAAAACACGAGAGAGGATATGAAAGAGAAAGACAACAAAGACAAGTAGGTGAAAAGGAGGGAACTGCAGAATGAAGAAGAGAAGTGGGAAGAGAGAGGGAGGGACAGCCTCTAGAAGTGAGAAGTGACTGAGCTGGATGCAACTAGGAGGAAGAGAGGAAAAAGTAAAGAAGAAAGAGCGTGAAGTATATAAAGGATGTACGGATCAACATGCATTCCCAAGTGTGATCGAATTTAGGACACCTCAGTAGTAAGACAGGGTCTAGGGTTTCTAAATACACTATAGAATGGCTTCTAGACAATGACCAGGATTGAGCAAGGGAGGTTCTGGGTGAACTTGGTGAAGATTTAAGGGACGGACTTCAAATGCTGGCTGTGCCGTCAGAGAATACTGATTGTCATGATTAAGGTTTGAATAATATGGGGAGTTTTGCAATATATTCTTATAGTTTACCACACTAATTAACACTTGGAGCATGATCCTGGAAGATGACTCTAAGAATATGGAGTCTTGCTAGCAGAAATGCTTTACTTTGAATCATAGATTTTCCTCTTATAACCATAATGCTTTAACATATTTCCATCATGCTTTCCATTTTTTCAGGTGGTGCAGTGGCAAAGGCATTGTACTCCTACATGGACAACCACAGCTTAAAATTCATGCTGCGTGTGTTTGTGTACATGCTCCAAATCCCAGGAAGAGAATGAAGGTGAAGGGATTGCAGCATGGCCATCCCCCTCAAGGATGATTTCTCACTTTCCCTCTCTCTGTCTCTCTCTGTCTCTTTTTAGTGAGCACACATGTCCTGTGCCAAAAAAACTGAAAAAATAAAGTTTCTTTATTCTTTTTCTGTGATCTCTAGTTGTTATCCAATAAGAAGACATAAAGTTATAGAACTAACACAAGTACAAGTTTAGTCGTGATTATAGGGGTTTTATCAGCTAGTCAGTGTCATTTAGATAAATGCATCTTTTGTTTTATTTTGTTTTATTTATTATTATAATAATCTTGTTTATATTACATTGAATCACATGTAACTTTACAGTCTGTTACATTTCTTTTTCCAGAAGATTACCATGCATATCGGTCAACACAAAGATATTGAAATGCCCATCACCATCAAATAGCTTTTCATTATTTTTTCAGATTATTATTCCAATTATTTTTTAAACATTCCATTACTATCATTTTGATTGTAAAAAGACTTTACTCAATATGAAGTACTTCTCAGACCAGTCTATTTGAGGATACTATACAAGTCATCATCAACAGGTAATAAACCACTTCTGTGTTCCACTAATGTTGTGCTTCTCTGTTTATTCTCTTGCTATCCTTCTCCATATTCTTCTCTTCTCCAAACTTGTTCCACACTGTCCTCATCATCACTATTTTCACTGCTTTTATGCCCACCAATATTTCTATCTCTACCATAAAGTGTGGATAGTCTGTATATGTTAAGTGGATACACACAATATCTTTCTTCCTTATCATTGCTTGCTTCACTCAGCAATAGATCCTCCATATCTGATCACGTTCTATCAAATGCCAGGGTCCTGGTTTTTTATGCCTGAGTATTAATCTATAGAGTATATGCGCCACACTTTTTCAGTTCATTCATCAGTTTATGGACATTTGGGTTGGTTCCATGTCTTAGCGATTGTGAATAATGCTGCAATAAACTTTGATGTGCACGTACTTTTCTGAATGAGCATTCTCCTGTCTTTCAGGTAGATACCCAGAAGTGGGATTGCTGGATCAAATAGTAGTTCTATTTGTAGATCTTTTAGGAACCTCCATATTGTTCTCCACAGTGGCTGAACCAGTTTACATTCCCACCAACAGTGTAGGAGAGTTCTCTTTTCACCACATCCCCGCCAACACTTATCACTTTTTATATTTTTAAACTTTGCCATTCTGACAAGTGTTAGGTGATATCTAAGGGATGTTGAGCATTTCCTCATATGCTTTCTATTTGTAGATCTTTTAGGAACCTCCATATTGTTCTCCACAGTGGCTGAACCAGTTTACATTCCCACCAACAGTGTAGGAGAGTTCTCTTTTCACCACATCCCCGCCAACACTTATCACTTTTTATATTTTTAAACTTTGCCATTCTGACAAGTGTTAGGTGATATCTAAGGGATGTTGAGCATTTCCTCATATGCTTTTTGGCTGTTCATGGGTCTTCTTAGAGAGATTTTTGTTCAGCTCACTTTCCCATCTTTTAATTGGGTTAATAATTTTTTTTTCACATAAGGCGCTTGAGTTCCCTGTGTATTCTGGTTATCAGTCCCTTGTCTGAGGCATATTTTACAAAAATATTCTCCCATTCTGAAGGTTGTTGATTCACAGTTGTTACTGTGTTTTTTGCTGTGCAGAAACCTCTTAGCCTGATATAATCCCACTTGTCTAATTTAGAGATTACTGCTTGTGCTTTGGGAGTCTTATTTAAGAAGTCTTTGCCTACTCCAATGTCTTCCAGAGTTTTTCCAGTATTTTCCACTAGTAGTTTCATAGTTTGAGGTCTTAGGTTCAGCTCTTTGATCCATTTTGAGTTGACTTTTGTTAATGGTGAAAGATGGGGGTTCTGGATAAACGCATCTTTTCACATATCATCCAGAATCCATCTTAGTATCATGTGTCTAATGGTGTTAGCTAACCCACAACTGCAAATGTGCCTAATGATGTCATCTCACTCTATTATCATAAAATGTGTTCATTCGCCAGAAAGAAGGCTTAGCATAAGTCGTAATATTGCTTTATTGGGAAGAGAGTTAGCCAGTGTCTTAGGATAGTTTATTACAGACTAAAAATTATCCTAGAGGCACAATGGTATTCGACTCAGAAATGTTTGTAAGCCTGTACTGTAAATGACTTGTGTATTCATACTGGATCACACCTGGCCATCTCATTGACTTTGCCTCCTCATGTAGAACTCTCCAGAGCTAAAGGTGTGCCCAGACTTCTGGACATTCATAAACTCACATTGGCAGTGTAAGTTCTGGAAAAAAAAAAAAAACACAGAACCTGAAACCTGGTTCAGGTAGAGGATCATGGACAGACTTATGGAGTGGTCAGAGCGTGCAGATCTGTGAGTTATGTCCATGGTCACTCAAGCTCACGCTCCGCTGTATAGATGGATCTCAGCCCTTACCCCTCTTTGTGCTCACAAAAGGGTCATGGACAAGTGACTACTAATACAAAGGAAGAACCTTTCACAAAGATTCAACAGCACGGGCACCCCACTGCAAGGCTGACCTGCCTACCCCTGAGATGGAGTGCCTGACCTCTCAGCAGCAGAGACCAGTTCTGAGCCCTCAATACGATGTCATTCCTCAAGGGGGCACCAAACACTCACTCACTCAATAGCACGTTCAGCACATCGGACCCATTTCCACCAGGAGGAGGTAGTGGCTTGTCTCCTCCTGATTGACATTTTCTAATATGTAGCACCTGGGCCAGCCTGCTTTCTGAGAGACTGACAGAACGCTGGGCTGACTGATGCAGAACCTGAACACCACATGCTCTGAAAAAAAGACTAGTTCTGTGTTAACGGAGTTACAACAACGGGCATGCAATATCAGGATCCACTGACCCTGCCATATGCAGCAGCATATGGAAACATCTGGTTTGACAGAATATTGGAATGACTTTTGAAGTCGTGTGGAAGGCACCAGCTCCAGGAGAATCAGCTGTGGGGCTTGGGGACCACTGTCCAGTGTGCAGATCACCAATAAGCCGACTGCTGGTTCATCGTGCTGCTTACTCACCAGGGAGGATACAAAACTCTGAAAACAGTGGGTAGAAATGTGATTTTTTCATAATTTCTCTTAGAAAATCTGGACAATCTCTGAGTCCCCTAGTGCAAACTTAGGTTCTGCCAAACTCCTAGTTCTGAATACAGCTGCCTTCGATGTATTCTCTTCACCTTTGTCTATCAGCAGTTTCAATATTTGCCTCATCACCACATGCTGCTTTATGATCTTTTTTGGAGAAAAATTCTACGCCATTAACCCTTAAAGTATTTCTTTTCTCTTATTCTACTTTTTTTTCATATACTCTCTCATCTGTCTCTTTCTTTCTCTCAAGAAATAAGTGGACACACTTTAAAAACCTTCAATGTAGGGGCCAGCAGGTGGCACAGTGGTTGAGGGTGCTGGGCTCCTGTAGCTGGACATTTATCAAGGGACAGGACATGGAGGCCTTCAGCAGGCTCACATGTAAAGTCTGAGCCCGGAATTCCTGGGGGCACTTCCTTATATTCATCTTAGTTTCTTGGTTCTCCTTTATATGGCATATACTCTGACTGGGTAACTTTCACCATAAGGCTGCCACAGAACTATGCAGGTATGTATTGGGCTATGGGGATGTTAGATTTGCAGGCTTACATGGAGTTCCAGAGTTGTTATAGAGACTGGGCTACAAGGTTACTAAGAGCTACACATGCATACTTAAATTCCAAGCATGGCCTTCTATCTTTCTTTGTTCTGGAAGGCCTCCCTACTCCACTCCCACATGGCTGACCACGGTATGAAACCAAGACTTCTCTCTCTTTCTGTTCAAATTAAATTATATTAATAACAAATAAATTAATTAAATAGGTAATTATTTCAAAAACCCCTTCAATTTATATTTTTTGTGAAAAAGGATACGACCTATATATCTGCAGTAAAATTACAAGGTTCAGGGAGTGTAACAGTGACATAATATTGTTATCTATTCTGTCTTACATATTTCAAATTGGCTTATTGTCACACATTATAGTTTTTTTATGTGTGTGTGATTGAGCATCCAATCAATAATTCACTTCATTCTTAGTTTACATGGTCCTTCTTTTTCTTTCTTTTTTTTTTTTTTTTTTTGAGGGGTTTTTGCTATAGGGGGGGGGCCCTCCCCCACAAGACGACATAGAGACAGAAAGCAAGAAATCACCCCCCAGGGAGGATGGCCACGCTGCAATCCTTTCTCCTCCATTCTCCTCTCAGGATCTTGGGCGGACACACACGCACATGCGCCCGGCGTGAGTTCTAAACCACTGGATCCGGGACGCGAACCACGGTCGACTACGTGGGAGTCCAGCGACATAGCCATTAGGCTAACTGCTGATTCCGTACATGTTCCTTTCATCTGGAACGTTTCCTCAGCTTTTCTTTTTTCTCCTCTAAAGAATTATTTATTTTAATTAATTAATTATTATTATTTTTAAAATTTGCTATGGGGCATGTGTGCTCACTAGAGAGAGAGAGAGAGAGAGAAAATGAGAAAGCAAGCCACCAGGTCCAGGACTTCAACCAGTCGCCCATGTGGGAGTCCAGCGCCTTAATCACCATGTTATCTGCTGGCCCATTTTTTTTTTTTTTTAGGTAATTTCACAGATCTAGGGTGAAAGCTCATTATTCAGGGACATGTTTCTTGACTTCAGTTTATATAATGTGTCCTCGCGAATGTGTTCAGGGCTAGAGTTCATGTTTACAATGTGACCAAGTGAACACACAAAAAGAGAGAAGGAAGAAACGTAAATTTACAGTGGAGAAATCTTGCAAACATGATCTCTGATGACCAAGGTCAATATCATGTGGAGTAGGTCATGTTGATAGTAAGAACCTTTGATATGATGTGAACACATGACATTTCACTTCTGTGCCCTTCTTCCTGTAAATCCTGACCCAGCTTAATTATGACAAAAATGTTCAATGAATCCTAATACAGGGATATTCTCTAAAATACCTACCGAAAAGGTGAGCGGATGGCATGGAGTTAAGGCATTGAATCCTGGCTATGTGGTTTGAGTCCTGGGCCTGGTGATCTGAAAATCACACCAGGTGTACGTGTGTGCATGTCCAAAATTCTTATTTTGTTTTATTTTATTTATATTACATTTAATCACATATATCTTTACATTTTAACATTTCTTTTTCCAGTACAATTACCGCATATATCAGTCAAGACAAAGACATTACCATACACATCAGCAGCAGCAAATAGCTTTTTTTTTTATCAATCAGTTTCCTTTTTTTCCCCTTTTTATTCCCCTTTCTCCTCTCATCCTCCTTACCCCCCTCTATTACCCACTTCCATATACCCCTCCTTACTGTCTCTAGTATCCACCTGTTGCCTTCCCTGCTACTATACCTTCCAAACCTTCAGTTTCTGCCATAGAGCACAGATAGTTGGTATATATTGAGGGGGGTGTACAAAGTCTGTCTTTCTTAGTCTGACTTACTTCATTTAGCATTAAGTCTTCCATATTTATCCACTTTGTATCAAATGTCAGGGTTTTATTGTTTGGTTTTTTTTATGACTGAGTAGTATTCCATAGAGTACATGTGCCACATTTTTTCAATCTAATCATCTATTTTTGGACATTTGTGGTGATTCCATGTCCTAGTGATTATAAATAATGCTGTAATAAACATGGATGTGCAAGTGTTTTTCCAAGTGAGGGCTTTTCTATCCTTTGGATAAATATCTAAAAGTGGAGTTACTGGGTCGTACGGTAGTTCTATTCATAGGTTTCTAAGGAATCTTCATATAGTTCTCCAGAGTTGTTGTACTAATTTACATCCCCACCAACACTGTAGGAGAGTTCCCTTTCACCATGCCAGCATTTATCATTATTTATTTTCCTAATTTTAACCATTCTGACTGGGGTTAAGTGGCATCTCATTGTAGTTTTGATTTGCATTTCCTTTATTATAAGTGATGTCAAGCATGTTTACTCATGCTTTTGGGCTGTTTATATGTCTTCTTTAGAGAATTGTCTGTTTAGCTCATTTTCTGATATTTTAATTGGATTGATTTTGTTTGTTTGTTTTTTGGTAGGTTAGCTGGTTGAGTTCCCTGTGTGTTCTGGTTATCAGTTCCTTATCTGAGATACAATTTGCAAATATATTCTTCCACTCTGAGGCTTATCTTCTCACTTACTGCTTCTTTGGCTGTGCAGAAGCTTCTCAGCCTAATGTAGTACCATTCGTCTATTTTTAAGACTGTTGCCTATGCTTTGGAGGTCTTCATTAAGAAGTCTTTGCCTACTCCAAGGTCTCCAAGAGTTTTTTCTGTGTTTTTCACCAGTATTTTTATAGTCTGAGGTTTTATATTTAGGTCCCCAATTCATTTTTGAGTTAATTTTATTTATTCTTTTTACGGTTTTTAATACATTCAATCACATTATTTACTTTACAAGGTGATCATGTCAATATGTGAACATTTCTCCCGGGTCCAGTTGATCAAAATATAACAATACTACCTCCCTGTCTCAACAATGCTGTCTCCGTATCCCTCCTCAAAATGTTTTTCCCCAGGCCCCACTCCTCCACACACACTACATCTGACATTCACACCCATCTCTTGTGTTTGTACATCCTTTAGCCCGTCAGTTTCAGTTATAGAGTGCAGATACTCGGTATATATTAAGTGGGGACATACAGTGTCTCTCCTTCATAGCTTGCTTGCTTCACTCAGCAGTAAATCCATATTCTTCCACTTTTGGTCAAAAGCCAGGGTTTTGTTGTTTTTTTTTATGGCTGAATAGTATTCCATAGAATATATGTGCCACAGTTTTTCAATCCATTCATCCGTATTGGGGCATTTGGGTTGGTTCCATGTCGTGAAAAGTGCCACAATAAACATGGATGTGCAAGCACTTTTCCAATGAAGAATTCTTCTGTCCTTTGGGTAGATGCCAAGGAATGGGATTGCTGGATCATATGGTAGTTTTATTTGTAGACTTTTGAGGAATCTCCAAATTGTTCTCCACAGTGGTTGGACTAATTTACATTCCCACCAGCAGTGTAA
>NW_006159527.1:322975-339607 GCF_000334495.1 Tupaia belangeri chinensis | reverse complement strand
AGGATGATGTTCCCGATGGTTTTTTTTTTCTTTTCTTTTCTTTTTTTTTTTTTTTTTGCTATAGGGTGTGTGCGCTCACGAGACTGACAGAGAGAGACATAGAGACAGAAAGCAGGAAATCACCCCCCAGGGAGGATGGCCACGCTGCAATCCCTTCTCCTCCATTCTCCTCTCAGGATCTTGGGCACGCACGCACACGCTCCCGGCATGAGTTTAAGCCACCAGGTCCGGGACTCGAACCACAGTCGACTACGTGGGAGTCCAGCGACATAGCCATTACACTAACTGCTGGTTCCGCGATGGTTTTTCATAGATAGATTTTATTGTGTTGAGAAAAGTCCCTTGTATGCCGATTTTGCTGAGAGTCTTGATCATAAAGGGATGTTGTCTTATCAAATGCTTTTTCTGCATCAATCAATATGACCATATGGTTTTTGTCTTTTTTCCTGTTAATATGGTGTATTACATTTATGGTTTTGCATATGTTGAACCAACCTTGCATTCCTGGAATAAAGCCTACCTGATCATGATGATTGAGCCAGGAGGATATAGAAAGTCTAAATAGGCCTCTAACAAGCCAGGAGATTGAATCTGTAATAAATAACCTTCCAACAAAGAAAAGCCCTGGCCCTGATGGTTCCAGCTCTGAGTTCTATAAAACTTTCAAAGAAGAGTTAACCCCCATTCTGCTCAAGTTATTTCTAAAGATCCAAAAGGGTGAATCTCTCCCTAATTCATTCTCTGAAGCCTCTATCACCCTTATCCTCAAAACAGATAAGGACAAGACAAAGAAGGAAAACTATAGACCAATATCTCTGATGAATATGGAATCAAAGATTCTCAACAAGATACTAGCAAACCGTATCCAACAGCTTATAAAAAAGATTATATATCTGGAGATAATTTTTTTTTAATGTAGTGAGACTTAAGAATCCAGTTTCATTCTTCTGCAGGTGGATATTCAGTTTTCCTACCACCATTTGCTGAAGATATTTTCTTCTTGCCACTGGATTATCTTATGCCCTTTGTCAAGGATTAGTTGGCTGTATGTTTTGGGAATTATTTTTTTCCATTGGTTTATCTGGGATTGTGTGTGTGTGTTTTAATACCATGCTGTTTTAATTTTTATTGCTTTGTAATATGTTTTTAGTTCAGGAAGTGAGACGCTTCCTACTTTATTCCCCTTGCACAGTATTGCTTTGGTAACAAGGGGCCTTTTATGCTTCCAGACAAATTTTATGATTTTTTTTTTAATTTCTGTGAGAAATATCTCTGGTCATTTGATTGGGATTGCCTTGAATTTGTAGATTAATTTGGGTAGGATTGTCATCTCGATTATATTAATTCTGCCAATCCAAGAACATGTGATGTTTTTCCACATTTTTGTATTATTTTTAATTTCTTTTTCTATTGCTTCATAGTTTTCCTTTTAGAGATTTTTGACATCATTGTTAAGGTTTATTCCTAGATATTTTATTGATTTTGTGGTTATTGTAAATGGAATTTCTTTCTTTAATTCTGTCTCAATTTGTCTATTGTTGATGTGTAAAAATGCTATAGATTTTTGTATGTTGACTTTGCATCCTGCCACTTTACTATATTTGTTTATCACTTCCAGGAGCTTTTTTTGTGGGTTTTTCTAACAAAGCAATTTTTTATCTTTTTAATATTTTTCTAATTTTCTTCCATTACTATGTATTAAATGGACTTAAAATTAATAGATACAACTTATTTATACTTTATGATTATAATTATATAATTAAATGTGTGCTTTCTTGCTTCTCTCTTTCTGCCTTCACCATTCTCTCTCTTCCTCACGTCTACATATGCCCATAGAAAGACCAATACATCAAAAGTAAATATGCAAAAGTCTTTCTATCTCTTGAGAAGGTGATAGAAATGCTTATATTACTTTTTATCATTTATTTTTTCTGAATTTGTGTAAGACCATGAGTCACTACTGCAATGGTGAAACCTTTGTTTTGAGAAAACAAACTCAGAAACAGTTTAAACAAAATAAATAGGAAATACAATTAAATATGTGAAAGCAGATAATGAAAATGATCAAAGTACACAGTGTCCTAATAAAAAGAAGTGATAAAGGCAGAAATTGCTACATTAAGTTGTCTGAGAAACTGAAAATAGTTTACAAATTGCTGTACTCAGAATGAATATATGCAATGTGTTCACAATATTGCCTATAATAAAGAAGTCATGGGCACCTGGATATATAAGGAATTTTTTTGATATGCCAGGTCAATTTTATGCAAATCATGACCAATAAGAGAACTATTTTAACTATTTTTTTATGTTTTTAAGATTTATATAAAAAGCCATCCTATGACATGGAGTATTTCTTCATTCAGAGTATTATTTCAGAGTTCCCCAACTGAAAATAATGGCCATTAAGATTATGATAGGCTGTTATTTGGCTTTGGTTCATTTTGTCCTTCCATTGGGAACTTTAAAGCCTTAATTGGCTTTCACAATTGCAAAATTTGTTTTAACATCTTGAAGTCTTTCAGAAGTTTTTTGAAAGGCAATTCTATCAATAACAAATTTTTCTTCACAATGTCTTTTATAAATTTCTTCATCCCTAAAATATTTCCTTTAAGTAAATCCTTTTTTAAAATTTGTATTTATTATATCATAATTTTTATATTACATTTATTAAAATCCAGTGCCTTTAACCACCATACCACCTCCCAACCCAATTTTTATAAAACTTTTTTGTTTAAATTTATTTCACACATCCTTTTGATGTTTTTCTGTTTTTAGTTTTTCCTGAACAATCAGCTGTTCCTTTTTCTGGACAGCCTCATTCTTCTTCAATCTGTCTATTTTCATCATTATTTTAGAAACAGAGTTCATCCAGCTCTAACTTTTTCAAGGTAGTTGAATCTGTCTTTCCAAAGTTGTTGTAAACCATTCTGAATTACCTCATTATTGTTTTCAATTAGTTTTGGTGCAGTGTATGTTTTATTACTTAAATACTCACGAAGTGTTAGGCTCTCTCTCTGGCCATTTGTACCATGGCTACAGCTGTCATTTATTTTCTTTATGGCATTACAGTTTTTTTTTTCTCTCTCTGTGATATTTATCAATTTCATCAAGTTTTTGTAGTTTTATACCAGCTCTGTGTGTCATAAAAGACTCTCTCTTTATATTTCTCTCCAACACTGTCTCTTTTTTAGTTACTGGTTTATGATGAGTGATAGAAAATGGTTGAACATGGGACCAGCAGTTAGCGTAATGGCTATGTCACTGGACTCCCACGTAGTCGACCACGGTTCGCGTCCTGGACCCGGTAGCTTAAAACTCACGCCAGGCACGTGTGCGTGTGTGCCCAAGATCCCGAGAGGAGAATGGAGGAGAAGGGATTGCGGCGTGACCATCCCCCCTAGGGGGTGATCTCGCTTTCTGTCTCTCTGTCTCTCTCTGTCTGTCTGGCGAGCGCACGCACCCTATAGCAAAAACCTCTCCCCCCAAAAAAAGAAAAAAAATTTAAAAAAAAAGAAAAATCGTTGAACATCTACAGGAAGATAATCTTATCTTTTCTCTCTCAGTACTATAACATACATCAATGAATCTGAAGTATGTAGGGGTAGTGTGGATACTGTTATCGTAAAACTAGTATCCAATTCTTCACCTTCAGATTTCTCCTGACCTTTTTGAATGAGATGTCTTGGTTTTTAAAATTTCATGCCAATATCTTTTGCTTTTAATTCATGTAAAATAGAAGAAACATGTTTTCTGTGTTCACTAGACTTGTTTAAATCAATAGGAGTATATAAATTATGTATCCAATGTGCAAACTTTTCTTTTAGTTTCAGGTTTGAAAAATATACCCTGAAAGAGCGTCTTTTCATATTCTCAGAGAACTTTTTCCTGCTGGTTTTTTTTTTACACAAAAACAAAGGGCTCAATTTTTTTCTAAGAAACCACGTATCCATCTTTGAACGATCAGAACTGTTGAATTATGAGCCAGAACTTCATTAATTTTTAAAATAATATCTTTAATATTATTGTCATCCTCCTAAGTTGTTCCCTTTCTCAAAGCAGAGCAGAAGTTAAAGAAAAGTCAGTGGTTACATGTTTTGAATCTTTCTGAGAGATGCCAGCTCTGAATTACTCCATCAGAAATCGCATGATGATCCATTGCTTTGAGAGGTCATACACTGTTAATAAGAATATGTCTGTATCCTTTTTCTTTCTTTCTTTCTTTTGAGAGGTTTTCACTATAGGGTGCGTGTGCTCGCCAGACAGACAAAGACATAGAGACAGAAAGCGAGAAATCACCCCCCAGGGGGGATGGTCACGCTGCAATCCCTTCTTCTCCATTCTCCTCTTGGGATCTTGGGCACGCACGCACACGTGCCCAGCGTGAGTTTTAAGCCACCGGGTCCGGGACGCAAAGCGTGTTCGACTACGTGGGAGTCCAGCGACATAGTCATTACGCTAACTGCTGGTTCCCTCTGTATCCTTTTTTAAAGCTTACTGGATAATCAGAGTGAGAACAATGAGATTTGGATAGGCAGATAATAGAATACATTCTTTAGCTTTGTGAACCCACTGTCATAAAGATAGAGGAGCTTTAAGCTCTTCATTCCACTCCAAAATTTGGTATCTGGTAAATTCTTTGATTTCCATGGAGATCAAGTTTGATATTTTTATTATTGATGTCTTTTTTATTATTTATTGTTATTTATACCTTCAATCATTATACTTCATTTGGTTTGTAAAGAGATTTTTCTCAACATGATATATGCCACACATCAGATGAATTAAGAATACTATACATAACATCGCCAATAGGCCACAAACCATATCCATGTCCCACAAGTGTCTGTCTTCTCCATTTTCCCCCAAGTTTCCCTTCCTATACACTTCCCCTCTCCCACTCTCCTTCCACTTTGCCCCCAGTGTCCATAACAATTTCCAATACTTTCATGTCTTCCGTCTTTCAGTCTCTACCATAAAGTGTAGACAGTCGGTATATGTTAAATTGGGTCATACAATGTCTCTCCTTCATAGCCTGACTTGCTTAACTCAGCAATAAATCTTCCGTGTTCGTCCACTTTCTATCAAATGCCAGGATCTCGTTTTTTAATGGCTGAATAGTATTCCATGGAGTATATGTGCCACAGTTTTCAATCCATTTGTGGACATTTGGGTTGGTTCTATGTCTTAACAATCATGAATAATGCCACAATAAACATGGACGTGCAAGTACTTTTCCGATGGAGCGTTCTGTCCTTTGGGCAGATCCCTAGGAGTAGAATTGCTGGATCATATGGTAGTTCTATTTGAAGGTCTTTGAGGAACGTCCGTATTGTTCTCCACAGTGGCTAGACCAATTTACATTCCCACCAACAACACAGGAGAGTTCCCCTTTCACCACACCCCCACCAGCACTTATCATGTTTTGTTTTGTTTTTTTTTAATCTTTGCCATTCTGACTGGGGTTAGGTGATATCTCATTGTGGTTTTGATCTGCATCTCCCTTATGATGAGGCACGTTGAGCATTTTTTCATGTGCTTTTTGGCTGATCGTATATCTTTTAGAGAGTTGTTTATTCAGCTCATTTTCCCATCTTTTAATTGGGTTAATCATTTTCTTCTGGGTAAGATGCTTGAGTGCCCTGTGTATTCTGGTTATTAGTCCCTTATCTGAGGCATAGTTAACAAAAATTCTCTCCCATTCTGAGAGTTTTTGATTCATACTAATTATTGTGTCCTTTACTGTGCAGAAACTTCTTAATCTGATGTAATCTCACCTGTCTATTTTGGGAATTATTTTCTGTGCTTTGGGGGTCTTGCTTGACAAGTTTTTGCCTATCCCAATGTCTCCCAGATTTTCTCGAGTGTTTTCCACCAGCAGTTTTATAGTTTGCAGTCTCAGGTTTAGATCTTTGATCCACTTTGAGTTGATTTTTGTTAATGATGACAGATAGGGGTTCAGATTCGTCTTTTTGCAGGTGGATACCCGGTTTTGCAGCACCATTTGTGAAGAGGTTTTTCTTTTCCCACTGGATTGACTGGTACACTTTGTCAAAGATCAGTTGGCTGTACATTTTAGGGTTTATTTCTGGAGTCTCTACTCTGTTCCATTGGCCTTTATGTCTGTTTTTATGCCAATATCATGCTGTTTTAATTATCACAGCTTTTTAATATATTTTCAGGTCAGGAGAGAGATGCCTCCCACTCCACTCTTCTTGTGCAGGATGGCTTTGACAATACGTGGTCTTTTATGATTCAAGGTAAATTGTATGATTATCTCTTCTAGATCTGTGAAGAATGTCTCTCGAAATTTTATAGGGATCACATTAAATATGTAGATTTATTTGGATAGGATTGCCTTTTTGATTGTATTAATTCTCCTAATCCAGGAACATGGGCCGTCCTTCCACTTTCTGTTTGTGTGTGTAATTTTCTAGTTATTTTTAAAATTATTTTCATAGTTTTCCTTATAGAGGTCCTTACGAAATTTTATAGGGATCACATTAAATATGTAGATTTATTTGGATAGGATTGCCTTTTTGATTGTATTAATTCTCCTAATCCAGGAACATGGGCCGTCCTTCCACTTTCTGTTTGTGTGTGTAATTTTCTAGTTATTTTTAAAATTATTTTCATAGTTTTCCTTATAGAGGTCCTTAACTTCCTTGGTTAGTTTTATTCCTAGATATCTTATACTTTTTGTGGCTATGGTAAATGGGATTACTTTCTTCGATTCTGTCTCTGTCTGCTTGTTTTTTGTATATAAAAATGCTATAGATTTTTGTAAGTTAATTTTGTATCCTTCCACTTTTATTTATGCATTTATTACTTTGAGCAGTTTTTTCATGGATACTATTGGGTTTTCTAGGTATACAATCAGGTCATCTGCAAATAGAGATAATTTTAACTCTTCTTTCCCTAGATAATTTCAGCTCTTCTTTCCCTATTGAAATGTCTTTTATTTCATTCTCTTGTCTGATTGCATTAGCTAGGATTTCTAGTACTGTATTGAATCGTAGTGGAAAGAATGGGTAGCCTTGTCTTGTACCAGTTTTTAGTGGAAAAGCTTTTAGCTCTTCCCCCATTCAGTACAATGTTAGCTATAGGTATTTCATAGAAGACTTTTATTATGCTGAGAAATGATCCTTCTATGCTGAATTTACTGAGAGTCTTAATCATGAATAAATGTTGTATTTTGTCAAATGCTTTTTCTGCATCGATTGAAATGATTATATGGTTCTTATCTTTGTTTCTGTTAATGTGGTGTATTACACTTATAGTTTTGTGTATGTTGAACCACCCTTGCATCCCTGGAATAAAGCCTACTTGGTCATGATAAATAATCTTTTTCATATGCTGTTGAATATGGTTAGCAGGTATCTTGGTGAGAATTTTTGCATCTATATTCATCAGAGATATAGTTCTGTGCTTTTCCTTTTTTGTTGTATCCTTATCTGTTTTGGAAATGAGGGTGATGGAGGCTTCATAGAATTAATTTGAAAGGGTTTCTCCCTTTTGGATTGCTAGAAACAGTGTGAGTAGAATAGGGGTTACCCCTTTCTTAAAAGTTTTGTAGAATTCAACAGTGAAGCCATTGGGACGTGGACTTTTCTTTGTTGGGAGGTTATTTATTACTTATTCAGTCTCATTGCTTGTTAGGGGTCTATTCAGGTTTTCTATGTCCTTCTGAATAAATATTGGTAGATTATATGTATCCAGGAATTTGTCCATCTCATTCAGGTTTTCTTGTTTGTTGGTGTATAGTCACTCATAGTATCCTCTAATGATGTTTTGTATTCCTATTATGTCTGTTGTAATGTTGCCTGATTCATTGTGAATTTGATTTATCTGGTTCCTTTCTCTCTTCTTAATTAGTTTGTTGATCTTGTTTATCTTTTCAAAGAAACAGCTTTTGCTTTCATTTATTTTCTACATAGTTTGTTTGTTTTCTATTTCATTAATTTCTGCTTGAATCATTATTCTTTCTTTTCTCCTAGCATTTTTTGGATTTTTTTGGTTGTTGTTTTTCCAATTTCCTGAGGCAGGATGTTAGGTTGTCCTTTTGCCACTTTTCCATCTTTTTCTTATGCACACTAATTGCTATGAACTTTCCTCTCCTGACTGCTTTTGCAGTGTTTCATAGATTATGGAAACATGTGTACTCAGTATCATTTGTTTCCAAGAATCTTTGGTTTCAGTCTTTTTTTTTTTTTTTTTTTTTGAGAGATTTTTGCCATAGAGCTTCTGTTCTTACCAGAAAGACAAAAAGACAGAGAGACAGAAAGTGGGAAATCATGTCCCGAGGTGGGGGGATGACCATGCTACAATCCCTTCTCCTCCATTCTACTCTCAGCATCTTGGGCACGCATACACACACGCACCTGGTGTGAGTTTAAGCCACTGGATCCGAGACTTAAACCGCGGTCAACTACATGGGAGTTCAGCGACATAGCCATTATGCCATCTGCTGGTCCCTGGTTTCAGTCTTAATCTCTTTAGTAGTTGTGAAGTCATTCGGAAGTAGGTTATTTCACTTCCATGTATTTATATATTTTTAGGAGTTTTTTTTCCTGAGATTAATATCAAATTTAATTCCATCATAGTTGGAGGAGATGCTGGAGATAAATCCTACGCTTTTAATTCTGTAAAAGCTGGTTTTGTGCCCTATCATGTGGTGAATCTTCTAGAACATACCATGCGGGGCTGAGAAAAATGTGTAACTTGTGTTTTATAGGTAGAAACTTGTAACTTGTGTAGCTTGTGTTTTATATGTCTGTCCATCTGATTTATTATATCATTTAGGTCCTGAATCTCTTTGCCTATTTTTTGCCTCATTGACCTGTCTAAAGGAGATAATGGGGCATTGAGATCTTCAACAATTATTGTGTTACAGTCTATCTCTCCTTTTAGATCTAGCAGTCTTTCCTTCACATATTTGGGTGCTTCTGAGTTGGGTGCATAGATATTTATAAGCGTTATATCTTCCTGGTGAATTAGCCCTTTTACTACTATGTAATGCCCTTCTTTGTCTCTTATAGTTTTTGTCTTAAAGCCCATTTTGTCCAAAATTAGTGTAGCGACTGACACTCTGTTTTTGTCTTCATTTGCATGAAATACCTTTTTACAGCCTTTCACTTTTATTTTTTTATTTAAATTTATTTATTTACAGTCATTCACTGTACATCATTACAGCATACAAAATGAGATTTCCCACCCAGAATACACTGTATATTGGCTCAATCAAGCACATCAACATACGTGTTATTGTCAACAAATAATTTTCCATTTCCTGTTTCCTGTATATTTTGCTTTTTTTGCCATCCTTGATTCCCTATCTCTCACCTTCTGCCATGTCCCACCCTCCTACCACACTGTCTCTGGTATCCATGTTTGCTTTATATGACTTTCCCCCCCCCATTTTATTGATTCATGAATGATCTTACTCTAAACATTTCCAATAGCAAGCACAGGATATATATATATATATCCATGAACACAAGTCTGACATCAGGCATAAACCTCAGTGAATAGAATGAACATACTATAAAGTAGCACCTAGCTGAGGCTATACAGCTTATTGCAATCATCAAATATGCATTTTTTTTAATTTCAAGAAAGTTTTCATGGTTTTTTATTTCCCCTGAAACTTTTTTTAATTAATTAATTTACATTCATTGCCTTAGCATCGTCACAGCATACAAAATGTGATTTTCCATCCAGAGTATACTGCATAGTGGCTTAATCATGCATGTTATCATCAATAATTTTCCATTTCTAATTTCATATATATATATATATCCCTATGTCTGACCCTATGCCCTTTCCCACCTTCTTCTCACACTATCTCTGGTGTCTACAGTTGTCTTCCATTCTTTTTCTTCCCACATTTTATTGATCACACAACTTCTTAAATAATCTAACTATTTTCAATTGCAAGTTCAGTGGGTAATTTCAAGAAAAGCAGTTTTTAATTGGTAAAGAAATTTGCTTAAAAATTAAAGCCTGGAAACAGGTTAGTATTCTGTTCAAATATTAGGTACATGAACCTATTGAACAACTCAAGACAGGACAAAAACTCTTAAAACTGGACAACAAAGCCTAGAAGAAAAGCAATATTTTAGTCAAACATCACAGAAAGCTATTTTACCAGTTCAGTCTCATGAAGTTTATCTTCTGTTGTGGTTCGATCTTCTGGTTGAATTCGGGGATGTAATATTCAGCTCCAGACTTGTCCCTGCAATTAAGTTGGCCATTTTCTCTTATTTCTGTGTGTCTGCATTTAATTTTCCTGATATAGCGCTCCTTGATAACTTCTTGGAGATCTGTTCTGGTGCTGGTAAATTCTTTCAGGTTTTGTTTATGTGAGAATGTTCTTGTCTTTTCTTCCCATATGAAAGATAATCTTGCCGGGTACAGTATTCTTGGTTGAAATTGCTTTTCCCTTAACATTTTGAATATATTTTCCCATTTATTCCTCACTCACATTTTTTCCAATGAGAGGTCTGCTGTTAGTCTGACGAGATATCCTTTGTAGGTAGCTTGCCGTTTCTCTCTTGCCAATCTTAGTATTTTGTCTTTGTCTGTGGTTTTGGTCAGTCTGGCTATAATGTGTCTTGGAGAAGATCTTCTTGGGTTGATTCTATTTGGGGTCCTTTGTATTTCTTGGGACTGGATCTTTGAGTGCCTTTCTAGGTTTGGAAAGTATTTTTGCAGGATTTCATGGAATAAAGATCAATGACCTTAAGAGTCTCTTTGCCTTCTGGAATGCCAATTATCCGAATGTTTGGACGTTTGATGTTATCTAGTACTTCTCGTTTATTATTCTCAAGTTTTGGGGCAATTTTCTCAGTCTTCGTGGTGGATTTTTCTAGGCCAGCAACTTTCTCTTCTACTTCTGAGATTCTATTTTCTGTATGATCTAGTCTGCTTTTAATACTTTCAAGAGATATTTTTACTTCCTGTATTATAGCCTTCATCTCTAACAATTCCATTTGATTCTTTTGTAAAGTGTGTAATTCCTCTTTTAGATCTTGCAAGAATTTTCTCACCTTCTGGAACTCATCAGCTCCTTTCTCCTTTCTCTTCTGCAGTTCCTTGTCTCTCTTCTCTTCCATCTCTGTTAGCTTAACTATAATGAATGTTCCAAATTCTTTATCGGACATTTCCATGATTTCCATTGAAGTTATTCTTTTTCCTTGGAGGAGAGATATTTTCTTGCTTTCCCATATTTCTTGTGGCCCTGCAGTAGTTTCTAGTCATCTGATGGATGATGTGTTTCTTACCACACTTGAAGTTCAATCACTCAAGTTTGTGGGCTGGAGGCTGGATTATCAGTAGAAAATCTTCATTTCGCTTATTCTCCTGAAATCACTAGTTCTCAGGAGCCATGGAGGTGTCTTCTCAAGTCCTGCTCTCTTGTCTCTCCTCAGTTGGGAGGGGAAGAGGGGATCGTTAACAAGAAAAAGGAAAGGGTGGAGCTGAAAGCCAAGAAAATGCTTTACCTTTAAAAATTTTAGAAAGAAAAAATTTCCAAAACAGAAGACAGAAATAAAGGTAGAGAGAGACAGAGACAGAGAGAGACAGGAGGCTTAAAAGTCTTCCTACCACTTGAGTCTGTGGGCTGGAGGCTGAATTATCAGTGGAAAATCTTCCTTTCACTTATTCCCCTGAAATCACTAATTCTCAGGAGCCATGAAGGTGTCTTCTGCCCTTCATTTTTTTTTTGGAGAGGTTTTTTGCTATAGGACACGTGCGCTCACCAGACAGACAGAGACATAGAGACAGAAAGCGAGAAATCACCCCCCAGGGGGGATGGTCACACCGCAATCCCTTCTCCTCCATTCTCCTCTCAGGATCTCGGGCACACACGCACACGCGCCCGGCGTGAATTCTAAGCCACCGGGTCCGGGATGCGAACCGCGGTCGACTACATCGGAGTCCAGCGACATAGCCATTACACTAACTGCTAGTTCCCTGCCCTTCACTTTTAATCTATGTATGTCTTTATCCATGAGATGGGTTTCTTGTAGGCAGCAGATGGAGAGTTTCTGATTTTTAATCCAGTCAGCCAATCTGTGTCTTTTGCTCAGAGAATTTAATCCATTAACATTCAACATTATCGATATTACCAGTCTTGTCCCTACCATGAAATTGTTCATATTCTTGGTTTGTTTGGTGGTGTTTTTTTGGTGGTGTTTTTTTTTTTCTTTTTTTCTCTCTTATTTCTGTCTTTAGTTTTCTTGATATAGTACTCCTTTCAGAATTTCTTTTTTTTTTCCCAGTCTGAAAACAGTCACTCTGTTTATGTACTGACCAGATTATAAAAATTATCACAGTGGATACCTTAGTTATCTTTCTAATAAGTCTTATGATCTGGTCTTCCCTGATGCCAGCATCTCCACCTTCTACAAAATGGGTGGTCTTTTCTTCATTCCACCTTGTGGAGAAGATAATCTGAAGAACCACAGGAAGTTATTTGCTTCTTTGAAGCTTTTTCCAATAGTATAGATTTCATGAATCACATCCTCCATGAAGATGATGCCAAATTTACCAAGAGATTGAACAATCAGAGTTATCTGTTAAAGCAATTCTCTTCTTATTGATTTGGTCATAACCACACTTGCAGATCCTTTCATTTACTGACTTCAGGTTTGAGTATTCCTGTGTAATATATGGTTCCACAATTCTCAGCATGTTAATTGAGGCCTTGTTGAACTTAACAAAGCTGCCATTGAAGATCTAGCAAACATGAAGAAGCTGCAACGCCTTTCGAACCTTAGGGGTCACTCCATTGATATCTCTGATCCTGATAACAAATGCCAATTTGGGTTCTGCAGGTACACAGAAGTAGCCAGCTTTTCTTGCCATTCTGGTCATGCAAATCTCAGTTCTGTACATCTGTCTATATTCCTTATGATAGCGCTTAGCTTTTTCATAGATGGGCTTCCTCCTAGCCTTTCAAAGCATCTTTAGAGCACATCTTTAGAGCAAACTTCTTTCTCAGGAACTTGATCTTCAGTTCCACAAAATTCCTTCACTTTTTCTTAAGGGTTTCTGGCACAGCAGGAACCTTTTTCTTAGTTTCTGCCACAGCAAGAACCTTCTTTTTCTTCTCTTGAATGCCCTCCATGGTTGTAGCTGGAAAAGTAGACTCAGAATTTCCTGAGACCATTGTTAGGGAAACCAGGGAAAGACCCAGGCTCACCCCATCATGACCTTCCAGGTGCATCAGAGGAGCCCCGGGGGTGTGTTTCAGTTCTTTTAGATTTTCTATGTATAGCATCATATCATGTGCAAATATATATAATTTCACTTTTTTTTCTATTTGGAAACCTTTAATTTGACTCTCTTGTCTCATTGCATTTGCCAGAACTTCCAGTGCTGTGTTAAAAAAATATGGAGAAAGTGGGCAGCCTTGTTTTGTTCCAGTTTTTAGTGGAGAGGCTTTCAGCTTTTCCCCATTCAGTATAATGTAAGCTATGGGTTTTTCATAGGTGAGTTTTATTGTATTAAGGGATGTTCCTTCTATGCCGATTTTGCTGAGTCTTAATCATGAAGGGATTTTTTTTCAAATACTTTTTCTACATTGATTGATATGATCATATGGTTTTTACCTTTCCTTTTGTTAATATGATGTGCTACATTTATTGTTTTGCCTATGTTGAACTATCCTTGCATCATTGGAATAAATACTATTTGGTCATGTTGTATAAACTTTTTAATATGTTGTCTCATTGCATTGACTAGAACTTTCAGTATCATATTTAAAAGGCGTGGAGAAAGTGGGCAGCCTTGTTTGGTTCCAGTTTTTTAGTGGAAAGGCTTTCAGCTTTTCCCCATTTAATATGATGTAAGCTACATTTTCATGTTCCTTGTCTGTTTTTGGAATTAAGATGATGGAGTCTTTATAGAATGAATTCAAGAGGGTTCCTTCCTTTTGAATTTTTAGAAATTATTTAAGAAGAATTGGGGTTACTTCTTCTTTATAAGTTTTTGTGAAATTCAGAAGTAAAGCCATCAGGACCTGACCTCGTCCATGTTGGGAGACTATTACTGATTCAATTTCATTGTTTGTGATGGGTCTATTCGGACTTTCTATTTCTTTCTGGTTCAATCTTGGTAAGTTACATGTGTCCAGAAATTTGTCCACTTCATCTAGGTCTTCTTGCTTGTTGCCATATAGCTGCTCATAGTACTCTCTGATGACATTTTGTATTTCTGTTATATCCGCTGTAAGAACACCTGTTTCCTTGCTGATTTGGTTTATTTGGTTCCTTTTTCTGGTCTTCTTGATTAATCTGGTTAATGGAGTGTGAATTTTGTTTATCTTCTCAAAGTTTTTGGTTTCGTTTCTGTATAGTTCTTTTATTCTTTATTTCACTTATTCCTCCTTGAATCTTTATTATTTTTTTTCTCCTGGAATTTTTTTTTTTTATTGCTGCTGTTGTTTTTCCAACTCAGTTCCCTGAGTTGTGTCATTAGGTTGTTTATTTACCACTTTTCTGCTTTTTTTCTTATGGGCACTAATTACTGTGAACTTATATTTGCTTTTTCTGTCCCATAGGTTATGAACACTTGTTTGTTCATTATCACTGGTTTCTATGAACGTTTTGATTTCAGTCTTAATTTCTTCTCTAGTCGTAAAGTCATTTAGGAGTAGGTTGTTTAGTTTCCATGGATTTGTGAATTTTTGAGGGCTTTTTCTGTAATTGATTTCAAGTTTGATTCTATTATGGTCAGAAAAGATGCTAGATACAGTTTTTATACCTTTGAATTTTTTAAAACATTTATTTATTTATTCAGATTTGACCAGAGAGGGTCAGAGTGAGAGAAAGAAAGAGGGAAAATGAGAAAGCAAGCCACCAAGTCTGGGACTCAAACCATGGTCAGTCCTGTGAGAGTCCAGCACACTTAATCACCATGCCACCTGCTGGGCCACCTTCATAATGTTAACGCATCCATCACCACCCTCTATCTCCATGTTCTCCATCTTGTGAAACAAACTCTGTACCCATCACACAGTAACTGCCCATTTCTCCTCCCCCACAACCCTTGGCAACCACCATTGAACTTTCTGTCTCTATGAACTTGACCATTTTATTTGATTAAAAAGTGTTTGTAAAGGTTTTTGCCACAGGATACGTGTGCTTGTCACAGACACAGAGAGAGAAAATGAGAAATCACACTCCCACCCCTTGGGGGCGGAGTCCCTTCTCCTCTATTCTCTTCTCAGGATTTTGGACACACATGCACATGCGCCCAGTATGATTTTCAAGCTACTGAGTCCAGGACTCAAACAGTGGTCAGCCATGTGAGAATCCAGTGCCTTAACCACCATGGCACCTGCCGGTCCCCAATTTGACAATTTTAAGTACCTTGTCTAAGTGGAGTCATAATAGTTTGTCTTTTTTTTTACTGTACTGACATTGAGCATAATGTTTTCAAGATTCATGCACATTGAAGAATGTGTCCGAATTTCCTTCTTTTTTTTTTTAAATTTTCGCTATTGGGCACGTGAGCTTGCTGGGGCGGGGTGAGAGAGAGAGAAAGAAATCACACCCCTGTGGGAATGGCCATTCTTCAGTCCTTTCTCCATTCTCCTCTTGGGATTTTGGGTATTCACACACATGTGCCTGGTGTGTTTTTCAAGCTGCTGGATCTGAGACTTGAACTGTGGAGTTTGCCATGTGGAATCTAGCACTGTAACCACCACTCCATGTGCTGGCCCCCAAAATTTCCTTCTTTTTAAAAGCTGAGTAATATCTCATTGTGTGTATACACTACATATTGCTTATTTATTTATTTGCAGATGGATATCCAGGTTGCTTCTATGACAGGGGTGGAAAAATTAAATCAAACTCTGAGTTAGATGCAAAAAATTTGAAATCCATGCTAGTTTAATAATATATATTTCCCACGAAGTTTTTGAATATTTTCCACCCTGTACACTTTAGCTATTGTGAATAATGCTATTATGAATGTAGATGTACAAGTATCTCTTTGAGACTTGGCTTTCAGTTATTTGGGGTATATAACAAATAGTAGAATAGCTGGATCATATGGTAGTTTTATTTTTAATTTTTTCAGGAATTGCTCTACTGTTTCCCACAATGCCTGTGATATTTTGCATTGCTAACAACGAGAGTACAAGTGTTCAAATTTCTCTACATCATTTCCAGAGCTTTTTCTTTTCTTTCTTTCTCTTTAAATAGTAGTCATCTCATTAGGTGTGGAATGGTATCACACTGCAATTTTGACTTATACATTTCTCTAATGATTAGTGACGCTGAGCATCTTCCACGTGCTTACTGGCCATTTGTATATCTTCTTTGAAAAAAATGATTGTTCAAGTCCTTTGCCCATTTTTGAAGTTGGGTTATTTGTTTGTTGTTGATGATGATGATGATTTGTAGCGGTTCTCTATTGTTCTGGATACCAATCTTTAATCAAATATATGATTTGCAAATATTTTCTCTCATTCTGTGGTTTGCCTTTTTCTCTGTTGGGGTTGTATTTTGATGCATAAATTTTAAACATTTTTGTGAAGTCTAATTTGTTTTTCCATTTATTGCTTGTGCTTTTGGTGTCATTATTCTTGGTATGTTTAATTTTAAAAAGTAGTAAACATATCTG
>NW_006159527.1:303024-305086 GCF_000334495.1 Tupaia belangeri chinensis | reverse complement strand
CACCCGCCCCCCCCACAACTGTTGGCAGCCACCACCGAACTTTCTGTCTCTATGAACTTGACTGTTTTATTTGATTTAAAAAAGTGTTTTTAAAGGTTTTTGCCACAGGACATGGGTGCTTGTCAGAGACACAGAGAAAGTGAGAAATCACACTCCCACCTCCATGGGGGTGGAGTCCCTTCTCCTCCATTCTCTTAGGATTTTGGACACATGCACATGAGCCCACTGTGATTTTCAAGCTACTAAGTCCAGGACGCAAACAGTGGTCAGCCATGTGGGAATCCAGTGCCTTAACCACCATGGCACCTGCCAGTCCCCAATTTGACAATTTTAAGTACCTTGTTTAAGTGGAGTCATAACAGTTTGTCTTTTTTTGACTGACATTTCACTGAGCATAATGTTTTCAAGATTCATGCACATTGAAGAATGTGTCCGAATTTCCTTCTTTTTTTTTTTAAATTTTCGCTATTGGGCACGTGAGCTTGCTGGGGCGGGGTGAGAGAGAGAGAAAGAAATCACACCCCTGTGGGAATGGCCATTCTTCAGTCCTTTCTCCATTCTCCTCTTGGGATTTTGGGTATTCACACACATGTGCCTGGTGTGTTTTTCAAGCTGCTGGATCTGAGACTTGAACTGTGGAGTTTGCCATGTGGAATCTAGCACTGTAACCACCACTCCATGTGCTGGCCCCCAAAATTTCCTTCTTTTTAAAAGCTGAGTAATATCTCATTGTGTGTATACACTACATATTGCTTATTTATTTATTTGCAGATGGATATCCAGGTTGCTTCTATGACAGGGGTGGAAAAATTAAATCAAACTCTGAGTTAGATGCAAAAAATTTGAAATCCATGCTAGTTTAATAATATATATTTCCCACGAAGTTTTTGAATATTTTCCACCCTGTACACTTTAGCTATTGTGAATAATGCTATTATGAATGTAGATGTACAAGTATCTCTTTGAGACTTGGCTTTCAGTTATTTGGGGTATATAACAAATAGTAGAATAGCTTCGAGACTTGGCTTTCAGTTATTTGGGGTATATAACAAATAGTAGAATAGCTGGATCATATGGTAGTTTTATTTTTAATTTTTTCAGGAATTGCTCTACTGTTTCCCACAATGCCTGTGATATTTTGCATTGCTAACAACGAGAGTACAAGTGTTCAAATTTCTCTACATCATTTCCAGAGCTTTTTCTTTTCTTTCTTTCTCTTTAAATAGTAGTCATCTCATTAGGTGTGGAATGGTATCACACTGCAATTTTGACTTATACATTTCTCTAATGATTAGTGACGCTGAGCATCTTCCACGTGCTTACTGGCCATTTGTATATCTTCTTTGAAAAAAATGATTGTTCAAGTCCTTTGCCCATTTTTGAAGTTGGGTTATTTGTTTGTTGTTGATGATGATGATGATTTGTAGCGGTTCTCTATTGTTCTGGATACCAATCTTTAATCAAATATATGATTTGCAAATATTTTCTCTCATTCTGTGGTTTGCCTTTTTCTCTGTTGGGGGTGTATTTTGATGCATAAATTTTAAACATTTTTGTGAAGTCTAATTTGTTTTTCCATTTATTGCTTGTGCTTTTGGTGTCATTATTCTTGGTATGTTTAATTTTAAAAAGTAGTAAACATATCTGACTGGTGGACTTGAACCCAGATCTTCCCAACTACTTAATCAGGCTTCATTGGCCATCAACACATGCCAGGCATGCCAGGCATCGCTAGTCATGAATCTTTTTTTTTTTTCTTTAAAAAATTGCTTTACTTTATTGAGATAAACAGTAAATTATTGCTCACTACATTCACTCTATTATGCAATTAAATACTAGACACATTTCTGTAATTTTGTGCTTTTAACCAACTTCCCCCTTACTCCTATCCTCTGACCACTATTACTTTTTTTGTGTTTTAACTTTTTGTGATAGGACATGTACACTGGCCAGAGAGAGACAGAAACACAGAGAGGGGGAAAGTGACAAATCACCTTAACCATTTAGAATCTGATGGCTTTTATTGCGGGGTCCGCCTGTACGAGCATATCCTGGTAAAGAT
>NW_006159527.1:277417-302459 GCF_000334495.1 Tupaia belangeri chinensis | reverse complement strand
TGCCTCGCTCTGTGCCTCTCGGGCAAGTGCATGCGCCCTATGACAAAAACCTAAAAAAAAAAAAAAAAAAAAAACTCTGGGGATAAGAAAAATGTACATTTGTGGTAGTTGGGTGAAATATTCTATAAATGTCTGTCGAGTCCATTTCATGTATGGTATTATTTAGATCTTGTAGCTCTTTGTTTATTTTTTGTTTAGATGATCTGTACAGAGGAGTCAGTGGGGTGTTGAGATCTCTTACAATGATTGTTTTGCAGTCTATCTCCCTTGAGATCTAACAGTCTCTCTTTGATGTATTTAGGTGCTCCAGTGTTGGGTGCATAGATATTTGGTGCATAGATATTTACAAGTGGTATATCTTCTTGGTGAACAAATCCTTTTAGAACTATATAATGTCCTTCTTTGTCTCTTACATTTTTAATCTTGTCTGATACCAGTATCACTATTCCAGCCTTTTAATTTCCATTTGCATGGGATATCTTTTTCAAGACCTTCACTTTCAGTCTATGCATGTCATTATTAGTGAGGTGTGTTTCTTGTAAGCAGCATGTAGATGGCCTTTGCATTTGTATTCATTCAGCCAGTCTGTGTCTTTTAATGGGAGAATTTAATCCATTAACACTGTATGTTGCTATTGATGTTTGTGAATTTATCCCTGTCATTTTGCTAGCCATTTTATCAGTTGTTTTTTGTTCTTCTATTTCTGTTTGTCTCTATTAGGTATCCAGATACAACAGTCTCCTCAGTACTTCCTGTAGAGCTGGTCTATGATTGGGAGATTCGTTCAGTTTTTGTTTATCTGAGAATACTTTTATATATTCTTCCCATTTGAAGGACAGTCTCACTGGATATAGTATTCTTGGTAGAAGTTGTTTTTCTTTTAATGTTTTGAACACGTCTTCCCATTTCTTCCTTGCCTATATTGTTTCAGTTGAGAAGTCTGATGCTAACCTAATGGGATAGCCTTTGTAAGAAACTTGACATTCCTCCCTTGCAATTTTTAGAATATTGTCTTTGTCTTGGGAACCAGCAGTTAGCATAATGGCTATGTCGCTGGACTCCCACATAGTCGACGGCGGTTCGCGTCCTGGACCTGGTGGCTTAAAACTCACGCCGGGTGTGTGCCCAAGATCCCGGGAGGAGAATGGAGGAGAAGGGATTGCGGCGTGACCATCCCCCTGGGAGGCTAATTTCTCGCTTTCTGTCTCTATGTCTCTCTCTGTCTGTCTGGCAAGCGCACGTGCCCTATAGAGAAAATCTCTCAAAAAAAAAAAAAGAATATTGTCTTTGTCTTTAATTTTAACCAATCTGACTATGATGTGCTGGGGGGAGGATCTTTTTATGTTGATTCTATTTGGGATCATTTTTATTGCTTGGGTCTGAATTTCTCCATGTCTCTATATAAATTTGGAAAATTTTCAGATAATATTTCATGAAAGAGATTTTCCATGCCTTTAGCAGATTCTTTACCTTCTAGAATACCCATTATATGGATATTTGAGCATTTCATGGTATCTAGAATTTCTCACATGTTGCCCTTTTTTTTTTTTTTCCCTCCTTTTTGGTAATTTGGCCTATGCTGAAGACTTTGTCTTTGAGGTCAGAAATTCTTTTGGCTGCATGGTCCAATCTGCTGTTAATGGTTTCTAGGGACATTTTAATTTCTTGTATTGTATTCTTCATTTCTCGAAGTTCTATTTGATTTTTTTTAGGTTGTCTATTTCTTTATGAAATTCCTCTTTCATGTCCTGAAATGATATTCTCATTGTCTGGAACTGATTGTTTTCTCTTGCATCTCATTGAGTTTTGTCACTATGAATATTCAGAATTCTGTTTCTTCCCTTTCTGTGTATTTCTTGGTGCTGTCCACTGTGAGGGGCTACTACCCTCACTTGGCAAAGAGCTACCACCTTGTTTTCTCATGTTTCTTCAATATCTGTGCTGATTTCTAGTCATCTGATGCTGTAGTCACTTTTTTCTATTTATTGGAGTTGATTCTGTAATTCTGGTTGAGGAAATTTCACCCTTGGTTCCCAGGTGTGTTCCTATGGAAGGGCTGTGTCTCTCAGGTCAGAGTAGTTATGGGTAACTTCAGTTGCTTGGCTTCTCTACCAAACGTTCAGTTCTTGATGAAGTGGTAGCAAGCTAAGGAGACATAGTGGTAAAGATGATCCAGTCGAGCACTGCACAAAGCACAGCCTGTTGGTTGGTGTACCAAAAGTGCCAAGTGTCTCCCAGGCCACAAGCACCAGCTTACCCTAGAGACCTGCCCAGATAAGGCTCAAAACTCTTGGTGGGCAGGCAGGGTGAGTCCAGTCTGGTTGGATGGTGGGCAGCTTCCAAAAGTTCCAAAGTGGTCCCTAGACCCCAAGCATGGACTCACCCAAAATTCTTCCTTTCTTTCTTTCTTTTCTTCCTTTCTTTCTATTTATTATTATGTTTAAAATTCCAGCTTACCCTAGAGACCTGCCCAGATAAGGCTCAAAACTCTTGGTGGGCAGGCAGGGTGAGTCCAGTCTGGTTGGATGGTGGGCAGCTTCCAAAAGTTCCAAAGTGGTCCCTAGACCCCAAGCATGGACTCACCCAAAATTCTTCCTTTCTTTCTTTCTTTTCTTCCTTTCTTTCTATTTATTATTATGTTTAAAATTTGACTGGAGAAAAAAGCACAGAGAGAGAGAGAGAGAAAGGGAAGGTGAGAAAGCAAGCCACCAGGTCTGGAACTTGAAACATGGTCAACCATGTGGGAGTCCAGCACCCAAGCCACCATGTCACCTACTGGGTCTGAGTGTTAAAAATTCTGAGGAGACTGGAGTAGAAGTAGAAGGGATTGTGGCATGGCCTTCCCCACAGGAGGATGGTATGATTTCTCACTTTCTCTCGCTCTCTCTCTCCCTGTCTCTCTGATGAGTGCACTTGTCCTATAGCAAAAACAAAAACTAAAATAAAACAAAACACCTGACTAGTATTTCTTAAAACTGTTCCGATCATCAAAAACAAGAAAAGTCTGACATAATATCCAAGAGAAGCCCAGGGTGACATGACAACCATATATAATGTGGTATCTATTTTTTATACTACATTTTTATTTTATTTTATGATTAAAATATGAATTTGTTTTGGTACAAAAACTTTTTAAAATTCATACATAGTTTTCCCATTATACATATTTCCATGAGCTTTATTTTTTGAAACATTTTTAAAAATTAATTTACATTCATTCCCTAAGCATCGTCATAGCATACAAAATGTGATTTCCCATCCACTATACTGCATAGTGACTCATAGTGACTTAATCATGCATGTTATCATCAATAATTTTCCCCTTCTAGTTTCATATACATATATATGTCTATATATATATACACACACACACACACACACACACATATATATATATATACAGTTTTTTTCCATTTCTTTTCCCCCCACATTTTATTGATCATACAATTTATTATATAATCTAACTACTTTCAATAGCGAGTTCAGCTGATAATTTCAAGAGAAGCAGCTTCAACTTTAATAAATCAAAGAAATGCTATGGAACTTTGCTTAAAACTTAGAGCCTGGAAATGGATTATTATTCTGTTCAAATAGTAAGTACATGAACCTCTCCGCAGCTCAAGACAGGACAAAAACTCTTAAAACTGGACAACAAAGCCTAGAAGAAAAGCAGCAATATTTTAATCGAAAGTCACAGAATGCTATTTCACCAGTTTAGTCTCATGTACTTTATCTTCTGTTGTGGTTCGATCTTCCCAGTTGAATTCTGGCATGTAATATTCAACTCCAGACTTGTCCCTATGATTAAATTGGCCATTTTCTTAGTTTTTGAACTCTCATTTCTGTGTCTGCATTTAATTTTCCTGACATAGCACACCCTTGAGAACTTCTTGGTGATTTGGTCTGGTGCTGGTAAATTCTTTCAGGTTTTGTTTATCTGAGAATGTTCTTGTCTTTTCTTCCCACCTGAAAGATAATCTTGCTGGGTACAGTATTCTTGGCTGAAATTGCTTCTCTCTTAACACTTGGAATATATTTTCCCATTCTCTCCTCGCTCGTATTGTTTCCTATGAGAGATCTGCTGTTAGCTTGATGGGATGTCCTTTGTAGGTAACTTGATGTTTTTCTCTTGCTAATACAGGTGACAGACATTATGCTAACTGCTGGTTCCCCCCTCCAAACTTTTTTTCAAAAAGGCAAAAAATAAAAAATCATGTGTTGTGCAAAATTACTAGTTCTCAGCAGCAACGATGGACTCTTCCTCTGAAGACCTGGCCCTTGCCTCTCCTGGAGGGGAGAGGGAAAGGAGATTTCAGGAGTGTGCAGGAAGGAGGTGATCTGGAATTTCTTTGCTATTCTGTTTGTATCCCTTTGTGGATATTGAGGAATATTTTAACCTTATAGCATTTGGATAGTCCCTTAGATCCATCTAGAAACACAGTGAATGGAGATTGAGGAGTAGAGTGATGACATAAGAGAAAAAGAAAAGGAAACAGAGAGAGAAAAATAAAAGTAAGAAAAAGAAAAAGAAAAAGAAGGAAAAAATTTATTTATCTTTTTTTTTTTTTTTGGAGAGGTTTTTGCTGTAGGATTCGTGTGCTCGCCAGAAAGACAGAGAGAGACATAGAGACAGAAAGCGAGACATCACCCCCCAGGGGTGATGGTCACACCACAATCCCTTCTCCTCCATTCTCCTCTCAGGATCTTGGGCACGCACGCACACATGCCCGGCATGAGTTTTAAGCCACCAGGTCCGGGACGCGAACCACGGTCAACTACGTGGGAGTCCAGCGACATAGCCATTATGCTAACTGCTGGTTCCCATCGGTAGAAAATCTTCATCTCTCTTTTTTTCCCTGAAATCACTAGTTCTCAGTAGCAATGGTGGAGTCCTATAATGTATCTTGGATTGGACCCTGGAGCACAAAAAAACACATTAGGTAGAAACTAAGTAAATCTAAATAAAGAGTCGGGGTAAAAAAGGCCATAGGATATCTCTGTATTCCCTTTGCTATATATCCTTATGTTTGATATTAAATTTCTGGTTCTTTCTCATGGACACAAAATCAGATGACCCCCCTCCCCCTGCAGAACATTCTTTAATGACTTCATGGTTGCTCAATTTCATCACCCTTTTGACTGTCAGTCACAATATTGATTTCCTTTTACCAGCCAATATAGTGTATAACAAATCGAGGTAGGTTAATGATTGTTTTGTGTATACTATAAAATCTGATCTCCTGGCAGCTGCCACAGCCTCCGCCTGCAACTACAGCTGAAACCCTACCATCAAGCAAAGAGATTCCATCACCATGTCGGATGACTACATGTGGTTTGAAGGAATACCTTTCCCTTCAGCAGGTTGCAGTCATGAAATCTTCCGAGAAGTTCGTGATAAGTTTGTCTTTAAGAATGATGATGTATTATTAGTGTCGTATCCCAAATCAGGTAAGGAAACAGGGTCATGAACTGATGAAGGCTGTGGCTGTGTTGCTCATTCACTGAGTAGAATAATAGGGTGCTTTTTATATGCTAGACAGTGTCCAGTGTTTGGGTGAATGATGCCTGACACCATTTTAATTCAGAGAGAATTTAGCCAATTAGGCTAAGTTTAGGCAATTAGATAGTAAGGTGAGGATTCAAAAGGAGGATAATCTAAGGTATTAGGGAAATCCTTAGGAGTGAATCTTAAAGCAGATTAATGAATTCGTAATGGGAAGTGGGGAAGAGAGGTGGAAGAGGATGACTAATGAAGTCCTATTGGAAGAAATATTCAGATTGAAATAAAAATAATGAAAGTGACATTATTAGTTGAAGAAGGATATTTTTAGGTGGAAGAACCTTTATGGATAATAAATTGGAGTCAGAAAAGAGCCTGGCAAATTCAAGAGAATAAAAATACCTGGCACTGAGGGACAGGAGCACTGCAAATTGGCAAGGATTGAGACAGAAGACATTAGAGGTGTCATGGCCATGACAAACCAAGATAATGGAAACATATTTGAAGGATTTGAGTAAATAGCCCCAAGTTGGAAGTAACCACAAATCCATGGAGAGATAAAATGGATAAAGATAATGTGATATACAAATACTGTAGAATACCCAGGACCAGCAGATGGCATAATAGTTACATTGCTGGACTCCCACATGGTTGACTATGGTTTGAGTCCAGGACTCAGAGGCTTAAAATTCATGCTGGGTATGTGTGCATGCATGTGTGCCCCAAATCTTGAGAGGTGAATGAAGGAGAAGGGATTGTGGTGTGGCAGTCCCCCTTGGGGTTTGATTTATCACTTTAGGTCTCTCTATCTCTCTGGCAAGTGTATACACCCTATATGAAAAAAAAAAAGTAGAATACTATAAAGTTTTCATTAATGAATTTGTTTACTTTTTTAAGTTTTAGATTTGTTTTGTTTTTGCTATAGGATGCATGTACTCACTTGGAAGGGGGAAGGGAGAAACTGAGAAATCGCCACCCTCCCCAGAGCTATAGCTACACTGCAATCCATTTCCCTTTATATCTCTTTTTGAGATTTTTTGACATGCACACCTATGTACCCTATATGTTTTTCAAGCCTCAGGGTCCAGGACTCGAATTTTTCAGTCAGTTATGTTAGATCCAGCCACCTTAACCACTGGCCAGCCCACTACTACCTTTTTAAAAAGAGAAAATTTTGATGCATGCTACAGCATTCATGAGCCACGGGCAAATAATGCTAAATGAAAAACCAATCACAAAAAGAAAATACTAGGGGCCAGCAGTGGCGAGGTGGTTAAAGTGCCGGGCTCTCAGATGGCCCACTGCATCACTCTTAGTCCTGATGGCTTAAAAAAATCAAACCAGGTGTTTACGTGTGTGTATGCCTCAAATCCCAAGAGGAGATAGGAAGAGAGGGGATTGTGGCATGGTCATTCTTTCCGTAGAGTAATTTCTCAGTTTCCTTCTTTTTCTTTGTCTTTCTGTGATGAGCACACATGCCCTATGGCCAAAATAAATAAATAAATAAATATAACATTTTAAAAAGGAAAGAAGAAAGAAAGAAAGAGAGAGAGAGAAAGAGAAAAAGAAAGAAGGGGAAAAAAGAAAAAGAAAGAGAAATAAGACAAATAGCTTTGGCTACCTTCATATGAGGTATCTAGTGTTCAAATTCATAGAAATGAAAAATAAAGTGGTGGTTGCCAGAAGCTGGGAAGGGAGGAAATGGGGAATCATGTTTAATGAGTACAGACTCAGCTGTAACATGAAAAAGTTTCGGAGATTCCTTAAGGAACATTAGAAAGATACTTAACCCCAATGGACTGTGTGCTTACAAATGGTGGAGAGACATGCTTCATATTATGTGTATTTTACAATCATTCTTGTTTAAAAGGCAGATTGAAAAGAGGTATTCTCATTTTTCCTTCTTAATCCAGGAACAAACTGGTTGATAGAGATTCTCAGCTTGATTCACTCCAAGGGAGATCCTAAGGAGATCCAATCCGTGCCCATTTGGAACCGTTCACCTTGGATAGACACTGAGGAAGGATATAAATCATTATGTAATAAAGAAGGCCCACGCCTTATGACCTCTCACCTTCCCATCCATCTCATGTCCAAGTCTATCTTCAGTGCCAAGACCAAGGTTAGTGCAATATGGTCACGACATGTTTGGTCAATGCCTTTTCCTCCTCCTCCTCCTCCTCCTCCTCTTCTTCTTCTTCTTTCTTCTTCTTCTTCTTTCTTCTTCTTCTTCTTCGCATTAAATTTACATTTAATCACTATACATCTTTACAGTGTACAACTTTGCTTTTCCCAGCATGAATACAGTGTATATCAGTCAGGACAAAGATATTACCATATACATTATCATCAGCAGATAGTTTTTCATTTTTGTGTCAATTAAACATATTGGCTTTTTCTTCATTCCCCTCCCTCCCTTGCCCTATTTCCTACCCCCGTATCTCCTCTATTCTTACTATCTTTAGTGCTTACCATTGTCCTCCCTGATACTATTCCTGCCAGTCTTTCAGTTTTTGCTACTGAGTGCAGACATTTGGTATATATTGCGTGGGGCAAAGTCTCTCTTTCATAGTCTGGCTTACTTTGCTTAGCATTAAGTCTTGTATATTTGTCCACTTTGCATCAAATGTCAGGGTCTTTTTTTTTTTTTAATGACTGAGTAAAAATCCATAGAGTACATGTGCCACTTTTTTTTCATTCCATTCATCTATTTTGGACATTTGGGTTGATTCCACGTCCTAGCAATTGTAAATAGCTGCAATAATCAAGGATGTGCAAGTGTTTTTCTGACTGAGGGTTTTTCTATTCTTTGGGTAAATACTTAAGAGTGGAATTACTGGGTAGTATGGTAGTTCTATTTGTAGATTTCTGATGAATCTCCATGTCATTCTTCACAGTGGTTGTACTAATTTACATCCCCACAAGCAGTGTAGGAGAGTTCTCTTTTCACCACAGCCTTGTCAGCACTTATTATTTTTAAAAATTTTTAGCCATTCTGACTGGGGTTAAGTGATATCTCATTGTGGTTTTGATTTGCATTTCCCTTATGATAAGATACATCAAGCAGATTCATATGTTTTTGGCTGTTCATATGTCTTTGGAGAGTTTCCTGTTCAGCTCATTTTATCATCTTTTAATTGGATTGAGTGTGTGTGTTTGTGTGTGTGTGTGTGTATAAGCTGGCTGAGTTACCTGTATATTCTGGTTATCAGTCCCTTATCTGAGGTATAGTTTGCAAATATATTCTCCCACTCTGAGGGTTGTCTTTACACTCTAGTTACTGTTTCTTTTACTATGCAGAAGATTTTCAGCCTAATATAATCCCATTTGTTTACTTTTTGGACTATTACCTGTGTTTTGCAAGTCTTGTTTAAGAAGTCTTAGCCTACTCCAAGATATTCCACCAGTATTTTTCAATTCCCTTAGTTTCTTCACCTTCTGAGATACCGATTATCTGGATATTTGGAGGTTTAATGGTATCTAATATTTCTCATATCTTATTTTCATTTGGGGGAAGGGTATTTTCCCAGTCCTTTTGGTGAATTTTTCTAGGTCAGAGGTTCTGTCTTCTACATCTGAGATTCAATCTTCTGCATGATCTAATCTGCTTTTAATACTTTCAGTGGAGTTTTTTATTTCCTTTATTACAGCCTTCAGCTCCAACAGTTCCATTTGACTGTTTTTTATGGTGTGTATTTCTTCTTTCAGATCTGCAAAAACTTCCTCACTTCCTGGAACTCATTGTCTCTTTTTCATGCATCTTCTGGAGTTCATTGTATCTCTTCTCTTGCATCTCTGTCTGCTTTGTTACTATGAGCATTCTAAATTCTTTATCTGACATTTTCTATGAGTTCCATTGTACTATCTGTGGATGATGAGGACTTCATTATTTTTGGGGGGGAAGAGATGTTTTCTTGCTTTCTCATATTTCTTGTGCCTCTATGGTGATTCCTGGTCATCTGATAGATTATACATTTTTCCCCTAATTTCTTGGAGCTAAATCTGAGCTTTCAGAGGTGTGCTGGAGGAGGTGATCTGCAGTCTCCCTGCAGTTCTGTTTTTCTCTCTTTGTGCAGTAGATTCTGTGGGAATTGAGGATTATTCTGACCCTGTCTAGATCTTGTGATCTGGAGAGTGAAGTCTGAGCAGAAAATCTTCAGTTTCCCTAGTCCCTGCAAGGGACTGCTCTCAGCTCAAATGTAGATGGCTTCTGAAAAGGCCTGTGATTGACCTGTCCTGTCTAGATCTTCAGGTCTGGAGGGTGAAGTCTGAGTAAAAAATCTTCAGTTTCCTTCATTCTTGAAAGAGGCTGTTCTCAGCTCAAATGTAGATGGCTTCTCAAAATGGTATAAATTTTTTATATTGACTTTGTATCCTGCCACTTTAGTATATTCATTTATCACTTCCAAGAGTATTTTGTGCATTCTTTTGGATTTTCTATGTATAGTATCATATAATCTGCAAATAAAGATAATTTCATTTCTTTTCCTATTTGGATGCCTTTTTTTGTTTTTGTTTTTGTTTTTGTTTTTGTTTTGCCTGATTGCATTAGCTAGAATTTCCAGCACTATGTGAAAGAAGTGGGCAGCCTTATTTTGTTCCAGTTTATATTTATAAAAGCTTTCAGCTTTTCCCCATTCAGCATGATATTAGGTATGGGTTTGTCATTGATGGCTTTCATTGTGTTGAGGAATGTCTCTTCTATGCCAATTTTACTGAGTGTCTTAATCATGAAGGGATACTGTATTTTATTGAATGCTTTTTCTGCATCAATTGATATAATCTTTTTTTTTAATGTTTCCTTTTGTTAATGTGTTGTATTGCATTTTTTGTTTTGCGTATGTTGAACCATCCTTGGATCCCTGGAGTAAATCGTACTTGGTCGTGGCATATAAGCTTTTTTTATTTAAAGAATTATTTTATTTAACTGTATTTATTTATCTTAATTTGACAAGAGAGCAACAGTGTAAGAGACAGAAAGAAAGCAAGAAAGTAAACCACCAGCTCCATGACCCGAACTGTGGTCGGCTATGTGGGAGTCCAGCTGTTTTCTTCAGGGATATTGGCCTCAAGGTTTTTTTTTCTATGACCTTGTCTGGTTTTGGAATTAGGATGATGGAGGCATTGTAGAATGAATTGGGAGAATTCCTTCCTTTTGTATCTTTAGAAGGAGAATTGGGTTAGTTCTTCTTTAAAAGTTTTGTAGAATTCAGAAGTAAAGTCATAGAGACCTGAGCTCTTCTTTTTTGGGTGGTCAATGCCTTTTTAAATTTTTTTTTTTTTTTTTAGTTTTCATATGGCTTATGTTCTCTCCAGAGAGAGACAGAGAGAAGGAAAGTGAGACATCACCCTCCAAGAAGGGGTGGTCATATCACAATCCCCCCCCCATTCTCCTCCTAGGATTTTGGGCATGTACGTGCATGTGCCTGGGGTGATTTTTAATTTTTTTTTAGAGGTTTTTGCTATAGGGCGTGTGCGCTCACCAGACAGAGAGAGACAGAGAGACAGAAAGCAAGAAATCACCCCCCAGGGGGATGGTCACGCCACAATCCCTTCTCCTCCATTCTTCTCTCGGGATCTTGGGCACGCACGCACATGCGCCCAGCGTGAGTTTTAAGCCACCGGGTCCAGAACGCAAACCGCGGTCAACTACATGGGAGTCCAGCGATATAGCCGTTACACTAACTGCTGGTCCCAAATACTACTGATTTTCAAATCATATTTGGGACTTGAACTGCAGTCAGCCATGTGCCATTCAGGTGCATCAGCACCCCAACCACTACAGCACCTGCTGGCCCCAATGCCTTTCAAAATCTGATATGCCTGAAATCAATTTCACTTCTTATTTTCATATTTGAATGTCTTTTATTTGACTCTCTTGTCTGATTCCATTGACTAGAACTGGAGGTTCAACCTGGAGGTCTTGTTGAAATCTACTTCAGTAGATCTGGGTTTTGATGTGTGATTCTGCAGTTGGTGATACCGATGTAGCTATCTATGGACCACACTTGAGTACAAGAGTTAGATCATTCCATAGATTGTTCTAGTCAGATTTAAATGTGGGCAAATGAGAATGCCAGTTATTTACCAGTTATTTAATTAGGTTCTTGACAAGAAATTAAGAACACCAATTTGTGAGGATAAACTCCATTTGTAAGGGCAAACACAGATAGCAGGTAGTCCTGGAGCTGAGGAATAGCTTTGACTTTTGGTAAAGTGTGTGAGTCCACAGTTTTCTGATCAATCTTGTGTTGCTCTGTAGTTTCCTGTTTCTCCTTCACTGTGTTGAAGATCTCACCTTCCTGGTATGTGGGCTTCCCCAGCTTCTTTTTCTTGAAGTAAGCATCAGTGAGGTATTTTGGAATTTTCACATTACTAATGTCAATTTTCATGTAGGTGATGATGACAAATTTCTGGTGTATTCTACGCAGTGAAACTTGATTGAGGTCCAGATATCAGGTCACAAGTAGAAAGCCACTGCTCAGCTGCTTCAGGAAAACCACTCTCTTACCTCCACAGTGCCCAGTTAGGATGGTCCCGGGGGTGATGCTAACTTGTAGCTTTCTCACATTCCGACCAAAGAGTTTTTTGCTGTGGCTCAACAGCTTTTGAGGTACATTCTCAGTAGGATGATACCGAAGAATTTTTTTTGAAGTTTAAGTACCTGGATACCACCAATCTTGTTACCACCAACTGGTTTTGTGACAGTGGCAAGAACCTTTTTCTTCTTTTTCTCTCTACTCCTGGATTTAGTGGCTGAGTACATGATTTAGTCCCCTTGTACATGGCCTTCCTGGAATACATGGCAGATTGGGAATATCTGCCAATTCCTCAAACTAGGACTGGGCTTGGGCTGCAATGGGGCTTCCCTTGGGGGTCACCCTTTTTTTCTTTTTAATTTAAATTTGTTTATTTACATTCATTCACTATACATCATTACAGCATACAAAGTGAGATTTTCCATCCAGAATACACTGTATATTGGCTCAATCAAGCACATCAACATATATGTTTTCTTCAACATACATGTTATCGTCAACAAATAATTTTCCATTTCTTGTTTCCTATATATTTTGCTTTTTTCCCCATCCTTGATTCCCTATCTCTCACCCTCTGCCATCTCCCACCCTCCTCCCACACTATCTCTGGTATCCATGGTTGCTTTCTATGCCTTTTCCTCTCCACATTTTATTGATCCACTAAATATCTTAATCAATTAAATATTTTCAATAGCAAGTACAGGGACCAGCAGTTAGCATAATGGCTATGTCACTGGACTCACATGTAGTCGACTGTGGTTCGCGTCCCGGACCCGGTGGCTTAAAACTCACGCCAGGCGGGTGTGTGCGTGCCTAAGATCCCGAGAGGAGAATAGAAGAGAAGGGATTGTGGCATAGCCATCCCCCCTGGGGAGTGATTTCTCGCTTTCTGTCTCTCTGTCTCTCTCTGTCTGTCTGGCAAGCGCACGCGCCCTATGGCAAAAACTTCTCAAAAAATATATATATATAGCAGGTGCAGATGATATATACATATCCATGAACACAAGTCTGACTTTAGGCATAAACTTCAGTGAATAGAATGAACATACTATAAAGTAGCACCTAGCTAGGGGTATACAGTTTTAACCTTGCCATTGGCATCAGCCTTCTTGGTTTCAAATTTCTTCTCCTTAGTATCCAGCTCCTCAGCTTTTCACCTGCTACCTTGTAAAATAGGTAACAGTATCATCTTTTATTCTAGAAAGAAGAAAATCCCCTTTTTATGATCCAAAGAATTAGCCAATATTAATACAATATCTCTGCAACTTAGGTTTGAAACACTGCATACAGAGTTCTCCATATAGGATGCAGCACATTTATAAATCAATGCTTAAATTCAGTATGGTTGCTCGGGAGTCATGGCTGGTTATATTTACTTCTGTGACTTTTTTCCTTAAAGTGTGACTTTCAGCACATGAATACCATGTGTAATGATATAATTTACATAATGAGCATATCCATCATCTCAATCGCTTATCTTTACTTCGTGTTAGACGTATTCCAACAATTCTCTTTTGAGCACATCCAAGAATTCTGTTTTGGGTTGGCCCCATGGCCTAGTGATTAAGGGAGCCTGATCCCACATGGTCAACTGCAGTTCAAATCCTGGCCCCAGTAGGTTGAATAAGGTGTTGGATTAAAAGTTTCAAAGGAAGGGAGAAATGGAGAAGGGATTGCAGTACGACTACATCCCACTGGGAGGGGGGCTTTTTCCCTCTCCTTCTCTCTTTGGAGAATGCACATGCCCTCTCAATACAAAAAAGCAAACTCTTCTCTTTTCAGTCTTGCCACTGTCTTACATACATACTGTCTTACATACATAGCTGTCTGACAAGATCCACAGCCACACAGTCTCCCATATAGCTGATGGCTGACCAGTGTAAAGGACCGTGGATACCCAGGAACTAGCACATCCCAGACCATTGCAGCAACATACTTTCCTGGAAGGCGTTTATTGTTGTGTGAATTAAACAAATTGTTTTATGCTTACACTAAGTAGAGAAACTTAATATCATCTCTTGGATATTTCACAATATGATCTGTACAATGAATTTGTTCTAGGACACCTATTTTTGTGTGTCTTATTTGGTGTTTTCTAAATTACTGATTGGGAAAACTGAGGTCTAGAGAGATACAATGTCTATAATAATATCACAAGTGAGTTGGTGTTGAATGCAAAGTAATACTCAGATATTCTAGTCCAATGATAGTCTGTGCATATATGTGTGTGCTACAGCTCTGTAACTATCATTGTACTCTAAGCTTAGAACATTTCCACTCTACTGAAAAAATCTCTCATATCTCTTAGGAATCAATGCCCATTTACAGAGGTTAACATGCCCTTGACTTATAGATTAGTTTGGCTTGGTTTTGAACTTCATATAAATGGACTTATGCTACAAGAATTCTTGGATATGTGGTTTCTTTCACTCAAAATAATGAGAGTCATTCATGGTCTTGGTTGCCTGTGTACAATATATTTATGTGTATCTGTTAGTAGAAAGTGATTTATTAATACACCTTCTGTTGATGCTATTTAAACTATAGTACACAATATACTGTTCACCTTTTTAAACCTTCCTGTTGCTTCTCATTATGAGAAGACTATAATATCTCAGAATGAAGGGGTGAGGCTTTCCTCTTCCATGGTTGTCTTTCTTCCTTTCTTTCTTCTTTTTTTAGAGATTTTTGCTATAGAGCACGTGAGCTCACCAGAAAGACAGAAAGAGGCAGAGAGACAGAAAGTGAGAAATCACCCTCCAGGGGGTATGGCCACACCACAATCCCTTTCCCCCATTTTCCTCGCGGGATCTTGGGCACATGTGCACACATGCACACCTGCCTGGCATGAGTTTAAGACACCGGGTCTGAGACTCAAATCGTGGTCCACTACATAGGAGTCCAGTTACGTAGTCATTACTCCATCTGCTGGTCTCCGATTGTTGTGTTTCTATTGCAAATATGATTTCATAGTAATTAAAAATATATGTTTAATTTTTGAATGCAGTAAGTTATTTATTTAAAAATCCATTGGTAGTTTATAGGCATTTTATATGAATTGACTTTTTCTCCATTTTTAATGAAGATCAAGGATAGGAAATTAGTATACTGTTTTTTCATTCTTCCATTTTTCCATTTAAGGTGATTTACCTCATGAGAAATCCCAGAGATATTCTTGTATCTGGTTATTATTTCTGGAAAGAAACCAATTTGACCAAGAAACCGAAGTCACTAGAACAATATTTTGAGTGGTTCATTCAAGGAAATGGTGAGTGTTGTAAAATATGAAAACTGGGACATACTCTCTCCTTTCTACCTCACTTAACACCCAATGATACATTGGTACATCTCAATGACTTGTAGGAATAAAATTCTTTCATCTTAGGGACTCGAATCTGCTGAATCTACCTGCATTCCTACATAGCAAGAGAACTCCCTCCAACCTCTCCACTTGTCTCAGGATAAATTATCCTATTATTTGCTAGGTATTTTCTAAGTCTCTGCAATCTCGAAAGCTAACACAAGCTATTCATATTTTCTTCCACTACCCTAATTTGTCTTTCTTTTATTTTATTTGTGTTCTATTTATTTAGTTATTTTAATTATGATTTTTGGTTTATATGTAACTGATATATATCTTTGTGGTCTACAGTATGGTTTTTTTAAAATAATTATTTAATTTTATTTATTATTATTTTTTTTTAAACTTGACCAGAGAAAGACAGAGAGATAGGGAAAGTAAGAAAGCAAGCTGCCATGTGTGGGATTCGAACTACATCTACCATGTGGAAGGCTAGCACCTTTAATCATCATGCCGCCTGCTGGCCCCAGGTTGATATTTTTAATGCAATACATCTCCTTTGTTTTTTTTTTAAAGATTTTAAAGTCTGTTTTGTATGGTATTATCATGGCAACACACGCTTTTAAAAATTTTTTATTTGCATTGAATTACGTTTTCCAACATTTCATTCTTAGTTGTGTGTGCCTCTGCTTGTGAGGTATATTTCTGCCTGCAATATATTGAGGGTTCTTTTTTTTTAATTAGTCAGCTTATATCTTAGGATTATGGAGTTTAATCCATTTACATTCAATAATATTATTGATGTGTACATGTTTTCAGCCACCATTTTGTAGGTTGATTCTTAATTGTTGTTTGTTTTCTTATTTCTTCTGATATTGTTTATCTGTACTATTTATTAGATTTCCACAGTGAAAGGAAATTGAGTCATTACTCTGTGTGTGTGTGTGTGTGTGTGTGTGTGTGTGTGTGTGTGTTTTACTGGTGAGTTCTATAGCTTCAAGTGTTTCCATGGTGCTATTTATTTTTCATACACATCCATATGGAGTACTCCCTTAATTATTTCCTGAAAAGTCAGTCTAGTATTGGTGAATTCCTTCAGGTTTTTTTTTTTTTTTTGAGAGATTTTTGCTATAGTGCCGGGGTCCAGCCTCGGCAGTGGTGGGTGGCTCATACACAGGAAGGTGACACAGGTGATCAGGAGCAAAAAATTAGACTGAGACCTCATTGCTCCTTAGCATGTTCTCAGGCGGCCACAGCCAGAGCCAGCTCCAGGCTGCCGTGCTGTGGCTATTAAAACATGCGTATTTATTGAGGGAGGTTTAGGAAGTAAGGAGGGTGAGGGGTAGTAAAAAACCCACTCTAAGGAACAGGGTATACAAAGCATGGAAGCAATAATTATAAACATGCTGTTTGTCTTGTCAGATTAGTTAAAAATTAATCACAGTTTTCAGGATGAGGAATTCCATTTGTCTGTTGTATCTTCTTCTTAGATCTTGATTACTGGGAAGGGTCTTTTGAAGAGGGGGCTTGCAGGATGTTTGATAACCTCAGTCTCGCGCCAAGGCAGACATTGCTGGTTGCAGAGACCTAGATAGAAATCTTGTCTTGCTAAGTAAAGACACAGTTAATATATGGACTACCTATATATTACAACAATAGAGGGTAAGTCTATGATCTATATGGGAAAGGAAGATGATCTTGTAGCTCAGGAGACAACACAGGATGTTTTAATAGCAGTTTTTCATAGTCAACAGCACATGGATGAGAAACTCTTTGTAGTTGAAAGCTATCTGTTGCTTTAGATAAGAGCTCCCAGCTAAGATGGTTAATCTTTCTCTGGAGCCTTCAGGTTTGTTCATCCTGTTGTCCTAGTCAGGGTTTTTCTTTCTTATAAACTCACGGGTTCCTGTATTTTATTTGCTGAATCTGTCAATTAGTGAGTTCTTCTGTTTTATCTCTGGATCCCTGTTATGTGGTGAATGTGCTGACTTTGCCTAGCATGAGTTAACTTTGGCCTGTAGCTTTAACAAGGGCTATTTACATAAAACTAGCCTTAAACTAACTTAGTCTACATATGCTTCTAACACTAATTTGGTTTATACTAATTTGACCTAACAAATGTTAATTTTGGCTTAAAATAGACATGTGGGAGAGTCTCATGCTTCCTGGCCCTCATGTGCCATCTTAGGAAGCCACATTCCCACAAGATCACTAACTGGCTTTATTATAATGGTTAGGGGTGACGTTTTACGGTACCATAATAACAGTAAAACTCACGGCAGAGGAATTGACTACCGGCCAGTACATGACACAAGGAAGGGCTCTTAAACTGGGCCGTGCCTCAGTTTCTTCCCAGTCCAGGCAGCATCCTCACCAGCTTGTGTTGTCTGCATGGCCCCGTCACTATAGGGTGTGTGCGCTCGCCAGACAGAGAGAGATAGACAGAGAGACAGAAAGCGAGAAATCACCCCCCAGGGGGGATGGCCACGCCGCAATCCCTTCTCCTCCACTCTCCTCCCGGGATCTTGGGCACACACACACTCCCGGCATGAGTTTTAAGCCACCAGGTCCGGGACGCAAACCGTGGTCGACTACATGGGAGTCCAGAGATATAGCCATTACGCTATCTGCTGGTCTCGAATTCCTTCAGTTTTATTTGTTAGTGAATAATTTTATTTCTTCCTCTAATTTGAAGGAATTTTGCTGGGTATAGTATTCCTGATTGAAATTGTTTTTCTATCATACTATTGAATATGTTGTCTCATTTTGCCTGGCCTTTTAGGCTTTTGCTGAGAGGCCCAATGCTTATCTGGTGGGTAAGATATTTATTAGATAACTTGATACTTAAACCTCTATCCATTTTTAGGATTTTCTTTTTATTTTTGATCTGACATTTTGAGTATAATGTACTTTGGAGAAAATCTTAAGTTAAATCTATTTGGTGACCTTTGAGTTTCTTGTATTTGGATGTCTGTATCTCTCTGAGGATTTGGGAAGTTTTTCGTTATAATTTATAAACTAGATTTTTCTATGCCTTTTCACATTTTTTGCCTTCTGGGATACCCATTATACAGCTATTTGGTCTTTGAATTTTGTTCCATAATTCTGTTTGTTTTTAATGGCTAATTTTTCTTTCTTTTTGATGGTTTAGACCATTTCAAAGGTTGTATCATCAAGTTTAGATATTCTTTCTACTGCATGATCTAACCTATTGTTGACGCTCTCTGAAGAATTACCTCAGGACCAGCAGATGGCATAATGGCTACATCACATTTAGTATTTCATTGAGTTTTGTTATCATCAATATTCTAAAATTCACTTCTGAATTGTGGTTTTCTGCATTTTGTGCATTATTAGTGTGGAGTTACTATGTTCCTTTGTAAGAGAGATATTTCCTGTTTTTTATTTTTGTTGTTGTTCCTGAATTAATTTCTTGGCATCTGATGGAGTATTTACTCATTTCTAATTTTCAGATACAGTTATTAGTACTAGTGTTTTATTTTATTAATTTTTTAATTCAATCCTTTTTTTATTGAAGAATTTGTGTATTTTCAGAGCACCAGTGGGGGCAGTGGAATCTCTAGCCAGCATTTCTGGGTTCTAGGAGAGATTACTGTTGTGCACTGGTGTTCCACCTGTAGAAGGGATGAGTTCCCTCTAACTAATGGAAATTGCTTCTCTGTAGTGTGGTTGCCTGAGTTCTTAGACCATGTAGGGAACAGGGTCCTACTCTGGAGGAGATAGTTGAGTGAAAATAAGTAAAGATCTCTGTCTTGGATGGATTGCACACAGGAAGGATGTAGGTGTTGATTGCAAAGTTGTGACACAGGAGTGGATATTTGCTTATTTAGCCAGTTGTGTGCAGTAACTGGAGACAGATGAAGCCATCTGCCCTTGATTCTCTCTGCAGCTGTGGCATCACTCTGCGAGTGATTCAATGCAGGCAGGCATGGCAGGGATTTTTATTAGTATAGGAGGGGGCTGGGCATATTCTCTTGCAAGGTTGCAAGGCTGCGTGGAAACTATGTACCAATGAGACATTGGGTTGGACCTGATGCATATCTGTGCAGGTAGTGGGTAGGGCTGAAGTACTCTGTCTGCTGAATCCAAGAGTTGGGCTATGGACCAATATGAGAACTGTGAGAAGTGTTTGCTTTCTGTGAAAGACATTAGTGACTGGTAACTTGTGCATTTATTTGCACCTAGACAGCAGGACTGGAGTTGCCACATGTCTTCAGAGTCAAGGACTTAACTGGAAATGTTTGCCTGCAGTACCCCAGGACTGGGCTATGGACCCTCATAGGGGACTGTGAGTGGTGGTGTATCAGGCTCCTGCTGTTCTGTGTGTCTTTTGAGCTGGGGGCCAGGAATAGAGCCACTGAGGGTCTCCAAGACTTGGGGTGGGGATAAACTGCTTAAGTCTGCCTTAGTTTCTGCCTGTACATCAGCTGGCATTGCAAGTTGTGTGATCCAATGGCCTATACATGTCTGTGCACCTGAAGGGAGGGCTTGAGCTGGGCCTAGTTGCAGCACAGCGGGAGCTGTCCAGGTTGGCATATGGAACCTTGCTTCTAGGGCTGACAACAGGCAGGACCTGTCCAGTTTGTTTCAACTTTTTCTGTAGAGTAGAGATCCTCAGTACTCTTCACTTTGTTTAGATTCCCCTATCCACACGTACACCCAAACTTACAGGAAGTATGGAGAAGCTGCTCTATAGAAGATAACAGAGGAGAAGAGCCCTGCTCCTAGTGTCCAGGGGGTTTGGGGGTAGCAGTGGGTGTACACTACTGCCAGTCAGTTGGGGAAATATCCTGATTTGGCTTCTGAAGTGGCACTGTGTGCCTGGGGTTGGGGGAAGAGTAGTTCAGTGTTCTCTCTGGGTCAGCAGATCCTTGCAGTTCCCAAAGTTGAGTTTGGAGTCCGTGTCCCTCTCATTGTTCTCTCATGTCTTAGAAGCACCTGGATTCAAGGAAGAAGCAGGGAGCTGGATGCTTTGGAGGAGTGTGCCACTCAACTCTCCCCTTCCCCACTGTATTGGGAGGTTTTGGTCATCTCTGGCTCCTTTCTGAATTAAGACAATTAACCAATTAAAAAACAATTTCCACTTGTAACTTGGCACTCCATAGTCCCCACACACACACTCCTATTCTTGTGCTCTTGTGATATGTCTCCCCAGGTCACTCCTCTGTTCCAGATACAACCATTTATCCAACTCTTCTGGACTTTCTACCAGAGATATGCCATCATGGACGTCCCTAGTCCCTAATTTGTGTCTTTCTGAAGGTCAGCTTTTTATCTGTTTCCTGGACAGCCCAATCCTGACTGTATGTTTTTTTATATGCCTCCTTCCAAAACTCTGCTCATTTTTTTTCTTTTTAAATCTATTATTAAAACTGTTGGGAATCAGCAGTTAGCATAATGGCTATGTCACTGGACTCCCACATAGTCGACCGCAGTTCGCGTCCCAGACCTGGTGGCTTAAAACTCACGCCAGGGGCATGTGCGTATGTGCCCAAGATCCCGAGAGGAGAATGGAGGAGAAGGGATTGTGGCTTGACCATCCCCCCTGGGGGGGTGATTTCTCGCTTTCTGTCTCTATGTCTCTCTCTGTCTGTCTGGCGAACGCACACACCCTATAGCGAAAACTTCTCCAGGAAAAAAAAAAAAAACCATTTGTATGACTTTGGGATCTCTACACTTTCAATTATGGAGAACTTCTGAGGTTTCTCAGGTACTTACACCTTTGTAATTTTTAATGAGTTATATGCCAAGTCCCATATCTCTGCTGCGATATGTCTCCCCAACTCCATATACACATCTTCACTGGAGGGATCTACAGATGGCACAGATATTCAAAACTGAACTAATATTTCTATGATACCTCTAACTATTTCTACTGTAGGTTGATTGTACTCAATAAAGAGAACTACCCCACAGGGTAAGCAGGTGGCTTGGTGGTTAGGAAGCCAGACTCCCACATGGCCAACCGCAGTTGGAATTCTGAACCTGGTGTATTGCTTTCTCACTTTCCCTCTCTCTGGTGAGCACACATGCCCTATAGCAAACCTAAAATTAATTAATTAATTTAATTAAAAAAGAGAACTACCTATCACTCAAGGGAGAGCATGATGCTAATATTCACAAGTATTGTCTTTTTTCAATTCCATTTCCTTAGTCCCCTCACTACTGTCCTTTATCTAAGAAGTAATTAAAGTACAACCTTGATTAACATATTCATCTCATCTCTGATAATATGTTGCCGTATTTAAGAATGCCTTTCTTTTCAGCACTATAAAATAGAACCCTTTTGCAGCTCTAAAATATTACCCCTTTTCCCCACTATTACTCTTCAGCAAAAAGTATGCATTTGTTTGATTGTTTATTACATCTGTCTCCCCTTCAAAATATAAGCTCCTTGAGTTATTCCTTGGTGAACACCAGGTACTAGAATGACTCTTGCCACTTGGTAAGTATCCTTTCTCAAGTGATAAATACCATTTACCACCACTTACATTGTCAGTTTAGAAAGCCAAACTATTATTATTTTTTTGCTTAGATTGACATAATGGCCAAATTACTGAATTTGTCACCCACATGCTACTTGGCACTTTTAAGCCATGTTGCAATCGCTTTCTCACATATTGCACAGTTTATTTTCTCTTTACAACTATCCTTGGATCATTCACTCTCAGCTGAAGATCTCACCTTCAAAGGCTGAGAATTGTATTTTTTATTGAATGAATACTATCTGAGGTCTTTAGTCCTATCTCCTGACTTGACTCAGCTTACTCTTTCAGAAGAAGGGTAGCAGTGATGACCTAATGCAGATGATAGTAAACTGAACTGCACTGTTGGAAGCCACATGGAAGACTGTGGGTTCAGACCCCCAGGTTAGTTTTAAAGCATATCAGGTGTGTGCATTTGTACCAAACATCCTGATGATCTGACAAGTTGGTTAAGGCAGGTCATATTGTGACAAGACCCTGTTGAAGGTTCCTCTGTGTTTCTCTCATGTGCTTGCAGGCACTCTCTTTTATGAATAAAAATTAAAAAAAAAAAACATAAAAAAAGAGTGAAAGTACAGGACAGAAACCCAGAAACAAAGAGAATATCCTCTTCACCAATGCTTTATTTGACAAATAAAGAATTCTGTATTGTGCTTCACCTGTCACCAAGAGTCTTGGAGAATCCCATCAATAGTGGTGGACAACGAAGACATTTCCTGTGTATCTCACCACTATCCAAATATCCCTTAAAATTCATGCACAGGGGGGCCAGCAGTTGGCATAATGGCTATGTCACTGGACTCCTATGTAGTCGACTGCAGTTCAAGTCCCAGACCTGGTGGCTTAAACTCACACCAGGTGCGTGTACATGCGTGCCCAAGATCCCAAGAAGGGAATAGAGGAGAGGGATTGTGTTGTGGCCATCCTCCCTAGGGGGTCATTTCTCGCTTTCTGTCTCTCTGTCTCTCTCTGTCTCTCTGGCAAGTGCCTGGCCCTATAGCTAAAACCTTTCCCTGCCCCCCCCAAAAAAAAAATTCATGCACAGGCATTCTCCCTTTTTTGTATTTAGCCAAGAACCACCAAGACAAAATATTTATTTTTTTCAGTGAACACCATATTTTGAACTTTTCAGTGTTGTAGAGCTGTGATCTAAATTCTTTCCCCCATATAGATGAAGAAACTCTGGGGATTAAAGTTCTAAATAATACTATCCTTACACTCGGGCAACAGTGTTCTTTACTGTGGCTTGTAGGCCTTAGAGCGGAGTGTTGAATCATGAATAATAGTAATAAATCCATCAGAGTCCAGGCACTGAACACACTTCTTCCCCTCCAAAATAAGGACTCTGTAGGTACAAGGGCACTTGCTCACTTGGAGCTTGAAATCTTCTTATTTCTCATGCCATTGGGAAATGGAACATAGAATACCCTATGCAAAAGATCCCATGCATGTGTTCAGGGCTTATGTGTTCTTCTACTGTGTCCCACCCATGATTTTTTTTTTCTTTTTCTTTTTCTTTTCTTTTTCTTTTTTTTTTCTTTTTTTTTTTCTTTTTTTTTTTTTTTTTTTTTGCTATAGGGCGCGTGTGCTCACCAGACAGAGAGAGACAGAGAGACAGAAAGCGAAAAATCACCCCCCGGGGGGATGGCCATGCCACAATCCCTTCTCCTCCATTATCCTCTCTGGATCTTGGGCATGCATGCACACACGCCCGGCGTGAGTTTTAAGCCACCGGGTCTGGGACACAAACTGTGGTCAACTACGTGGGAGTCCAGCGACATAGCCATTACGCTAACTGCTGGTCCCCCACCCATGATTTTTCAACTTAAGATGTAATAAGATGTAACTCATTTGTAAGCATCTGGATTTGTGATGTTTTGAGTTACAGGTTTATTTTTTTACTTTAAATCAGAATGTAACTTCATCATAAATCGAGAGGCATCCAGACTTACGATGATTTGACTGAGGCTTTTTAATGTGACAATGGGTTTATGGGAAGAATCCCACCACAAGCTGAGCATCTGTGCAGAGAACCAATGCAACAAAAACAGGAATCTAGCTCCTTTCTTTGCATAGTGGATACTCAGTTTTGACTGCACCATTTAGGAAAACTATTTCTCTTCTTCATTGAATTGTCTGGAGATGCTTGTTGTATATTCCAGGAATAACATAATGGGGTGAGTTGAGAATCTGAGAGAAAATTATTCATAGACACAAGAAAGTATGTAACAAGTGGGATAGGTTATTGTGTACCACCACAAATTAAAAAAGGTCACTTTATTTATATATATATTATATATTATATATATTTTACAAAGGGGAAAAATAGTAGTAGGACATGTGATCAAATGTGCACAACATGAATATGATTATATTCTTGACTTCATTATTACACACCATGATTGCTCTGAAAGTCATACTGTAGTTGACAAAATGTACAATGATTATATGTAAATCAGAAATTATATTTTAGAAGAACAAGAAAATAATAAATGTCTAAAATGAAAATTTTAACAATAAATTGAAATTACAAAATGCAAAAAACAGATTCTATAACTAAAATGTAGTGAAAAGCATCAACAGCAAAGTTGATCAAATAGAAGTATATGTTAGTAAGAAACAGGTTATTTGAAAATATACACTTAGAGGGGACAAAAGAAAAACATGAAAAAAGTAACAAAGTTAAACTAAAAAAATCATTTTTAGAAATTTTTGCTATAGGGTATGTATGTTTGCCAGAGAGACAGAGAAAGACAGAGACAAAAAGCAAGAAATCACCCCCTGGGGCGATTGTCACACTTCGATCCCTTCTCCTCCATTCTCATCTCAAGATTTTGGGCACCCACGCACATGCACCTGGCATGAGTTTGAAGCCTCTGGGACGCCTCTGGGTCGGGGGCTCGAACCACAATCAGCCATGTGGGAGTCCAGTGATGTAACCATTACACATATGCTTGTCCCAAAATAAGAAAGTTCTCCCAAAATAAGAAAGTTTAAAAGTCTCATCAAACGAGCATGTATTGGGGAACCAGCAGTTAGCGTAATGGCTATGTCGCTGGACTCCCACGTAGTCGACCGCGGTTCGTGTCCCGGACCCGGTGGCTTAAAACTCACACCGGGCGCGTGTGCGTGCGTGCCCAGGATCCCAAGAGGAGAATGGAGGAGAAGGGATTGCGGCGTGACCATCCCCCCTGGG
>NW_006159527.1:259644-277085 GCF_000334495.1 Tupaia belangeri chinensis | reverse complement strand
CAAAAAAAAAAAAAAAAAAAATCTCTCCAAAAAAAAGAAGAAAAAAAAGATCATGTATTCAAATAATAGGAATTCAAAAAGAAGAAAAAGACACAGGATCAGAAAACTTATTTAAAGAAATAATGGCTGAAAACTTTCCAAAGTTGGTGTAGTGTTTGGATTCATAGTCTAGCTTGTTTAACTTCACATATATCTAGATTTTACCACTTTGTACTGAACGACAGGATCTCATTGTTCTTCATGACTAAGTAGTATTCCATTGTGTATATATGTCACATTTAAAATATCCAGTCATCAGTTAGTGGGCACTAACGTTGTGCCAATGTCTTAGCATGTGTAAATAATGCTGCAATAAACATGGATGTGCAAATATCTTTTGCACTGAGTGAGTTCCTGCCCTTATGTTAAATACCCAGTAGTGGGATAATGAATCATATGGTAGTTCTATTTGTAAATTTTTGAGGAACTTCCATATTGTTTTTCACAGTAACTGTACTAGTTTACAATCCCAATAATACAGGAAGATTCCCTTTTCACCACAGCCTCTTCAGCACTTGTTCTTTATTTTTTTCTTTTTTTGAACATAGTTATTCTGATGGGTTAGATGATACCTCATTTGCGGTTTTGATTTGCATTTCTCTTATAATGAGAGATGTTGAAAACTTTCCATGTGCTTTCTGACCACTTGTATGTCTTCTTTTGACAGTTGTCTATTCAGATCAAGTGCCCATTTTAAAATTGGAGTATTAGTTTTTCTGCAGGTGAACTTCTTTAGTTCTCTATGTATTTTGGTTATTAATCCCTTATCTAAAGTATAGTTGGCAAATATTTTCTCCCATTCTGTGAGTTGTCTCTTTAATTTATTGTTTGTTTCTTTTGTGGGGCAGAAGCTTTTTACCTTGATGTAATCTCATTTGTCTATTTTTGGAGTTTTTGCCTGTGCTCTAGAGGCTTATTAAAGAAATCTTTACCTATGCAACGTCCTCTAGTGTTTCCCCTGTGTTTTCCACAAGTAGTCCTACAGTTTGAGGCTTTACATTTAACCCTTTAATTCATTTTGAATTGACTTTGTTAGTGGGTAGAGATGCTAATGGTGAGAGCTAAATGTTCATTTCTAGTTTCACTTTTTTTCTGCAGGTGGATATCCATTTTCCCAACACCATTGGCCAAAAATACTTTCTTTTCTCCACTGACTTATCTCATGACCTTTGTCAAAATCAGTTGGCTGCATGTTCTTGGGCTTATTTCTAGATTTTCAATTCTGTTGCATTTATCTGTGTGTCTGTTTTTGTGGCAGTACAGTTGTTTTATTACCACAGCTTTGTAGCATATTTGGGTAGTGAAATGCTTTCCATTTTATTCTTTTCTCACAGTATTGCTTTGGTGATATGGGGTTTCTATGATTCCAGACAAATTTTATAATTATTTTTAATTTATTTCTTCAGTTTTTCATAGTTTTCCTTGGAAAAGCCTTTTACATCTTTGGTCAAATTTATCCCTAAATATTGGTGTGTGTGTGTGTGCATGTGTGTGTGGTTATTATAAATAGGATTACTTTCTTCAATTCTGCCTCAGTCCATTCAGTTTTGGTGTATTAAAAATGCTATAGGTTTTGTGTCTTGCAATTTTACTGAATTCATTTAATACTTCTAGAAGTTTATTTTCTGAATTTTTTTCTAGTTTTTATATTTATAGTTATGTCATATTCAAAAAAGGGACAATTTTACTTTTTATATTTTAATGTCTTTTATTTCATTCTCTTATTGGATTGTGTTAGCTAGGATTTCCAAAACTATATTGAAAAGGAGTCAAGAAAATGGATGATGGCCTATTCTTGTTCCAGTTTTTAGTTGGAAAGTATTCAGCTTTTCCCTATTTGGTATGATGTTAGCTATGTGTTTGTCATAGTTGGCTTTTATTGTGTTGAAAAATGTGTCTTTTATTTTGCTTGGTGATAGTCTTAACCATGATGGGATGTATTCTATCAAATGCTTTCTTTTGCATCAATCAATATGATCATATTTCTTCTGTTAGTATGATGCATTATATTTATTGTTTTGCACATGTTGAACAACCCTTGTATCTTTGGGATAAAGCCTACTTGGTTATAATGTATAATCCTTTTGCTGTGCTGTTGGGTTCCACTTGTTAGTATCTACTAAAAATATTTGCATCTGTAGTCATCAGGAATATTGGTCTGTAGTTTTCTTTTATTGTATCCTTGTCTGCTTTTGGTATCAAGATGATGGAGGTCTTATAAAATGAGTTTGGGAGAGTTCCTTCCATCCCATTGGATCTTTAAAAATAGTTTCAGGAGCATTGGAGCTAATTCTTTTAAAAGTTTTATAGAATTCAGAAATGTGGCTATTGGGATCAGGGATTTTTTTAATTGGGAGACTAATTATTAAGGACTGAATCTCATAACTTATTATTGGTCTCTTCAGGCTTTCTTTTTCTTTCTGGTACATTCTAGGTATATGGTATATTTTTGGACATTTGTCTATTTCTCTGGGCTTTCCAATTTTTTGGTATATAATCTCCTATAATATTATCTAGGGCTTCTTAAAATTTCTTTATTATCTGTTGTAATGTGATCATTTTCATTTCTGGTTTTATCTATCTGGGTCCTTTATCTTTCTTAGTCTAGCTAATCATTTGTTGGTTTTGTTTATCCTCTCAAAAAAAAACAGGTTTTTGTTTCATTGATATTGCTGTGTTGTTCTTTTATTCTCTATTTCATTTATTTCTGCTCTAATCTTTATTATTTCTTTTTTTTTCCCAGTTCCTTGAGATGCATCATTAGTTTTTTCCCCTTATCTTTCTATTTTTTTTTCTCTTGTGAGAACTAATTATTATTATTATTTTATTATTATTATTTTGGAGAAGTTTTTGTTACCGGGCGCATGCACTTGCCAGAAAGACTGATAGAGACAGAGAGACAGAAAGTGAAAAATCACCCCCCAGGGAGGATGGTCATGCTGCAATCCCTTCTCCTTCATTCTCCTCTCAGGATCTTGGACACACACACACACACTCGGCGTGAGTCCAGGACTTGAACCATAGTTGACTACATGGGAGTCCAGCCATTATGCCAACTGCTGGTCCCATGAGGACTAATTATTATAAAATTCCTACTTAGGACTGCTTTTAGTGTGTTCTAGAGATTCTAGAGAGTTGTGTTTTCATTTCAGACATTTCAAGTTTTTTTTTTCAATTTAATTCTTAATTTATTCAGCATTTTCTAAGTCATTCAGGAGTAAATTGCTTAGTTTCCTTGTATTTGTGTATTTTGAAGGCCCCTTCAGTTGTTAATTTCAAGTTTAATTCCATTGAGGTATAAAAAGATACCTTTAGTTTGTAAAGACTTGTTTTATGCCCTATTATGCGGTCAGTTTTAAAAAATTTCATGTGGGACTGAGAAAAATGTATATTTTCTAGTCGTTAAGTGAAGTGTCCTGTAAATGTCTGTCAGATCCATTTGGTTTATTATATATCATCTAGTTCCAGTGTCTCTCTGCTTATTTATTTTCAAGATGACCCGTTTAATGTTGACAGTGGGGTACTAAATCCCCAGAACTAGTGTGCTGTAGTAAAAATATCTTAAGAGGGAACCAACAGTTAGCGTAATGGATATGTCGCTAGACTCTCACGTAGTCGACCGTGGTTGGCGTCCCGGACCCGGTGGCTTAAAACTCACACCAGGTGCGTGTGCATGCGTGCCCACCCAAGATCCCGAGAGGAGAATGGAGGAGAAGGGATTGTGGCATGGCCATCCACCCTGGGGGGTGATTTCTCGCTTTCTGTCTCTATGTCTCTCTCTGTCTGTCTGGCGAGCGCACGCACCCTATAGTGAAAATCTCTCCAAAAAAAAAAAAAGTAAAAAAAAATATCTTAAGAGAAGTTTGGGGGATTAAGATTATGTGTTGTTATCAAGAAAATTCATGTAAGGGGAGATATTGTTCTCTGACTTGATTTAGTTTTGCAAAAAGCCCACCTACATGTTCAGCATATCCTTCACAAAGTCAGGAGAGCCTTGAGATATTGCTGTGAACCTTTCCTTGATACTTGAGCCTAGAGTCAGAGGCTGCCAATGGACAAATTTTCTATAGGATACAGGAGGCACAAAAACTACCTTATCAACAGTTGATTTCTTTTAAAAGTGATGTTCTTTATGGTGCCTTTTTATTTTAATCTTTTAAAACTGTACTAGTGTAAAATCCTTAGCATCCTGTTTGTGTATTTGTTGTCATCATCTTTCCTTTGTGCTACAGGTATTAACTGAGGTCCTACTATGTACCAGGGACTATGGTATGAACTGTTTGTGCAGTGATGAAATTGTCGTGCAGTGATGAAATTGTCGTGCAGTGACTCTCCACCCATGAAGACAGCAAAAGCTAAATACTGAGAATGAAATACCCAAAGTGATCACCTAAAAGTGATTAAGAGGGTCCTACTTTGAGGCTAGTGGTCAAGCAAGACTCTCTTTCAAGGCAACTAAGACCTGAGTGAGAAGGGAATGGTGAATGAGAAGACCTGGGAAGTAGTACTTTTCAGGAAAAGGAATGTGTAAAGTCTCTGAGGCAGGATTCTGTTAGGTATGCTGAGTCAGTGTGGCTGGAAAGTAGTGAGTGCTGGGGATGGTGGAAGCCAAAATTGCAAAGATTATCTGAGGTCGGTTCCTCAGGCTGTGACAAATTTAGTTACAGAGATTTTGAAGGGTGTCAATTTAAGCAAGTGAGATCTGGTTCTCTTAAATGCTGGGCACCTTGTCTCTGATCCCCATCTCTGACTGTATCTATTCCTCACCATCTGGGAAAGAGAATGGAGATTATTAAGTATAGAGTTTTGCCCATTACTCAGAATCATCATAAACACTTGGCTTCCTGGCTGTGGCTTCCTGTCTATGCTCCAAAAGTGATATCTCATGCTTTAGAGAAAAATAATTTCACAATAGATTGGAGATTTAAAGTTAAGACCTGAACATGTTAGCCTGTTAATTCAAAATATAGGAGAAAAGCTCCATGATATAGGTCTGGGGAATGATTTTTTTTAAATATGACTCCAAAAGCATAGGCAAGAAAATAAAAGAGACAAATAGGATTATATCAAACTAAAATTTGGATACACTAAAGGAAACAATCAAGAGTGAAGAGACAACTAATGGAATGGAAGAAAATATTTCCAAGCCATAGATCTTAAGATGTTAATATCCAATAAATGTATATTTTAAAAGTTAAATAACTTAAAGCAAATACACCCAATCCAGTTAAAAAAAAAATGAGCAAAGGATTTAAGTAGAAATTCCTCCAAAGAAGATGCATAAATGGCCAACAGATATCTAAATAAAATGCCCTGCCTCACTAATCCCTAGGGAGATTCAAATCAAAACCACAAATGAGATGTTTCTCCACATCGATTAGAATAGTTATTGTCATCAGAGATGTACAACAATTAAATATAAATAAGAAATAATAAAATTAAAATAAAAAGGAATACTTATTCTCAAAAAAAAAAAGGTAGCAAGTATTGGTGAGGAGGTGAAGAAATTGAGGCTCTTGAACACTATTTGTGAGAATATTAATTTTTACACCCCTAGGAAATTGTTATGCAAGTTTCTCAAGATATTAAGCATAGAACCACCATATGATGCAGCAGTTTGCTTATTGTCTACATACTCAAAAAAAAATCGATATAACAAAGTGATATCTGTGTTCCCGCACTCATTACTCACAATGGTCATGATATGAAATCCACCTAAATATCCATCAATGGATGAATGGACAAGAAAATGTGAAACGTCCATGGCGATGGAATATTATTCCATCTTAAAAAAAGGAAAATCCTGTCATTTGTAAAAACATGGATGAACCTGTTAAAGTGAAATAAGCCAGTCACAAAAATACAAATACTGCATGATCTCACATGTGGAATGTAAAAATGATGAATTCATAGAAGCAGAGAATAGAGTGGTGGTTACTAGGGGCTGTGAGTGGTTAGGGAAATGTTGGCCAAAGTTTACAACATTTCAGTTAGGAGGTAAGAAGTTCAGGAACTCTATTTTAATTTATTTTTTATTATTATTATTTTACCATGGTGACTGAGTTAATGAGAATATATTGTATACTTGAAAATCACTAAGAGAGAAAAATGTATATGTTCTCACCACAAAAAAAAACAATAAATATATACAAAATTATTTGTCAATTATATCTTAATAAAGCAGGTGGTTGGATGTGAAGAGTGAGCATAACAGGTTGGAACCCTGCTTCCATAGACTATATAATCAAATACTCTTTCGGCCTTCCCCCATGCAGTGGTATATGGATCATGGTTTGACCATATTCGTGACTGGATGACCATGAAAGGGAGGGAAAACTTCCTGATACTGAATTATGAAGAGATGAAACGGGTAACTATCATTTTTCTAGATAACGTTCACTTCCTATAACTTCCCTCTGTTCCTCTGTGTCTCCATTTCACATTCCCAGCAATGTTTAATCTCACGAAGGGTTATCAATTGTGAAATTAGCTGCCTAGTCTTCACTGCACTGCCTCTGGTTGACCATTCCCAAGCTCAATGTTCTTTTTTCATCTATTCTTCTCTATTTGCTCTTCCTACATCTAAGGGACCTTTCTCATGTATTGAGGCAGAGTTTGAGGGCTTATATCCACCCTAGTGATTGCAAAACTTTCTGTGGCTAGGACATGTGATATTTCTCTTAACCTGTTTTTAAGTAGGGGCTCAGGAAGAAGATGGGAGTACATAAAAATTGTTTAGTTCCAGAGATGTGTCCAAATGTCTGACATTTGAGCTCAACTGACAAAAATAAAGGAATGCATGAAACCAACCTTTAGATATTTCAGAGTCTAAGTTAGTACTCTAGTGAGTGACACAAGATGGACAGACAAGGCTGTCAGATAATGCTTAAAATCCTTAAGTATGTTTAGACCACTGGAATAAGAACTTGACCTTTAAACTTGGTACTTTAAAGAAAAGAGAAAATAACACAAACATGGACTTTTGTTTTTACCTGACAAATATTACTTCCTACTACCTTTGCCTGGTTACATCTCAGTCGAATCCTCCATGACCTCTGTATGAATCCTTCCGTTACCTAAAAGCCTTCTGTAACAAGATAAATAACATCAGGCACATTCTCCCATACATTCCTGTAATCCTTCCTTCTAATTACACAGTGAACTTTTATTTAATTACTTCTATAGTTGTGTGTCTTTTTTAATTTAATAAATTTTAAAAATATATTTAATCACTGTAAATCTTAATGGTGTGTAACATGGTTTTTCCCCAGCATGAATACAGTGCATAATTGTCAAGTCAAAGACATTACCATGTACATTATCATCAACAAATAGCAGTTCATTTTTGTGTCTATTAAATGTTTTGTTTGTTCTAGTTTTCTTTTTATTTAAATTTTGTTTGTTCATAGTTTTGTTTCTTATTGTTTGATAATAACAAGAGTTTACAGAATGATGAAAAATGTTAAAGCAATATAGGAATTTTTTTGAGAGGTTATTGCTGTAGGGCACATGTGCTTGCCAGTGAAACAAAGAGAGACCGAGAGACAGAAAGGGAGAAATTACCCTCCCCTCCCCTCCCCCACCCAGGAGGGATAGCCATGCCGCAATCCCATCTCCTCCATTCTCCTCTCAGGATCGTGGGATTGTACACTCATGCACCCAGCGTGAGTTTTAAGCCACTGGGTCTGGAACTCAAACTGTAGTCTACCACATGGGAGTCCAAAGACATAGCCATTACGCCAACTGCTGGTCCCATAAAGAATTATAGTTTTAAGAGAAAAGCAAATGACTCAAAGTAAAGCCTATCTGGTTAGAAGAATGACTTTTCTTGCCATAATCTGCCAGGATTATACACCAAATACTAATTATTGAAATAACATACAAAGAATATGTAAAATTATCTGTGTTATTTAAATGTTAGTTGTGGAAAACAGTATTATTTAATGGCAGAGTTAAGATTTGAAATCAATCTGTTAAATTTTTTCATCATTAATGAATTATTTCTTTAATTTTACTTATGATTTTAAAATTTGCTATAGGACATGTGCACTCATCAGAGACAGAGAGGGAAGGAAAGTGAGAAAGCAAGCCACAGGACTCGAACCATGGAGTTCACGTTATGTGGGAGTCCAGTGCCTTATTAACCATGCCATGTGCTGACACCTCTAATTTCTTAAATCTTTATCAAGATTACCTAGAACCTTCTTGTTTAATCCTGATCATTGCCTAGAAGTCATCATAAAGTCTAGTTAGTGACCCCAGATACTGTCTTTTAGATTTTTTTAAAAGAGGTATTTGCCTTAGGATGTGTGTGCTTGATGGAGAGAGAGAGAGACAGAGACAGTGAGAGGGAAAGTGAGAAATCACTCCCAAGGTGGGATTACCATGCCACAATCTCTTCTCTTCCACGGGATCTTGGGCATGCACGCACATGTACCCAGTGTGATTTTGAAGGCACCTTGTCCAAGACTCCAACGGTGGTTGGCCATGTGGGAGTCCAGTAACGGAACTGTTACACCATCTGCTGGTCCCAGGTTCTGTCTTTTACAATCAAGATGTCCTAAATTCATAGGTACTTGAAAATTCATGTGGATCATGGTATCTTTTATAGCCATTGTATTTTCATCTTTACCCTTTTCTCTTTCATCCTCTTCTTTTCATCCACTGAATAACTTCTCACTTCAGGATGCAGTTCCTCTCTCCTTCTTTCCACTCCTCCTCTTCCTCATTGTGCAGTTCCTTCCTTCTCATCTCCTCATTTTTGATATCTTTATATTTTATATGTTTTTTTTTCTTTTAGGACACAAGAAGTGGTGTAGAGAAAATCTGTCAATTCCTTGGAAAGAAGTTAGAACCAGAAGAAGTGAACTTAGTTCTCAAGTATAGCTCTTTCCAGGCTATGAAAAAAAACAAGATGTCCAATTATTCCCTCCTACATGGAAGATATTTAAATAGTAATACATTAATTGTGAGAAAAGGTAAAAAGAAATGTTCTGGATCAAAATCTATCAATACATGAAAGGCATCCTTGGATTTAGAACAGTCGAGATGAAGTGTTTACATTTATGAACTTAATTTATCATCATGCAGAGAACTTCCTGTGTACCCTTATTAGGAAGTCTCTATTTATGGTACTGGTATGTGCTTCAGGTATTGGGGAAACATGATTTGGGCTGGGATGGTCATCTGATACAAGGTCATTCAGATTCTCTCTCCTCAATTTGATATGAGGAAGCATCCATCGTACAAATGGTGACCAGGTTAATCAGGTTCTCTGCCAGACTTGCAAGAAACCACTCCTGTTGGTCTTTGATCCCAGATTCCCTGCATTCAGAAATGAATGCATGAGAAAATGATTTTTTGCTGTTGAAGTTACTAAGTAAGTGTGTGGCACTTTTTAATGGCAGTCCTAGAAGACTAAAACAGTAGGTTTTTTAAAATCAAGGAATAAAGAAAATAATAAGCAGAACACTACATCTGCTAAATTTGGAGGATTTGGAAAGGTAGGATTTAGAACTTTAGGTGAAGACATAGATAGATATATTGGTTTGTCTCATCTAGACGGATATTTAATAATGGGAAGTCATATAGAATTTACCCAGGTTCTTTCTGATACCTCTTTCTGGATTGCCAAAAGTCAGTGTGTTACGAAGGATACATGAGAAAAAGAACACTATAATAAAAATTGTTCTAATAGTAAAGATAATGATGAGCATGACAGTAACAATAAAGGTTAATAAAATACTGGTTACATATTAGACATTTTGCTATATAATTTGTATTTATATAAATTAAGAATATGAAGTTCATATTTATATTAAATATAATCAGCTTATATATAATTGTATATTATGTTATATTACATGTGAATTGAATATGCTTATATAATGTGTAAATATCAATGTAAATCATCTATAAAATAATAACTTAATTTTCTAATTAAAAGTATAATTTCTTTCTTTTTTTTTTTTTTTGAGAGAGATTTTTGCTGTTGGGCATGTGCACTTGCTGGAGAGATAAAGAAAGACAGAGAGACACAAAGTAGGAAATCATCCCCCAGAGGGGATGAACATGTCACAGTCCCTTCTCCTCTTGAGATTTTGAGCATACATGCACCCGTGCCAGTGTGAGTTTCAAGCCCCTGGGTCTGGGACTCTAACTACAGTTAACTATGTGAGAGTCCAACCATGTAACCATTATGCCATCTGCTGGTTCCAAGATTATGATTTCTGTGTCACAAGGTTTGCAATCAAGTTCACATTCATTATTTATTCATTTACTTTTACTGTTTGAAAAAAATAGATTGTTTGCTAAAAGGTTGGACTCTGTAATTTACTCATCCAAGTAAACAGCACATGAGACAAAAACAAAAACAAAAACAAAAAAAGATTGCAAAATTTCTACAATTTTATTCATGGTGAAAATCTTAAATTATCATGATTTTATATCTTCTGACATTACCATGGCAAAGTAAAAAATACTGTACTTTTTTTCTTCTATTATCATTTTTAATACTCAATCACTGCATGTCATTATATCATACAAGATGAATTTTCCCAGAATAAATACACTGTATATTAGTTCCATCAAAGATATTACCATATACCTTATCATTAACAGATACTTTTCTATTTTCGTGTCCCTTTAATGTTTTGTCTTTTGCCCCTTGATTCCCTCCTTTCATCCTCCCCTACTTCCTTTCTCCCACACTGTCTCTAGTATCCACAATTACTCTCCATGCTTTTATACCTTCCAATCTCTCAGTTTCTGCCATACAGTGCAGACATTTGGTGTATATTAAGTGAGGACAAACAATGCCTCTTTTTCATAGTCTGTCATGCTTTGCTTGGCATTAAATCTTCCACATTCACCCACTTTCTGTCAAATGCCAGGATCTCATTGTTTTATTTTTTTTAACTTTTTTTAATGGCTGAGTGGGATTTCATAGTGTTTATATGCCACACATTTTCAATCCATTCATCTGTGCATGGACATTAAGGTTGGTTCCACGTCTTAGCAGTTGTGAATAATACTGCAATTAACATGAACGTGCAAATATTCTTCCAACTGAGTGTTTTCCTATCCTTTGAGTAAATACCCAGGAGTGGATTTACTGGATCATATTCTATTTGTTGGTTTTTGAAGACACTCCGTATCATTCTCCACAGTGGCTGTACTAATTTACATTTCTGCCAACAGTGTAGAGAGAGTTCCCTTTTCACCAGAGCCTCACCAGCTTATCATTCTTTATTTTTCTAATCTTAGCCATTGTGATTGGGGTTAAGTGGCACCTCATTGTGCTTTTGATTTGCCTCTTCCATATGATAAGGGATGTTAAGTATTTTTTCATATGCTTCTTGACTGTTCATTTGTCTTCCTTGGAGAGTTGTCTGTTCAACCCATTTGCCCATCTTTTAATTAAATTGATCTTTTTGGGGGGTAGGGGCAAGTTGCTTGAGTTTCTTATATATTCTGGTTATCAATGCCTATCTGAGGCAGTTTGCACATATATTCTCCCATTCTGAGGGTTGTTGATTCACTCTGATTATTATTTCTTCTGCTATGCAAAAACTTTTTAACCTGATATAATATCACTTGTCTATTTTTGTAATTATTGCCTGTGCCTTGGGGGTCTTACATAAGAAATCTTTGCCTATTCTGATGTATCCAAGAGTGTCCCCTGTGTTATCCACTAGAAGTTACATAGTTTGAGGTGTTAGGTTTAGATCTTTGATCCATTTTTGAGTTGATTTATGTTAATGGTGTGAGAGAGGGGTCCAGTTTCATCTTTCTGCAGGTGAATACCCAGTTTTTCCAGTACCATTTGCTAAAGAGATTGTCTTTTCTCCACTGGATTTTCTGGTCCCCTTTTGTCAATAATCAGTTGACTGTATGTTTTGGGGTTTATTTTGGGGGTTCTCTATTCTATTCTATTGACCTACATGTCTGTTTTTGTGCCAATACCATGCCCTTTTGATTATCACAGCTTTGTAATATAATTTGGGGTCAGAGAATGAGATATTCCCTACTCCAGTCTTCTTGGGCAGTATTGCTATGGCAATACAGGATCTTTTTATTAAGGCTTTTAACTTATTGCACATGCACTTGCTGGAGAGAGAGAGAGAGAGAGAGTGAGAGGGAAAGTAAGAAATCACCCCCAAGGGCAAGGGTGGCCACACCACAATCTTTTCTTCTCTATTCTTCTCCTGGAACTTAGGGCACTCATCACATGCATCTGGTGTGAATTTCAAGCCACCAAGCCCAGGACTTCAATCGTGGTCAGCCATATGGGAGTCCAGCGATATAACTACTATGCCATCTGCTGGCAATACAGAGTCTTTTATGGCTCCAGACAAATTCTGTTGTTCCTTTTCTGTGATGAATATCTGTGGTAATTTGATTTGGTTTCAACTAAAATGTAGATTAATTTGTATATAATTGACATTTTGATTATATTAATTTTTCCAATCCAGAAGCATCATAATGAATGGAGAAAAGTTTAAAGATTTTCACTAAAAATTGGAACAAGATAAGACTGCCTAGTTTTTTCACTCCTTTTCAATATAGTACTGGGAGTCCTAGTCAAAGTAATCAGACAAAGATAATACAATAAAAGGCACTCAAATAGGGAAAGTAGAGGTAAAATTATCTTCTTCTGTCTACAGAGAACACCCAAAAGAATCCACAAAAAAGTCTGCTGAAAGTGATAAGTGAATACAGAAGAGTGGCAGGATACAAAATCAACATACAAAAATATGTTGTTTTTCTATATGCCAACAATGAGCAGACTGAGGTAGAACTAAAGGAAGAAATTCTATTTACAATAGCCAGAAAAAGTGTAAGATACCTAGGAGTACACAGTAATTACTGTGAACCAACAACACTCAGAATGGGAGAATATTTTTGTAAACTATGCCTCAGGTGAGGGACTGATAACCAGAATACACGGGGAACTCAAGTGGCTTACTTGGGGGGGGGGGGGGGCTTATACAAAAAAACTAATAAAAAGATAGGAAAATGAACTGAACAAAAAACTCTCTAAAGAAGACATACAAACATCAAAAAGCAAATGAAGAAAATGCTCAACCTCCCTCATCATAAGGCAGATGCAGATTGAAACCACAGTGAGATACCACCTAACCCCTGTCAGAATGGCAAAGATTATACATACAAAAAATGGTAAGTGTTGGCAGGGTTGTGGTGAAAGAGGAACTCTCCTACACTGTTGGTTGGAATGTAAATTGGTCCAGCCACTGTGGAAAACATATGGAGGTTCCTCAAAGGCCTACAAATAGAACTACCATATGTTCCAGCAATTCCATTCCTAGGTATATACCCAAAGGACAGGAGAATGCTCAGTTAGAAAATTTCATGCTCATCAATGTTTATTGCGGCTTTATTCAGGATTCCTAAGACATAGAACCAACCCAAATGTCCACCAACACATGAATAGATTGAAAAAGTGTGGCACATATACTCTATAGAATACTATTCACCCTTAAAAAAACAACAAGACTCTGGCATTTGATAGAAAGTGGTAAAATCTGGAGGATTTATTGGTGGGTGAAGCAAGCCAGGCTATGAAAGAAAGATATTATATGTCTCCACTTTATACATACCAACTGCCCACACTCTATGGTAGATACTGAAAGACTGGAGGATATAAAAGTATTGAAAATAGTTATGGACACTGGAGATAGTGTGGAAGGAGGGTGGGAGAGGAAAAGAGTATAGGGAAGGAAATTATGGGGGAAAATAAAGAGGCAAGACATTTGTGGGACACAGTAATGGTTTATTACCTGTTGATGATAACGTGTATACTATTCTCAACTGAGCTGGTCTGAGGTGTATTTCATCTTGGGTAAATTCTCTTTGCAAGCTAAATGATGTATAGCAATCATATATATGTGTGTGTGTGTGTGTGTGTGTGTGTGTGTGTGTGTGTGTGTGTGTATGGTAAATGAAACAAAGATTAAAAAAAAAAAGATTCCTGGAAAAATCCTAACCAAAGAAGTCAAAGACCTTTACAAGGAAAACTATGAAAAACTAAAAAAAGAAATTGAAAATGACTCAAAGGGTTGAAAGATATCACTTTCATCATTTTAAAACTGTAATATCTTCCAGGTTTTTTGCTCATCTATAAAATATAGATATTAGTACACACTCTTCATTCTATTATTCATCTTTTCAACAAATATTTAAGTACATACCATAAGTTAGTTACTCTTTGAAATACTGTTTTCAGTATTTAAAAAGAAAGTGTGATGACTTTATAAAATATATGAGTGGCCGGGCACATGTGCGTGCAACCCCAAGATCCCTAGAGGAGAATGGAGGAGAAGAGATTGCGGCATGGCCATCACCTCTGGGGGGTAATTTTTTGTTTTCTGTCACTCTGTCTCTCTCTGGCTTTCTGGCAAGCGTACATACTCTATAGCAAAAAACTCTCAAAAAATCTATGGTTGGTATGCATGTTATACACATCCCCAAGACAGGAAATGCATAGAACATACTGCATTTGATAAGTGTTACGTAGTGAAATGGTATAGTAAGGATTAGAACTTTTGGTTTTAAACTGGGAGATGAGAGAACCTCTCTGAGAGGGTTGGATTGAAGTGAAGGTTTGAAAGCATCAAAAGGAAAAGACATGGGTGTGTCTGAAAGGACAGCATCACAAGAAACAGGGGCTTGAAATGCAAGTGGTCTGAACAGTGGGGGTATGTAGCATGCTGGAGGAAGAACCTAAAATCCAATATACTGAAGTAGACCCAATGAGTGGATAGTCGTAGATGGAGTTGGAGAGTCAATAGGGGGCCGAATGAGCTGCAGCCATGTAGGGTACCACTTACTAAGTGAACTTATACTAAGTGGACCCCAAAGTCCTTGCAGAATTTGAGCAAGAATGTGGCATGATTTGGCTTAGCTTGTCAAGAGGCCAAGATAGCCACCATGAATAATTTAAAAGAAAACGGGTCAAAAGAAGAGAGAGCAGTTACAAATCTATTATAATACCCAGGTGAGAGAGAATGTTTGCTTGGCACAGAGGTAGTAGTAGAGGTGGTGAGGAGTGGCTAGATCCTGGGCATAGGAGATACAGATGGCATTATTGCCAGTGAATTGTATCCAGCAAGGGTTAGAAGAGACGGTAAAACATAGTTTCCGGGCAGGTGGCGGTGTGAATGGATAGCATTCCCTGGGAGTACAAGGGTCCACCAGAGAGCCGCTGGTCATTCTGCTATATTTAGACTATTATGTCCATGTCATAGGGACGACAGGGACAGACCAATGAGGAGATGTGTTGGGGTCTTAAGACTTATCCCTGGTCTGATCTGAGTCTGTTTCATCTTTTCCAGGTATATGTGAGGACTGGAAAAATCACTTCACAGTAGCCCAAGCTGAAGCCTTTGACAAAATATTCCAAGAGAAAATGGCAAATTTGCCTCAAGAGCTGTTTCTGTGGGATTAATGTCTAGAAAATTCTGGATCTTACATGAATACTGATAACGCTTTCCTCTGTCTTGTGCAAATGCGCAACTGGGGTGTCATTACATAAAACCTATTATTTTACCCTGGAACTTGGAATGACCAATCTTTGCATCTTTGACTACTTGCCTGTTAAAAATTACCAGAGTACACCTCGCTTACTATAAATATTTCTAATGTTTTAAATATATTAAGTGCTACAGAAATAACATATATATATACTCGTTCTGTCAAAGTATTTACACAAATCAGAAATAAAATTACTGAATTAGTTAAGGCTCATCATTTTTCTACCATCCATATCTGCATTATTTATTATTTTTATGATGTTGAGGAGTATGGTTCCCCAACTTTATTTTATTTTCTTACTCTGTGGCATTAAACCATAGACAACAAATGTTTTTGGGGTTTTTTTGAGAGGTTTTTGTTATAGAGCGCGTGTGCTCGCCAGAAATACAGAGACAGAGAGACAGAAAGCAAGAAATCACCCCCTCAGGGGGGTGGCCATGCTGCAATCCCTTCTCCTCTATTCTCCTCTCGGGTTCTTGGGTATGCACACACACGCGCACCTGGTGTGAGTTTAATGGAGACTTTTTTTTTTTTAAGATTTTTTTTTTACTATAGGACACTGCTCTCACTAGAGAGAGACAGAGAGGGAGAGAGAAGGAAATCAAATAACAACCCCCAGGAGGGATGGCCATACTGCAATCTATCTCCTTCATTTCCCTCTCTGGGTTTTGGGCAAACATGCACACCTATCACTGGATCTGGGATTCAAACCGTGATTGGCCATGTGAGACTAGCACCTTAACCACCATGCCATCCGCTGATCCTGCTGACCCCAATGATTTAAAAAAAAAAAAAAAAAAAAGATTATATATGTGAGTGTGTGCATGAATGTGTGTGTAAATTTATTGTATAGATAGGAATGATTTTGACTTTTTCCTAGCCATTACATATATCTATCATCAGTCCAATTTAGTGAGCTAGAATGAAGGCTACTGTCTGAATGATCAATGAGGGCAAAGTTCATTGAAATATCAGATCAAAATAAGTATAAATTTTCAAAATACCAGTTCTAATTTATTGAACTGTTTGCAATTATGGTTACAATATGATATCAAGATTAATCTTTCAGAACCAGCAGTTAGCGTAATGGCTATGTCGCTGGACTCCCACATAGTCGACCACGGTTCGCGTCCTGGACCCGGTGGCATAAACTCACGCTGGGCACGTGTGCGTGCATGCCCAAGATCCTAAGAGGAGAATGGAGGAGAAGGGATTGCGGCGTGGCCATCCTCCCTGGGGAGTGATTTCTCACTTTCTGTCTCTCTGTCTCTCTCTCTCTGTCTGTTTGGCGAGCGCACGTGCCCTATAGCAAAAACCTCTCAAAAAAAAAAAAGATTAATCTTTCAAAAAGCAGCAATTTATGGAAATTAGTTTAGTTAAGAGAAATACCTGACATGGAAGGCAAAGAGTAGGTTCCAGAACATTTTGTATATATTTATGGTCTATGATCTGAATTTGCTTTCTTTTTTAAAAAAGAATTATTAATTTAATTTATTATTATTATGATTTCAAATTTTGCCTTAAGACATATATGCTCAAGGAAAAGTGAGACAGTAACCAGCCAGGACTGGGATTAGAACTGTGGTTGGTTATGTGGGAGTCCAGTGTCTTAACCACCATGCCATCTGTTGGCCCCCAAATTTTCTTAAATAACAAATAGTTCTCATTCTGGAGCAATGTGGGAAGCTGCACAGCAGCGAGTCTGCCAAGGTTTCTCAGAGAGCAAACAATTACCATGATTGGTTCCCTTCCAAAAACCTGACCTTCGAAACCTTGCTCTGATTGGCCACTAGAATCCCTCAAATTTGCATATCTGGCACCTCATGATTGGTCCAAAAGCAACCAATCAC
>NW_006159527.1:258833-259575 GCF_000334495.1 Tupaia belangeri chinensis | reverse complement strand
TTTACAACCCACCAGAGTGTATATAACCACGATGCCTGGCCCACAGTAGCCAGACGACACAGACGACCGAGACGACGACAACAACCAGGAAGACGACAACTGAAGAGCCTGAAGAGTTGAAACACCGCGCAGTCTCCAGACGACCCTGAAGATCCTGAAGAGCTGACACTGCATCGTCTCCAGACGACCTGGGAGACCCTGAAGAGCTGTAACACTACATCGTCTCCGGACGACCCTGAAGAGCTGTGACACCGTGTCGTTTCGTGCTGCTCACAGTAGATGGCGCGACACTGCATCGTCTCTGTGCTGTACCGTGCTGCCCACAATAAACGGACGACACTGTCGTCTCCGTGCTGTAACACTACGCCGCTTGTCCCAGCTCTCACTCCTTCACTCAGGAAACCTGTTCGACTGTCCCCCCGGGTCGGGACAGAGCAATTAATCAGTTGACAATCCAGAATATTTTATCCAGCTAGGCAGAGTGGAATTCTTTTAGGTCTCACAAAATTAGGTAATTTTAAGACTAAGCACAGGGTCAGCAGGTGGTATAGTGGTTAAGGCACTGAACTCTCATGGGTTCATAGACCCTGGTTTGAGGTCTTGAAATTCACACTAGGTATATGTACGTGCGTGCCCAAAATCCCAAGAGTAGAACCGAGGAGAAGGGATTATGGCATGACCATTCCTCCTGGGGGGTGATTTCTTGCTTTCTCTCTGTCTCTCTGGTGAGTGCACGTGCTAT
>NW_006159527.1:243543-258819 GCF_000334495.1 Tupaia belangeri chinensis | reverse complement strand
AAAAAAAGTTTAAAAAAAAAAAAAAAAATAAAAAAAAAAAAAAAAAAAAAAAAAAAAAAGGTGTGTCAGGCCAGCCCATGTCCTGGTGGTTGAGGCAGCTGGATACCATATAGACAATTTAATGGTTTAAGTCCTGGATTTGGTGACTTGAAAAACACATCAGGAGGGGGCCAGCTGAAGGCATAGTGGTTACATCACTAGACTCACACATGGCTGGCTGTGGTTTGAGTCCTAGATCTGGTGGCTCGAAAATCATGCCGGGCACGTGTGTGTATATGTCCAAGATCCCAGGAGGAGAACAGAGGAGAAGAAATTGTGGCGTGGCCATGCCCCCTGGGGGGAATGACTTCTCACTTCCCTCTCACTGTCTCTGTCTCTTTCTCCAGTGAGTAGCCTTGACTTATGGCAAAAATCTCTCACAAATAAGAAAAAAGAAAAACACACCAGATGCATATGCATATGTGCCCAAAATCCCAAAAGAAGGGAGAAGTGAAGAAGGGATTGTGACACGACCCTTGGGGGGGGGGGGGGGGGAGGGTTTCTTTCCCTTTCTGTCTCTCAGTCTCTCTATGCCAAGCATATGCATCCTCTGGCAAATTAAAAATATATGACATCTGGGCTCAGTGCCCTTATGGTTAAGATATGGATCCCACATGGTTTGAATCCTAGACCTGGGAGCTTGAAAAATACACTGGGTGTGGATGCATGCCTGAAGTCCCAAAAGAGTGGAGAGATGGAGAAGAGACTGTGGCATGTCTATGCCCCAATAGAGTATACTTTTCCCCTCTCCCTCCCTGACTTTCTCTCTGACAAATGCACGCGCTCTTTGGGAAAATTTTTTTTCAAAGAGTCAGTTTAGAGATAATCAGCGTGGTATGCAATGTTATCACCCAACAGTGCCAGCACATGGATCTGATTTCCTGGTCTTTCTATGCTCTTTATCTAATCCCTCTGGGTGGAGCCTAGAGTCCTCCAATGGTCCTTCAAAGAGGTTTCCAGAGATTGAGTTTCATATCTGTATTTTTTTACTTTAATTTTCTTTGTTATTATTATTTTAAATATGTTTTTTTAATTTCAAGAAAGGGAATTTTAACTTTAATAAATCAAATTTTTAAAATGTAAAGATAACTTTGCTTGAGAGTTAAAGCCATGATGCAGGTTAGGATTCTGTTCCAACCGTAGTTACCTGGATCTGTCGACAATTCAGGAGAAGAAAAAAATTCTTATATCTGAACTACAAAGCATAGAAAAAGAACAGTATTGTTTTAGTCAAAAGCCATAAAGTTCCATTTCATCAGTTCAGTCTCATGTACTTAATCTAACTTCTGTTGTGGTCCAAGTTTTGAGTTTAAATTCTGAAAGATAATATTCAACTCTGGACTTGTCCCTCCCATTAAGCTGGCCCTTTTCTTAGATTTTTTTTTTAATTCTTATTTCTGTGTGTCTGACATTACTTTTCCTGATATAGCACTCCCTTCCGAACTTCTTGGAGAACTGGTCTGGTGTCTGTAAATTCTTTCAGGTTTTGTTTATCTGAGAATGTTCTTGTCTTCTCTTTCCATATGAAGGATAATCTTGTAGGGTATAGTATTCTTGGTTGAAACGGTTTTTCACTCAGTATTTTGAATATATTTTCCCATTCTTTTCTTGCCCACTTTGTTTCCAATAAGAGGTCCACTGTTATCCTGATAGAATATCCTTTGTAAGTAACTGTTTCTCTCTTGCCAATCAGAGTACCTTGTCTTTGTGGTTTTGGTCAATCTGGCTATAATGTGTCTTGGAGAAGATCTTCTTGTGCTGATTCTACTTGGGATCCTATGCATTTCTTGAGTCTGGATCTTTGAATGCCTCTCTAGGTTTGAAAAGTTTTCTTCCAGGATTTCATGAATTAGATTATCAGTGCCCTCATTAGTCTCCTCACCTTCTCGGATACCAATTATCTGGATGTTTGGATGTTTGATGGTATCCAGTATTTCTTATATATTATTCTCATTTTTGGGCTATTTTCTAAGATTTCGTGGTGATTTTTTTAGGCCAGCAATTTTGTTTTCAAACTCTGAGATTTGGTCGTCTATATGATCTAGTCTGCTTTTAATACTTTCAAGAGAGGTTTTGATTTCTTGTACTACAGCCTTCATCTCTAACAGTTCTGTTTTATTCCTTTTTTGTGTTGTACATTTCTTCCTTCAGATCGTACAAGAACTTTCTCACCTCCTGGAACTCCTTGGCTCTATTCTCCTGTCTCTTCCGGAGTTCATCGTCTCTTCTCTTGCATCTCTGTTAATTTTGTCACTATGAATATTCTAAATTCTTTCTCAGACATTTCCATGATTTCTATGGAACTGTCTGTGGATGAAGAGGAGTTATTCTTTTCTCTTGGAGGAGAGGTATTTTCTTGCTTTCCCATATTTCTTATGACCCTGCAGTGATTTCTAGTCATCTGATGGATGGTGTGTTTCTTCCTAATTCTTGAAGTTCAATCTAAGCGTTCAGGAGTGTGCAGGAGGAGATGATCTGCAATCTCTTTGCCATTCTGTTTTTATCCCTTTGTGCATCAGATTCAGTGGGTATTGAGGAATATGTTGACCCTAATAGTATTTGGATATCTGGCTACAGTTCCCTTAGATCTGTCTAGACACAGTTCCTGGAGACTGAGCAGCAGTGATGAGGTAAAAGAAAAAGGAAAAGAAAACAGAGAAAGAGAAAAAAGAGAGACGAGGTAAAAGAAAAAGAATAGAAAAACAGAGAAAAGAAAAAGAAATGAAGAAAGAGAGAAAAAAAGAAGAAAAAGAAAAAACAACAAAAAAATTTTTAATAAATCAAAAATTAAAAACCACACAGTGCACAAAATGCCTAGTTCTCAGCAGTAATGAAGGAGTCTTCTTCTGAAGGCCTGCCTCTTGCATCTCCTGGAGAGAAGTGGGAAAAGGAATTACTAGTAAGATAAAGGAGGGTCGGAAAGCCAAGAGAATACTTTATCTTAAAAAATTTAAAAAGGTGGGACCAGCAGTTAGCGTAATGGCTATGTCGCTGAACTCCTATGTAACTGACAGCAGTTCACATTCTGGACCTGCTGGCTTAAACTCACGCCGGGCGCATGTGCATGCATGGCCTAGATCCCGAGAGGAGAATGGAGGAAAAGGGATTGCTACGTTGCCAACCCCCCTGGGGGATGATTTCTCACTTTCTATCTCTCTGTCTCTCTCTGTCTTTCTGGCAAACGCATACACCCTACAGCATAAACCTCTCCAAAATTTTAAAAAAAAAAATTAAAAAAGGAAAAATTACCAAAAACTGAGAAGACAGAGAAACAGGCAGAGAAAGACAGACAGAGACAGAGAAAGCTAGAGGGGTGCTCTACCACTCGAGTTTGTGGGCTGGAGTATGAATTATAATTATCAGTACAAAATCTTCATTTCTCCTTTTTCCCTGAAATGCCCATATGAGTATTTGGCTCACACCCATTCTCAATGTACAAGGTGTGTGTGTGTGTGTGTGTGTGTGTGTGTGTGTGTGTCCCAGTAAGGTAGAGAAGTGGAGGAGAGAGGATTGGGCATGATTGCACCTTATTGGAGAGTGCTTTCTTCCTCTCTCTCTCTCTGGAGAGCATGTACACCCTCTGCCAAGCACCGGGCTCTGATGATTGAAATATGTAGTAGCTGGTTGTGCATTATATCTCAAAGATACCTCTTTATCTGACAAGTTTGGGCTTCCTTACAGCATGGCAGTCTCAAAGAATTCTATCATGATGGCTAGTATTAACTAGTATTGAAATTGCTGACATAGCATGAAAATATGCTGTATAATTTGCTTGGTATTTAGAACTTGTTCTGCTTGATACTGCATTAACAGTTTTGTGTACTAGTCAGTTTCTTCATCAGAGTTCTGACAATTGCTAACCAGTCCAATGGTATGATCTTAAAGTTGTTGGAAACCTATGCTGACAGGATTTTTTCCATGAATCTCCTCAAAGATGAAACACTTCAGCTTATAGTTACTCAGGAAAGTACCAGAGTAAACAATTAGTCATCAGCAAATGACAAGACTCAAAATAGCTGTGGTTAAAAGTCTGAGGAGACTTTTTGAACAAAACCCATAAGATTAACCTGAGTCAAATGACCTGTTCTAACCTATTGAATAAACAGTGCTGTGCATTTTGACTGTGGAAACAAAGCTGATATTTAAGAAGATGTAAATCCAGTGGTAATTGCGGACTCACGAGGAGTTTGGATGGTTTCTTACTACTCCTTGAAGCATTAAAAATTTCACTATTGAAAGCTCTGCAATCCATGATTTCTCATAAAAGGTAAAACAAATTATTTTTTAAATTTATAGAATCATTATTGTAAAATTGCTAAAGTGGTTTATAACCAATGTTTGTTTTGTCGAATTTACAATTCTGATGAGATAAAAACCTCAGGGGATCCAGCACCTGCTAGATGATTTGAATACTTACACATGGATTTCATTCTATTGCCACTTTCAGTGTATGTTTTCTGGGTGTATAGAAGCTTTTCCACACAAGAAAGCCAACTATAACAGTAGTAAAAACGTTATTAGGAAATGTGTTTCTCAGGAGCACATGGACATTCCAGATAGGGACGGCTTTCCCAAGATCATGAAAACATACTTCTTCGACATCATGAAAGCCTTGTCCTTTGTCCCTATTTCCTGCTGTCCTAATCCCTTCCCGTTGTTTACCAGAAAATACATGGGACTATAATCTGTGGATGGTATTAGCAAACCTTATACTCTAGCAAGAAACCAGAGGAATTGCTGAGTTAGTGGGCTAATGCTCCTGCAAATCAGGAAACAGTTCCACTAATGGGTCTCCATGGTCCCAATAAAAGTCACCCTGAGACTCAAAGGGAAGAGTGAAAGCTATACTTGATATTCTAGACATTACTGCTACGTACTTTCCTACAGTTGCTGGAAATAGCACCCTGTCCTTCCTAATTAATAACATAATCATTGCTAAATATAGAAAACCTATTCATAAAAAGCTATACTGTGCTTGCAGGTGCACATTGTGTGCTATAATGATGTACAATGACTAAAAGTAAATTTAAGAAAGTAATAGAAGGGGGCCAACAGATGGCATAGGTATTACATCACTGGACTCCCACATGACTGACTGTGGTTCGAATCCCGGACTCAGTGGCTTCAAAGTCATGCTGAGCATGTGTGCATGTGTGCCCCAGATCCCAGAAGGAGACTGGAAGAGAAGTGATTGTGGTGTGGACAGATTTCTCGCTTTCTGTCTCTATGTCTCTGTCTTTCTGGCAAGCACACGCGCCCTATAGCAAAAACCTCCACCACCCCCCAAAAAAAAATTTAAGCATCTGAATAAAGTTTCAGATTTTATCTCAAAAGTGTCAAAATTGCTATATTTGAAATATTTTCACTACAAAAAATGATAAGTATGTGAAGTAATAATTATGTTAGTTTAATTGACATAATCGTTCAGATGTATGTGTGTTTGTGTGTGTGTATTAGTAGAATTTTGTACAATTTTGAAAAATCTCCATACTGTTTTCCACAGTGGCTGGAGTTTAGATTCCCACCTACAGTGCACAGAACAACAAAGAGAAAGTCGGCAGGATTGTAGAGAAAAGGAAGCCCTTGTGCCCTGCTTTAAAAAATTTTAAATAATTATTTTATTTAACTTTATTCATCATTATCATCTAAAATCTTTGACCAGAGAGAGATACAGAGAAAGAGAGAGGGAAAGTGAGAAAGCAAGACATGGGCTCTGGGACTCAAACCATGGTCGGCCATGTGGGGGTCCAGCACCTTTAATTGCCATACCACCTGCTGGCCCCTTAAATTTTTTAAGATAATGGACACATAATTGTCCATATTTATGAAGTGTAGTGAACTTAAGATTTTTCTCTTTCTGTGTCTGAGTTGTTTCAATTGAAACAGTGGAGTCTCAATATTAAATTATTTATCACTTCATTCCCTTAATATTTTCTTCATTAAACATTCCTAATATGCACTCTCTCCTCAACTAGTAATCCTGTGTTTAATCTTTATCTCATTTCTAATACAGTGGTTTTTAAACATTAAAGTGCCTCAGAATCCTTCAAATGGTTTGTGTAAAAGATTTCTGGGTTCTCCATGCAATTTCCGACTCAGTAGGTTCAGATGAGGCTCCAGAGTTTCTATTTCCAAGTTTTCCAGTGATGCTGTACTGATGGATCCATTGGCCTTTTAAAATTTCTTTTAGAACCTTTTTCCATATATTTTGCCTAAAAGAGGAGAGAGAGACAGAGAGAGAGAGAGACATCTTCTTCCCTCCTTTCACTCCTTGCTGAAATGTTTTCACTCACCAATTGCCTCTCCAATAGTAATAGCTACAGATTCTGGGATGAAGCTGGTGACATGAAAAATTATGAAGTCTTGGGACCAACAGTTAGTGTAATGGCTATGTCACTGGACTCCCATGTAGTCGACTGCAGTTCGAGTCCCGGACCCGGTGGCTTAAAACTCACACCTGGCGAGTGTGAGTGCATGCCCAAGATCCCGAGAGGAGAATGGAGGAGAAGGGATTGCGGCGTGGCCATCCCCCCTGGGGGGTGATTTCTCGCTTTCTTTCTCTCTGTCTCTCTCTGTCTGGCGAGCACATGCACCCTATAGCAAATAAAACTCTCCCAAAAAAAAGAAAAGAAAAGAAAAATGATAAAGTCTTGATATTTATTTCAGATATAACAGTATTTTGTGCTAATTTTCGTGTATGTGAGTTTAAAAAATCATACAGAATAGCAGAGAAGTTCTGAGTTCTCTGCTGAGAACCCACTGGTTCTGGAATCTGTCTTCCTTTCCTGGTATCTTAAATAGTCTAGGACCTTAAATTTTCCCCAGGGCTGTGTGAGAGCCTGCATAGTGTCAGGCAACTTTAGTTCTGTACAGTGGATTAGATGGACATCAATAAATGGGAAGATATATGGCTTGAGAGGAAGCAATGTAAATAGCACTGTATTAGTTTGCTATGGCTGCTGTAACAAACTACCACAAATGGTGGTTCAAACAACAGAAATGCAATCTTTGAGTTCTGGAGGCCATAAGCCTGAAATTGAAGAGGTGGCAGGGCCACAGATCCTCTGGAAACTGTAGATGAGTTTCTTTCACTGCCTCTTCCAATTTCTGGTGGCTGCAAGACTTGTGGTTACAGCACTGTGGCCCCTGCCTCCATCTTCATTTGGCCTTCTTCCCTGAGCTTTCTCTTCTGTCTTTCATGAAGACACTTGTCATTGGAATTAGGGCTGGCTAGGTAATTCATTAAATCTCATTATTTTTTTCTTAATTAATTTTTTTAGAGAGTTTTGTTTTGTTTTTGTTTTTGTTTTTTTGCTATAGGGTACATGCTCTTGCTGGATAGAGACAGAGAAAGAAAGTGAGAAACCACCCCCAGGAAGGATGGCCATGCTGCATCCCTTCTCCTCCATTCTGCCCTCAGGATTTTAGGCATGCATGCCCATGAGCCTAGTGTGAGTTTCAAGTTGTCTGATCCAGGACTCAAACTGCTGTTGGCCATGTGGGAGTCCAGCAACGTAACCACTATACCTCCTGCTGGCCTCCTATCTTTAGATTTTTTTACTTGGCTACATCTGAAAAGACTCTTTTCCAAAACAGGGTCTCATTGATAGATTCTAAGGTTATAATACGGATATATCTATTTGGAGAACCATCATGAGAGTTCAAGGAAGGACCAAAATCAAATGTATAAAGTTAGGGGAGAGAGAGAGGTAGATTTATTAGAGCAAATGACTTACGTGATTATGGAGGTTGAGAAGTCCCATGATAGGCCACCTTAGAGTTGGAGAACCAGGGAAGTCAACGGTGTAACTTTCTGTCCTGGGCTGAAGGCCCGAGAATCTGAAGAGCTGCTGGTACAAGTCCCAGAGTCCAAAGGCCAGAGAACCTGGAATTTTGACATTCAAGGAGAAGAATGGTGTCCTAGCTCCAGGAGAGAGTTGATTTATCTTTTTTTGACTTTTTATTGGACCCAGTACATCAGCTGATTCGATGGTGCCCGCCTACATGGGAGAGAGATGGATCTCTCTCGTTCCGTCCATTGATTTAAAAGCCAATCTCTTCTAGAAACATCCTCACAGATATACCTCGAAATGATGCATTTGTCATTTGTGTATCTCTTAACCAAGTCATGGTGACACCTATAATTAGCCATCACAGAGACATTGATCATTTTTAACAGCGTAAAGTCATCCTGAGGCTAAATATTAAGAACTGTTGCACTAAATTAATGCTAATTTGACTCTCTAACATAAGGTCTTTTTATTTAGTACATTAATGCATACACTCTCTTATCAGTACAGAATGCAAGGAAACTATTATTATAAGAACAAAAAAGAGAAACCAGTAGGCATGGTGGTTAAGGTGCTGGACTCCCACACGACTGATCACGGTTCAAGTTCCAGACTTGGTGGCTTGTTTTCTCTCTCTCTCTCTCTTTCTCTCTCTCTCTCTCTCTCTCTCTCTCTCTGTGTGTGTGTGTGTGTGTGTGTGTGTATCTGTCTGTCTCTGGTGAACATATGTGCCCTGTAGCACATTTAAAAAATGATAAATAAAATTAATGATTATTTTTAAAAGAATAAAAAAAGAACTCAGATTTTACAAGGGGAGAATGCTTTGTGAAAGACACTAAAGATATAGAAGTAAACAAAAAAGAAAGAAAGAAAGAAAGAAAGAAAGAAAGAAAGAAAGAAAGAAAGAAAGAAAGAAAGCTTGGTGAGGTTCTGTATTTTACCAGAGTTTTCCACTTTCAATTTGTGTGGCCATGGGGAGTCACCGTCTCTGAATTCAGTTTTTCTATAATAAAATATCATAAACTAGGTTACTTAGAAATAGCAGAAATTTATTTCTCATAGTTTTGAAAGCTGGGAAGTCCAAAGCCAAGGCATATTCAGTGTCTGGTGAGGGCCTTCTTTCTGGCTCATAGGCAGCATCTTCTTGCTGTGTCCTCACATAGTGGAAGGCATGAAGGATCCTCCTGGAGTCTCCTTTACAACAGCACTGATCCCATCCAGGAGGGCTCCACTCTCATGACCTAATCACCTTTCAAATGTCTGACCTCCTAATATCATCACCTTAGGGATTAAGATTTCAACATATTTTGGGGGGTGGGGTGGGGAGCACAAACATTCAGACCATAGCACTTTTCACTTACTTCAGGTATCAAGATGTCAAATTTGAGGATTGTAAATTCAGTAAGATTTTGTATGTGCTCTTGACCTTCAATGGGTGCTCAATGGAGAGGTGTCAAATCTGAGTAAAGAATGGTGGCTTCATGTGGATCAACATGATCTGCAGTCTCATCCCCTCTCCCTATTTGTGGGCATTGGCCTCCTCATAGGAAGTGTCATTTATGTGGAATATTCTGATTAGGCTAGGAATGGGACTCCTTGATGTAATGCACAGAATTAATGGAAGCAACAAGAGAGGCTTTATTGGCTCAAATAACCAAACCAAGGAAAAGGCAGAAGTCGATGCCCAGAGAACTGGATTAAGAACCCTCTATCTCATTCCCTCCTACTTCATGTGGGTTTTCCCATCATGGTATGGAACAAGGCTACTAAGTGTCTCTATTTACTTCCCGATAGTCCAAATGACAAGGAGAAACGTGTTCTCTCTCCTCTACCACCCGTTAGAAAAGTCATGACTCTGACTATGTCATGAGTCCATGCTCAGGAGGACAGGTTAATCTGCTAAATCATGAGCCATCTTCCAGCCCACATATTACATAATTCCATTTATATGAAATACCCAGAAAAAAAGTCAGATGGTGGTTGCTGGAGGCTAGGGGGAGGAGAGGATGAAGAATAATTGCTTAATCATTGAGAAATGATTGCTTACTTTTGGGATGATGAAAATGTTTTGGAACGAGGCAGAGGTGATGGTTGCACAACATTGTGATGTATTAAATGAGTTGTTTACCTTAAAATGCTTAATTGTATGCCTTATGAATTTCGCCTCAAAAAAATCTATATTCTACTCCAATTTAAAAATCTTCACATTGTATAAAAAGAATATTGAAGTTCCCTGAGAATTTAGTTAATTCACCAAAAATTATACTGTTGGAAATTCATCAGGACAATGTTTTGAAAGCTGGGAAATCCAAACTTTTGAAGTTTTTACACACAATTGTCCTACTAGTTCCCTACTCCGCCACGGTCAGCATTTTACTGATGACCATTGATCTTTGGCAGTGCTTTTTTTCAGTAAAGGAGTCACTCATGAAAAAGTGATCAAATATTTATTGATAAGAATGGTCATAAATGGAAAAGAAGTATATTTTGAGAGGCAGCTGATGAGAGTATAACTTCTACCTCTCCAAGAACACCAATATTTATCTAATCACTATGGAAGAAAAGGCGAGATTAGAATTGGTATTACAGATCAGCAGATGGCATAATGGTTATGTCACATAGTTGAGTGTGGCTTGATTCTCTCACCCAGTGGCTTAAAGCTCATGCTGTGTGTGTGTGTGTGTGTGTGTGTGTGTGTGTGTGTGTATGCCCAAAATCCCAGAAAGAGAATGGAAGAGAAGGGAGTGATCATGGCCATCCTCCTGTGGGGTGATTTCTCACATTCTATCTCTTTGTCTCTCTGGCAAGTACATATGCCCTATAACAAAATCTCTCTCTCTTTTTTTTTTTTCAAAAATAATGATGTTACAGTAAATCTTTTTTCCTCTGTGATCAGAGATCTGGTCTACTCCCCAAGAACTAGATAGCAGAGAGAACAGAAAGGCAGAAAAACATTAGACATCAGAAACCTAACAAGGGCATAGATTTTCTTTCACACTTAAATAGAATATGCCATTATTGATTATTTTATGGGCCATTTAAGTTATACAGCCCATTATATGAACAAAATTTATTAAACTGATCATTTTCAGTGTTAAAGAAATTAAGAATGGCAATCTCATAATGTTGGAGGAGGCTAATTTGGAAGAATTCAAAATTTAATGCACACATGCACAATTAACATGTGCATATCCTTTGACTCATGATTTTACTCAGCTATCGCAATGGGGGGGGGGTAAAGAAAAACAAGACAACTCAAGCACTTCTTCAAAACTTAATGTAGGGAACCAGCACTTAGCATAATGGTTATGTCGCTGGACTCCCACGTAGTCGACCGCGGTTCGTGTCCCAGACCCAGTGGCTTAAAACTCACACCAGGCGCGTGTGTGTGCATGCCCAAGATCCTGAGAGGAGAATGGAGGAGAGGGGATTGCAGCGTGACCATCCCCTCTGGGGGGTGATTTCTCTCTTTCTGTCTCTGTCTCTCTATGTCTGTCTGGCGAGTGCACGCACCCTATAGTGAAAAACCTCTCAAAAAAAAAAAAAACTTAATGTAGAAAATGTCCAATTGATCATGGTAATGTCAACATATTTAAAATAATTAAATCATGCTTTAATAGGAAATTGGTATGTCCATATAAGATTTGGTAAAAGCCTGACAAAGAGTGAGGTAGATTTATGTATTGACAGACCAAAAAACGTTTAGAAGTAATAAACAAATTCAGCAAAGTTACAGGACACGAAATCAACATACAAATATTTGCAGTGTTTTTGTACTTTAATAATGAGTGAACTGAGCCAGAATGAAGAAATCAATTCCACTTTACAAGAGCCATCAAAAAATACATATTGAGGACCTTTACACTTGAGTCTTTAATCCATTTTGAGTTTACTTTTGTAAATGGATTAAAGACTTACATGTACAGTTTCAAAATGTAAAACTACTGGAGGAAAACATGCTGTGAAAAGTAGACAAAGGTATCTTAAATAAGACCCCTACAGCAAGGGCAACAACACCAAACACAGAGAAGTGGGATTCTATCAAGTTACACAGCTTCTGCACAGCAAAAGAAACAATCTACAGAATGAGAGAAAATAATTGCAAACTACACTTCAGACAAGGAATGGACAAGCAGAACATACAACAGCTCACACACACACACATAAACACACAAAACCTAACAATCCAATAAAAACTGGACAATCAAGCTAACAGTCTTAAAGGAAGACATGCACATGAAAGAATGTTTAACATATAAGGGAAATGCAAATAAAAACACCTAACCCCAGTCAGAATGGCTATGATCAAAACACATGCATGCCTATGAACGCGTGTGTGTACACCCAAACAAGTGCTGGTGAGGCTGTGGAGAAAAGGAAACCCTTGAGCACTATTGGTGGGAATGTAAATTAGTATAGCTAGTTCAGAAACCAGTAGAGAGGTTCCTCAAAAATGTAAAAATATGATGTACCGTATAATGCAGCAATACCACCACTGGAGAGACATTTGCACATCCACGTTTATGGCAGCATTATTCACAATAGCTAAGTCATGGAATCAGCCTAAGTGCCCAACAGCTGATGAATGGACTGGGAAAATAGGGTTCATATATATGATGGAATACTTCTCACCACAAAGACCGACACAATCCTGTCATTTGAACAAAGTGCATGAACCAAGGCCATATAACGCTAAGTGAACTGAGCCAGACTACGAAAGACAAGTATGTTTCCACAGCATATACTGAAGACCCACAGTCTATGACGGAAGCTGAAGGCCTAGAAAATGAAGAACTAGAAAGCGATGGTACATTCTAGAAGCTGGTTAGGAGGTTTATTGGTGAAAGAATTTTTATGGGCACAAGAATGCATGTAATTGAGAAGGAGGCTCTGGGATGGTGTACCACAGCAGAGCAAAGTATGAATAACTTGATACATACTTCAGAAAAATGAATAAAGCTATTACCAATTAACATACAGTACGATGTGATGTTCCATGCTGAAGAATATGAATATGTGTTATCTTGATTTATTATACACTGTATATATACCTTAAAAATCTATACCATACTCCACAAAAACCCATATAGAATGTATGTAAATAGAAATCGTAATAAATGAAGAAAATCTCCATAATGCATATTTAAGTAAAGATGAATTCATCTTTTTAAGTGGGACCAGCAGTTAGCGTAATGGCTATGTTGTTGGACTCCCATGTAGTCAACCGTGGCTTGCATCCTGGACCCGGTGACTTAAAACTCACGCCGGGAGCAGAGACCAGCAGTTAGCATAATGGCTATGTCGCTTAATTCCCACGTAGTCAACCACGGTTTGTGTCCCAGACCCGGTGGCTTAAACTCATGCCGGGTGCGTGTGTGTGCGTGCCCAAGATCCCGAGAACAGAATGGAGGAGAAGGGATTGCAGCATGGCCATCTCCCCTAGGGGGGTGATTTCTCGCTTTCTGTCTCTCTGTCTCTGTCTGTCTGGCGAGCACATGCACCCTGTAGTGAAAACCTCTCTCAAAAAAAAAAGGGGGGGATAGTATAATTCATTTGTTTAAAAGACTTTCCAAACAGTTATATATGTGTAAACGCATACAATAAACCCAGAACACACTCTGAATTGATAATTGAGTTTCCTACTAAGAAAGGAAATACAAAAAAAGAGGGAATAATAACATTTTACTGCCTACGTGTTGTTTCAATGTTTAAATGAGCATTTATTTATGTATTGTGCACATTAAAATAAGTGCCTAAAAAATAAAAGGAATGCTTACATCACACTATAAATAATATGTCAGTATATACTAATACACAAATAAGGCAATGCAAATATGACCATTATTAAAATAATTCTTTTTAAAAGCTTTTGCCAAAGGGAACATGCACTTTTCATAGACAGGCAGAGATACAGTGAGAGGGAAAGTGAGAAACCATTCCCTGGGATGGACACACCACAATCCCTCTCTTCCATTCTCCTGGGATTTGGGGCACGCACGCACACGCACCTGGCATGATTTTCAAATGACCAGATTCAGGACTGAAACTGCTACTGGCCCTGTGGGAGTCCAGAACCTTAACTGCTACGTCACCTGCTGGCCCATACGTGTGACCATTTTTTTTCTTCATAAGTATCTGTCTTGAGCTTTTTTTTTTTTTGATAATATAAATATTCATGAGTATTTAAAAATGTTTGTGTTTCTTGAAGTTGTCTGCCTCCTATGATTACATTGTACCTTGGACATTTTTCATGTCACTATCAACCATCCTATCTATTTTTAGTACTTTATTTTACAATCCTATCATTCCGCAGTTATAACTGAGGGGTAGATTAGCTGTGTTTTGGGTCACAGTGAGAACCACAGGTAGATAGATAGATGATAGATTTGGGAAGTTGTCCAATCTTTTCTTTAGGACTTACCTGTGGGATGGAAATCTAAAGACTGCAAGTCACTGGGTCAAAGGGTGTGGCTGACAGTTACTGAGGAGTGTCAAAAGATCAGTGTTCGCTTGCAGTAGGCATCAGCAAACAGACTGCTCCCCTTCACCTGTTAGTCTCAGGGGTGGTGCCCTCTACTCCTCTGGTTATCCTTTCTCACTTTTTCACCTATTTCTAATTCATATTATTTTTAGTTTTATAAAATGATGCATGCCTCGGGGCCGGCAAGTGGCATGGTGGTTAAGGGCACTGGACTCCCATATGGCTGACCATGATTGAAGTCCCGGACCTGGTGGCTTGCTTTCTCACTTTCTCTGTGTCTCTCTCTCTCTCTCTCTCTGACCTCTCTGGTCAAATTAAAATAAATGAATAAATAAAGTTAAATAAAATAATTCTTTCCAAAAAAAATGATGCACCCCTCTTTAAATAATTTTATTATTTATTTTGCTGGTCCCAATCATTTTATTTTTTTGAAAGAATTATTTACTTAATTTTATTTAACATCATCGCCATTATTTTAAAATTTGCTATAGGGCACATGTGGTCACCAGAGTCAGAGAGAGAGAGAGAGAGAGAAAGTGAGAAAGCAAACCACCAGGTCTGGGACTCAGACCACAGTGAGCCTAGTGGAAGTCCAGTACCTTAACCACCATGACACCTGCTGGCCCTAAAGATATTTATATATATGTATACATATGTGTGTGTGTGCGTGTGTGTGTGTGTAAACATATATATTTATTGGAAAAGTAAGAAAGGGAAGGGAAAAAAGAGGGAGAGCCAAGAGAAGTGAGACTGATGCAAGTGGGATATTACGCTCACTCTGCACCTGGTGTTCTGGGTGTGTTAGAGAATCTAACTGACTTGCTGTTTATGACCACTCTATGAAGTGAAGCCAATGAATTATACCCATCTTTTCACTGATCTGTTTTTGTGTGATGGATTGTAGATAGTGTCCCGTCCCGTCAGCCTGCCCTAACCTCCCAAGTACTGGGGCTGTGGCACTCTTTC